>NC_133010.1:23340326-23643356 GCF_048564905.1 Vicugna pacos | reverse complement strand
AGGAAGCATAGAATCAGAATTCAGATATTTATGAAAACTAAGTATTTTCCTCTGTTTTCTTTTAACTTTGTAGATCTGTTCAAACTGAGCTATGACAGTGGTTCAATGTAAAACAAAAAAAGTCATGGTCCAGCATTTCTTTAAGTGCTGTGTTTTCTTTTTAAAAAAAGTACGCATTCACTTAGTACCCACCCTATCAATATCTCTATGTCTGGCAGATCTGAGGTGTGATGTGAATTAGGGGAACAGGGTTTCCTAAACAAGCACAGAATATAAGCCATTCCTGAAGGATCATCTGAGCTTGCTTAGGAAAAAAGTAAGTTACATACAATTATTAGAAAATGATAAATTGCATTGCATGTTGGGCCACCATTGTAAATAATGAGTTAAGAGAGAGAGGCATGTCTTTCAAATAATGGATCTTGAGGAGCCCTCTAAGAATGGGTAGCATATGATGCTGAAGATGAAGGGGGAACCATCTCATCAGAGAAAAATGGTGGATCCCAGGGTGGTTAGTGGAGTGGGTGTGACCTACATCAGGCTGACCACAGAGGAGAGGCTGAACCATCTCTGATGCAGTGAAAGGTTGATCTGGTGAGATGAACTGAAAGACCACTTTGGGTCTTAAATTGCATTCAGCTTTGAAGTTTTATGACATATGCTAAAATCTAAAATTGATATTATATTCTTTTTTTTAAAAAATCCTTTGCCTGAGGCAATCTTTGACTTAGTTCAGAGAAAGTTTTATATATATATATATTAAATTTTTTATTGGAGTATAGTTGATTTACAATGTTAGTTTCACATGTACAGCAAAGTGATTCAGTTATACACACACACACACACATCTATATTCTTTTCAGATTCTTTTCCATCTTATGTTATTATAAGAAATTGAATGCAGTTCCCTGTGCTATACAGTAGGTCCTTGTTGTTTATCTATTTTATATATAGTAGTGTGTATCTGTTAATCCCCAACCCCTAAATGATCCCTCCCCACCCATTCCCCTTTGGTAGCCATAGTTTGTTTTCTATGTCCGTGGAGTCTGTTTTTGGTTTGTAAATAGAATTTGTGTCATTTTTTTTAGATTCTGCATATAAGTGATATTATATGGTATTTGTCTTTCTCTATATAACTTAGTTCACTCAATATGATAACAGAAAGTTATATTTTATTAATTTATGGACAGTAGGCTTTGGGTGCCTATTATATGCTGGTACTACTGTGGTCATTGCTGGTGGTGTGGGGAGGTCCCAGAGAGGAATAACATGGTTCCTGTTCATCTAGAAGGCACTGTCTCATGAGAAAGAGGGGCGTACTCTTTAATTACAGTGTAACTTGGTAAGTGCAGTCACAGTGAATAGATAAAAGCACTCTGGGCACAAACTGACAAAATGTTTAGGAGATGTGTGTCAAGGAAAGCTTGGCTTTGTCAGCTGACAAGATGAGGAAGGGTTTGGTGGGGGAACAGAGGGAATGGCAAATGCAAAGGCACAGAAGCATGAAAAAGCCTGCCATATAGGAGGAAGAACACATTCATAGCCATGGATGTAAGTGTCTTGGGTGCAATGAAAGAATTTTTACAATGTAAGTAGGAGAAAGGTTATGAGAAGTCCAGTATACTGCACTAACTTAGGAATTCATCCCATGGATGAAAGGAACTGAGGAAAGTTGATCAGGAAACAAATGATGCAGTTTCATCTTGAGATTAAGGAAACGAGAGAACTCTGCTAGAGGGTCGAAGATGGATTGGCAAGGGAAGATCTGGGGACAGGTAATTTGGGCAGAATTTATTTGACTCATTCAGCCAAGATATGAGGGCTTTGTCAAAGATATTTCAATAAAGCTGTTAAAAATAAGTAATTAAGGAAAATAGCTGATTAAAAAAAAGACAGCTGTGGCGGAGAGGAAGAGATCTCAGAGAGATGTGATCACCAGCTAGCCTTAGAAACTCAAAAACACCCACAGACGTTATATTGGAATTTTGTCACTGACGTGGAAGTTGGCAATAACTGTTCTCATTTGAATTATTCAAACAGCCAAAACTTTTAATTTGAAACTAGTAGTAAGAGAATTACTATATTGCTCCTAACTACCATATAAACCATAAACATGACTAAGATATACAATTCATTGAAGTCAGAGTCTACTGATATTTTAAAGTAAATGAACGTTACAAAATGATGTAAACATTGTTGAGGTCACATATGAAAGTTGGTATCTCTGGAATTTTCATTAATCAAGAGTGGTTTCTAATTTCTAACAGTTTTGAAATTACTACCCTAGCATTTACAAATGTAAAAGTTTAATTATTTAATCATTTCCTTCGACAATATTCAGCAGACTTTTGGGAAAAAATACACAATGTATCTCGCTGTCAATCCATGTGCAGTTGTAAATTCTTATGATTACTTTGCAAAATGGCTCATTTTTGTGGGGTTTGGGGATGATTATTTAGAATATTCATTCAACAAACACCATGAAATATGAATCTCATTTATATGTATACTCTGTAAAACTAGCATTTATTTTTTCTTTTCTTTTTTAACATTTTTTATTGATTTATAATCATTTTACAATGTTGTGTCAAATTCCAGTGTAGAGCACAATTTTTCAGTTATACATGAACATACATATATTCATTGTCACATTTTTTCTCCATGAGCTACCATAAGATCTTGTATATATTTCCCTGCGCTGTACAGTATAATCTTGTTTATCTATTCTACAATTTTGAAATCCCAGTCTGTCCCTTCCCACCCTCCACCCCCTTGGCAACCACAAGTTTGTATTCTGTGTCTGTGAGTCTATTTCTGTTTTGTATTTATGCTTTTTTTGTGGTTTTTTTTTTTCAGATTTCACATATGAGTGATCTCATATGGTATTTTTCTTTCTCTTTCTGGCTTACTTCACTTAGAATGACATTCTCCAGGAGCATCCATGTTGCTGCAAAGGCATTAGTTGTTGGTTTTTATGGCTGAGTAGTATTCCATTGTATAAATATACCACTTCTTCTTTATCCAGTCATCTGTTGATGGACATTTAGTCTGTTTCCATGTCTTGGCTATTGTAAATAGTGCTGCTGTGAACATTGGGGTGCAGTCATTTTGAAGTAGGGTTCCTTCTGGATATATGCCCAGGAGTGGGATTCCTGGGTCCTATGGTAAGTTTATTCCTAGTCTTTTGAGGAATCTCCACACTGTTTTCCACAGTGGCTGCACCAAACTGCATTCCCACCAGCAGTGTAGGAGGGTTCCCCTTTCTCCACAGCCTCTCCAGCATTTGTCATTTGTGGATTTTTGAATGGTGGCCATTCTAACTGGTGTGAGGTGATACCTCATTGTAGTTTTGACTTGCATTTCTCAGATAATTAGTGATATTGAGCATTTTTTCATGTGCCTATTGATCATTTGTGTATCTTCCTTGGAGAATTGCTTGTTTAGGTCTTTTATTCCAGGGACACAAGGCTGGTTCAACATACGCAAATCAATCAATGTAATACATCACATCAACAAGAGAAAGGACAAAAGCCACATGATCATCTCAATAGATGCAGAAAAAGCATTTGATAAAATTCAACACCCATTTATGAGAAAAACTCTCACCAACATGGGTATAGAGGGAACATATCTCAACATAATAAAAGCTGTATATGACAAACCTACAGCCAGCATACTACTCAATGGTGAAAAACTCAAAAGCTTCGCACTGAAATCTAGGACGAGACAAGGATACCCACTATCACTACTCCTATTCAACGTAGTCTTGGAAATCCTAGCCACGGCAATCAGGAGAAATAAAAGGGATCCAAATTGGAAAAGAAGAGGTAAAAGTGTCACTGTATGCTGATGACATGTTACTATATATAGAAAACCCTAAAAGGTCCACACAGAAACTACTAGAGCTGATCAAAGAATTCAGCAAGGTAGCAAGTTACAAGATTAATGTCCAAAAGTCAGTTGCATTTCGTTACACTAACAATAAATCAACAGAAAAAGAAAGTAAAGAAACAATCCCCTTTAAAATAGCACCCAAAGTAATAAAATACCTAGGAATAAATCTAACCAAGGAGGAGAAAAAATTATACATAGAAAACTATAAACCATTGATGAAGGAAATTAAAGAAGACTTTAAAAAATGGAAAGATATCACATGCTCTTGGATTGGAAGAATCAATATTGTTAAAATGGTCACACTGCCCAAGGCAATCTACAGATTTAATGCAATCCCTATCAAATTACCCAGGACATATTTCACAGAACTAGAACAAATCACAATAAAATTTATATGGAACCATCAAAGACCTAGAATGCAGAATGCCAAAGCATTACTGAAGAGAAAGAAAGAGGCTGGAGGAATAACTCTCCCAGACTTCAGACAATACTATAGAGCTACATTCATCAAGACAGCATGGTATTGGTACAAAAACAGACATATAGACCAATGGAACAGAACAGAGAGCCCAGAAGTGAACCCACAAACTTTTGGTCAACTGATCTTCGACAAAGGAGGCAAGAGTATACGATGGAATAAAGACAGTCTCTTTAGCAAATGGTGTTGGGAAAACTGGACAGCAGCATGTAAAGCAATGAAGCTAGAACACTCCCTTACACCGTATACAAACATCAACTCAAAATGAATCAAAGACTTAAACATAAGACAAGATAAAGTAAACCTCCTAGAAGAAAATATAGGCAAAACATTATCTGACATACATCTCAAAAATGTTCTCCTTGAACAGTCTACTCAAGCAATAGAAATAAAAGCAAGAATAAACAAATGGGACCTAATGAAACTTACAAGTTTCTGCACAGCAAAGGAAACCATAAGTAAAACAAAAAGACAACCTATAGAATGGGAGAAAATTTTTGCAAATGAAACCGACAAAGGCCTGAGCTCCAGAATATATAAGCAGCTCATACGACTTAATAAGAAAGAAACAAACAACCCAATCCTAGTGGGAAGCTTTTTTCACCATTGAGTAGTATGCTGGCTGTAGGTTTGTCATATACAGCTTTTATTATGTTGAGATATGTTCCCTCTATACCCATGTTGGTGAGAGTTTTTCTCATAAATGGTTGTTGAATTTTATCAAATGCTTTTTCTGCATCTATTGAGATGATCATGTGGTTTTTGTCCTTTCTCTTGTTGATGTGATGTATTACATTGATTGATTTGCATATGTTGAACCACCCTTGTGTCCCTGGGATGAACCCCACTTGGTCATGATGTATATAATCTTTTTTATGTGTTGTTGGATTCTGTTTGCTAATATTTTGGTGAGGATTTTGGTGTCTATGTTCATCAGTGATATTGGCCTATAATTCTCTTTTTTGGTAGTATCTTTGCCTGGTTTTGGTATCAGGGTGATGGTGGCTTCACAGAATGAGTTTAGGAGTATTCCCTCATTTTCAATCTTCTGGAAGAGTTTGAGAAGGACTGGTATGAGTTCTTTGTATGTTTGGTAGAATTTCCCGGTGAAGCCGTCCAGTCCTGGACTTTTATTTGTAGGGAGGTTTTTTATTGCTATTTCAATTTCATTTCTAGTGATTGGTTTATTCAAGTGGTCAGTTTCTTCTTGATTCAGTCTTGGTGGACTGTATATTTCCAGAAACTTGTCCATCTCCTCTAGGTTATCCAGTTTGGTTCCATATAGTTTTTCATGGTATTCTCGTATGATATTCTGTATTTCTATTTTATTTGTTGTAATTTCTCCATTTTCCTTTCTTTTTTTTTGCTAATTTGTGCTCTCTCTTTTTTCTTCTTTGTGAGTTTGGCCAGAGGTTTGTCAATTTTATTTACTTTTTCAAAAAACCAGCTTTTGGTTTGATTGATTTTTTTCTATGGTTTTTTAATGTCTCTATTTTATTTATTTCCTCCCTGATGTTTATAATTCCTTCTGCTGCCTTTTGGGGTTTTTTGTTCTTCTTTTTCTAGTTCTCTCAGCTGGTGGGTTAAATTGTTTATTTGAGATTGTTCTTCTTTTTTGAGGAAGGCCTATATCGCTATAAACTTCCCTCTTAGCACTGCCGCTGCTGTGTCCCATGAATTTTGTGTGGTTGTACTTTCATTTTCATTTGTCTCAAGGTATTTTTTAATTTCAGCTTTGATTTCCTCATTGATCCATTGGTTTTTTAATAGCATATTGTTTAATCTCCATGCTTTCCTTTTTATCTCCTTTGTTTCTCTGTTGTTGATTTCTAGTTCCATGGCATTGTGGTCAGTAAAGATGCTTGAGATAATTTCTATCTCCTTAAAATTGTTGAGGTTTCTTTTGTGCCCAAGTACATGATCAACCCTAGAAAATATTCCATGTGCACTTGAAAAGAATGTATATCCTATTTTTGGGGGATGTAATGCTCTGAAAATATCCACCAAATCTAAACTTTCTATTGTATTATTTAGTTTCTCTGTTGCCTTATTTATTTTCTGTGTGGAAGATCTGTCTAGTGATGTTAATGCAGTGTTAAAATCTCCAACTATGATTGTATTTCCATCAATATCCCTCTTTATCTGTGTTAGTAATTGTTTTATGTACTTAGGTGCATATATATTAACGAGAGTAATATCCTCATCTTGTATCACTCCTTTAATCATTATAAAGCGTCCTTGTTTATCTTTCTTTGTGGCCTTTGCTTTAAAGTCTATCTTGTCTGAAATCAGTACTGCAACACCTGCCTTTTTGGCTTTTCCATTTGCATGGAATATCCTTTTCCGTCCTTTCACACTCAATCTATATGTGTCCTTCTCCCTAAAGCGGGTCTCTTGTGTGCAGCATATTGAAGGCTCTTGCTTTGTTATCCAGTCTGCCACTCTATGTCTTTTGACTGGAGCATTTAGTCCATTAACATTGACAGTAATTAATGATAAATGTGTGTTTATTGCCATTTTGAACTTATCTTTGCAGTTGATTTGGTATTTCCTCTTTGTTCCTTTCTTCTTCGTTTTGTGGTTTGGTGATTTTCCTTTGTTTTATCATGGATTTTATTTCGTTTTTGTGACTCCCTTGTAAGTTTTTGGTTTGTGGTTACTGTTTTCTGTAAGTCTGTTAGCCTATTACTATATCTCGAACCCATCCTACTGAAAACAAAAAATTTAAAAAAGGAAGAAAAAAATACTCTATGTTTTCTTGCTTCCCTCTCCCACTCTTAATGATTTAGATGTCTTCTTTTACAATTTTGTGTTTATTTTATTTGTAATTCATGAGTTACCACCTTTACAGTTATGAGTTTCTCATTTCTATAGCATCTTGCTGCTTTTCTATTTAGAGTAGACCTTTCAATATTTCTTTTAGCATGGGTTTAGTGTTGCTAAACTCTTTTAGTTTTTGCTTGTCTGTGAAATTCTTTATTTTTCCTTCTATCCTAAAGGATAGCCTTGCTGGATAAAGTATCTTAGGCTGCATCATTTTTTCATTAGGACTTTGAATATATCTTGCCCCACTCCCTTCTGGCCTGTAGTGTTTGTGTAGGGAAATCAGCTGAGAGTCTTATGGGAGTTCCCTTGCAACTCACTCTTTGTTTTTCTCTTGCTGCCTTTAGGATAATTTCTTTATCCTTGACTCTGGCCATCTTGATTATGATATGTCTTGGTGTGGGTCTCTTTGGGTTCTTCCTGTTTGGGACTCTTTGAACTTCCTGTACTTGGATATCTGATTCCTTCTTTAAGTTTGGGAAGTTTTCAGTCATGATTTCTTCAAAAACCTTTTCAATCCCCTTTGATCTTTCTTCCCCTTCTGGGACCCCTATTATGCAAAGATTGGCATACTTCATATTATCCCATAGGTCCCTTATGTTGCTTTCATTTGTTTTTGTTTATCTTGAAATTGTTCTGATTGGGTGCTTTCTGTTGTCCTGTCTTCTAGGTCACTAATTTGTTCCTCTGCATTATCTAGTCTCCTTTGCACAGCCTTTAAATCCGTTCTCATCTCAGCCAATGAGTTTACCAGTTCTACTTTGACTCTTCTTTATAGCTTTGATTTCATTTTTGACATATTTTATATCTCTGAACACTATCTCTTTTAGTTCCTTCAATACTTTGATCACTACTTTTTTGAAATCTTGATCTAGTAGGCTATCGATGTCTATTTCATTGATCGTTCTTTCAGGGGATTTCTCTTGTTCTTTAATTGGGAATGGTTCCTCTGCTTCTTCATCTTGCTTATCTCTCTCTGGCACTGTGGATTATGGAGTATCAGTTATCTATTGTGGTCCTTAAAAGAGTTTATTTATTTATCTATCTAATGCCTATGTAGGAATAAAAGTTGAAAAGGAAAGGAGAGAGAGAGAAAGAGAATTTTAAAAGGAGGGAGAAAAAAAGGTTTGAAAACAGTGTATAATCAATTATAGAAGCACAATTTGAATCAGACTAGCATGGGAGTTGAGACGTCTTTTTAAAAAACCCTTAAAAAAAGGAAAAAAGATCAAAAAACGATATTTGAAACCTATTTATAATCAATAACAGGAGATCAAAACCAAAAGAAATGAAATCAGATGTATTTTTTAAAAAATAACAATATAACTACTTTAAAGAAAAATTTAAAAAGGATTTAAAACTAGAAGCATATACAATTGTTTAGAAAGAAGAAATGAAAAAGGTAATAAAAATAGAACAGATAAAAAAGATATGATAAAGAGAATTTTGAAAAAGGGGAGAAAAAAGGTTTGAAAACTGTATAATGAATACTTGAAGAGGAGGTTGAAGCAGAATAGTAATCGGTTTGAGGTATCTTAAAAACCTTTAAAAAAGGAGAAAAGAGGAAAAAATACATATTTGAAACCTATGTGTAATCAATAACAGGAGATCAAAACCAAGAGAGAAAAATGACATGACGTGGATTTTTCAAAATAATAATATTATTTTAAAAGAAAAATTTAAAAGGGGTTAAAATCGGGAGAATATATAATTGTTCAAAAAGTAAAAATTAAAAAGGTAATAGAAAATACAACAGGTAAAAACAGATTAAAAAGGGGGGAGGGGGTGTTCTCCTGGAGATTGTGCTCTTAATGAGAAGTCTTTGTGTCTTCACCCTGTTTGGCGAACTCAGGTTGCTGTTTCCAGAGGCCCTCCGTTGGCGCCCTCGTCTGTGCTGCTCCCAGTGCCTGTCCGCAAGCCGATTGCTCCCTCTCCCAGCACAGAGATCCTGCCGGAAAGGGGGGGGGGCACCCGCCGTCTCCTGGTGCCGGTCGCTCCGCGGCTCCGCGCCGCTGTGCGCTCCGCCTCGGGGCTGGGGGCCACTCGCTGGCTGTCCCCTGGCAGCAGTCACTCCGCGTTTCCCTACCGCCGCGCGCTCCCCCCCAGGTCGGAGCTCCACACTCAGGCCACGGAAAGCCGCGGAACAGCCCCGCCCCTACTCCGTGTCCAAACTCAGCTCCTTGTTTGTCCTGGTGGGGCAAACTTTGCGAGGCACCAGGGCGGAAGGGTCCTATCTGACTCGGGCTGCAAACAAATCACTGTCTGGCCTTTGAGGCTGCAGAACCCCCAGGCGCGGATTCAGGTTTTGCCCCCGCCCCCACCTGGGTGCCAAGCACCAGAGGATATGGCAGCCCCACCTCAGCCCCACCTCTCCTCCCCGAAAACTTTCCACGGGTTTTCAGAGGCGAGGGTATGCACCCTTCCCCCCCAGGGAACATCAGCCGTGCTGTTTCATGGAGGGCCCAGGTTGTTCTGCCCTGTGCAGCCACTCATCCACGTTGCCCAACACCCTGCAGTCCCCCTGGGCTGCCTCAGCGCAGCCGTCCCCGTCCTTCTCTCGGCTCAGGCAGCCTGTCCTGCTCGGGTCTTGGGCTGGGTGTCGCGGGGACCCTCTGTGCCTGTTTAACTGAGTTCTGTAGGTCAAGGGCTGCTCTGTACAGATCCGAGCCTGGGAGGCTCCCCCTCCTTCCCGCTGGCCTCTCCGTTGGAGATGGGGAGACCCAGCGAACGGGCGCCAGTCCTCCTTTGCTGCCGGTCCAGCACTCTTTTCGTCTTTCTTTTTTTTCCTTTCTCCTACCAGATTTTTGGCGTCCTTGTCTTTTGATGAGGACAATGTTCTGTCAGAGTTCTGCAGGTTCTCTGATTGGCTGAGTGGGTCCGTGGATGTGAGTTTTGGTGGATCTGTGGGAGAGGGTGAGCCACAAGCGTCTTACAACTCCGCCATCTTGGCCTCCTCCCTTTGTTTTTTCTTGATAGAGGTCTTATGCTAGGCTTTCATAGATTAGCAATGATTTTATTAAAAAGTAGGTAAAATTATAATCATTTGGGGACCATTGCTTATCTACAAAGTGTTAACTATCCTACTGCTAATATAATTGTATGCTAATGAAAGGGTGTTAGTCACAGAAAACCCATGGTACATTATCACTGCAGAAATCATATCCCACAAAAGATATTTAAGAGAGGTACAAATGTAATGTTGCAAATTTAACAGATGGCTTTTCTTGGGTACTGAGTTTTTTCAAACTATGAGTGAATAAAATAAAGAATCAGGATCCCATTATATCAATTTATGAGAATTGTTACATTATCCATAAAATTTTATACTTAATTGCACAAAATTAGAATCAGGTTCAGTTATTCAATCAAGTTCAGCTTTAACTTTTAAGATTTTTTTTCTCATTGTGAATCAGTAGGTGCATTAGTCAGGATTCCCCAGAGAAACAGAACCAATAGGACATAATTATATACATGGTTCCCACGATTGTGGAGGTGGGTAACTCCAAAATCTATAGAGCAAACTGGCAGATTGGAAATGCAGGTTAACGGTTGATGTTTCATTCTTGAGTCCAAAATCTGTAGGCTAGGCAGTCCATAGTGCAGTTTTGAGGCAGAATAGCTGCTACTGGTGCCTTTTCTCCTACTCTTCTTCCTCCTTTTTTTTTTTTATAGCTTTATTGAGGTATCATTGACATATGATTACCACAGTAAGGTTACTAACACACCCATCACCCCATGTAGTTACAGTTTGTGTGTGTGTGGTGAGAACATTTGAAATTTACTCACTTAGCATACTAAACATACAATACAGCTTTGTTAACTATAGTCACAGTGCTATACATTACGTTCCCAGAACTTTTCATCTTCTAACTGCTAGTTTGTACCCTTTGACCAACTTTACCCATTTCCCCCACCTTTCACCCCCCACCCCCCACCCCTGGCAACCACCAATGTGTTCTGTTTGTATGAAATTTGGTTGTTCTAGAGTTTACATTTCACTTCTGGATATATATCAGAAGGAAATAAAACAACTGTCTCCAAGAGCTATCTCTACCCCTGTGTTCATTGCACAGTTATTTACAAAATTGCTGCTTCTTTAGGAAACCTTGGTCTTTGCTCTGAAGGCCTTCAAGTGAATAGATGAGGCTCACCCACAAAGTGGAGGGTCACCTGCTTTACCCAAAGTCTTCTGACTTAAATACAGGTCACATTTTAAAAATACCTTCACAACAACATCCAAACTGGGATTAGAAAAAATAGCTAGGCCCTAGAGCCCTAGTCAAGTTGACACATCAAATGAACCATCACAGCAGACATAATGAAAACAGAAAAGTTCTTATTTGATGTGTGAGGAAGAAAGTTTTGTTTGAAATCTCATCGTAAGGATTTGTGAATTTCAATTTTCTGTAGCAACATTCTGTTTGAATTCTACGTGTGTGTTTTGAATCATTCAAATTTGAGTTGAAAGGAAAAAATTGAATTTATTTTCAAAGGTCAGAAAAGATAACATTTCTGTAGACTTTAGTAGATACTCTTAAGATATTTGCATAACTTTAAGAATGCGAATGTAATAGCTCATTTAGTTAACACAAATCACCTGTTGTTATTGAGTGATAATTACATGTATGCGATAACAGGTCCATGTTACCACCTCGTACATATGATATGTGTCATTCACCTTCAAAGGTGATGTCATGTTTATAAATGGTAATGCTATGAAGCAGACTTACGGGGACATCCTTTGAAACTGGAGGAGGAGGAAGGGAAACAGCGTTTACTATGGAGAGTTCTATTTATAAGTACTTTCTATCTGCTGACTCCTTAAATCTTAAGTCTGATTACAATATCCCCATCATACAAATGACGAAATGGAAACTTGGTGAGTTTAAGCAAGAAATTCATATCCCATGTCTCCTAAGTGCTCAAGCTAGAATGCCAGACCTTTGCCTATATGACTACTATGCAAGGCTGCCTCTCAAAGTAGGAGTCCTAGGTCTACTTTTTGAAATATGAAATTAAGGGTGACAGCCTTCTCATTTGCATATCCAGAGTTTTTGGAATAATTTTCAAGGATGAGTATTCCAGGAAATGGATGAGGATATTTGGGAATGGGGAAAGGAAAGAAGCATCTTGACTTCATGCTTTCTACTCCTACAAACTGAGTGCTACTCTCGGAGGAGATGGGGTGATGCTCTTATTAACCATACTGGCATTTAAATGACTAAATGGGATCCCACACTGGGGATGGGTAACATAGTGGAGCAAGTGGAAGCTGGCCAGTGAGAATCGATGTCACCAAAGGTCAGTTTGACTCAAAAGGTATTTTCTGTCTGATGAATGCCTATCCATTAGTCCTTGCCCATCCAGGCTTACTTGTTTTCTATTCCTGTCTTAATCTTCACCTTCTCCATGAAGTTCTTTCATCAGTCAGACTGATTTCAGTTGCAAATACAGAAACATTGACTCAAATTACCTGTAAACTATAAGGTCATGATACATATGGAAATCTAGAGTTAGGGCTGGCTCAGTGTTGTCTTCAAGAATATAGGTCCTTCCTCTCCCCTGAGCCTTTCTAAACTGTCTTTAACCTATGCCTGATTCCCCTCTGGTCACATGATGGCTTTTTAGGGCAATTGGTGCAATTGGTGATTCCGCGTTTATGTGTATAAGGATTAGGAGGGGGAACGAAACTTCTCCCCAACAGTGGAGTATAAATTCTTCCTTTAAGTCTTACTGGATAAAATTAATTTGGCCAACTTATGTTACTTTTATTCTTCTGTTCAAATAACTATTCCTGGCATTTATTCAGAATCCTCTATATCTGGATGTTAAACACTGACAGGAAAAAAATATCAAGATTCTATTAGACATGAGGCAGGAAAGAGTTGATATTGGATAGGTAATGTTTAGTATTTACGTTAGTCATCCATCTTTGACTTGTGTAGTTGGCCCTGGAAGCATTGCCTGCATCAGTAATAACTGTATGTACCCATTAAAACATTTTTTGAATTTTTCATATTTTATCCAATGAGTGTTAACAGTGTTTTTTTGCATTTTTGTCTTATAAATTTGTTATGCATTATTTCAGATATACCCTAAATATTATCTGACAAGTATAGAAAATGTGAAGACAAATATAAGTCACACTTCCCAGTGCAAATGCACAGATCAGAAGTAGCAGTTATAGAACATTACTTATACCTTTGAAGCCTGCTGTGTGTCCCTTCACTATTTGAATATCCCTCCCTCCATTCAGAAGTAATCACTATCTTGAATTTTTGTTTATCGTTCCTTTAATTTTGTTGATAGTTTTTCTGTGTATTTAGCTTGTTGTAATCAATGTTGACATTTAAAACTTTAAAAAATTTTATTTATTTATTTATTTTGGTGGAGGGTTATTTATTTATTTACTTATTTATTTTAATGGAGTTACTGGGGACTGAACCCAGGGCCTTGGGCATGCTAAACTTGTGCTCTATCACTGAGCTAGATGCTCTCTCCTGACATTTAAAACTTTACAGAAATATACTGTAGGCATATTTTGTGTTGATTTTTCCCTCTTAATATTCTGCTGGTGATATTCATCAATGTTGATGCCTGTAGCCCCAGTTTGTTTCTGTTCACTGGTATATAGTATTTCATTGTATGACTACGCTATGCTTTTTTGGGGGCAGGTGTCATTCTACTGATAAGGGTCATTTGGGTTTTTTCCAATTGCTGGCTGTTTTGCACAATGCTTCCATAAATCCTGAATGCACTTTTTTTCTGATACACATGTACAAGACCTATTCTAGAGTGTATATATCAAAAAGTTGAATTGCTGGAAACTGTGGAATATACATCTTCCTCTTTACTAATTATCACTGAGCTATCCTCCAAAGTGGTTCCGCCAGTTGACAACAGTGCATAAGTGTACCCTTTGCTATGTTAATGCAACAATTGATATGTAAATCTTAAATTTTTTTTCAGTTTTTACTCATGTGCATTTAAAATACTATTTAATTATGGCTTTTTCATAATTATACATAAGAATAAGCACTTTGTTCTGAGGGCATTTATGGATCTTTAAAATGCCTATTTATACTTTTTATTCATTTTCTCATAGCCTTCAAAATAGACATTCTGAGTAATAACCTTTTTTTCTGATTATTGTGAGGCAGATACTTCTCCCAGTTTTTTATCTTGTTCTTGAACCTTTTAAATACCACCTTTTAAAAGCTTTTAAATTATTATGCAGCTAAATTTGACTGTTTCTTTACAATTTATGCTTTTTATATTTTAATTAAGAAATCTTTGACTAAACTCAGTTTATGTGAAACAGTCGTATTTTGTTCCGTATGTTTTAAACTTTGCTTTTTACAGAATGCATTCCACTTAAAATTTGTTTCCATGTACATTGTCATCTAGAAGTTCCCATTTTACTCCCTTTTTCCAATATGGATAATCTGTTGCCCAGTAGCATTTAAAAATTTCCTCCTTACTGTGATAGCACTGAAATGAAATAGGTTTTAATGTACGCATGGATAATTTTAGACTCTTTTCTGTACGATTGGGTCATTTGTCCATTTCTGTGTTCACACTGCTCCGTCGTTAAAGCCTCAGTCTGTTACAGGGCTAGTGTCTCACTTTGTTTGTTCTTCAGGAGTATTTTTATACTTTTCATACTTCATGACCCTTTACTCTTTTCATACATGTCTTAGAAACAACTTGTCAAATTGCATGAACTGTCCTATTGGGGTTTGTTTGAAATCGCTTTGTATTAGGTTATTTTAGGAAGTCTGTGTTACTGTAACAGGGAATCTTCTTGTCCATGAAAATAGTGTATCTTACCATTTCTCTCAGGATTTTTTGAGTGTGTCTCATTGACATTTTTCTAATTTTTCTCAATAGTTTTCCTCCAATGTTTCTAGGTGTGGTTTTCCTTCTATCTTATCTTACTTCTGTTCTGTAGGGGTTATTAATCTGATAGCTTGATATCTTCAGTCAGTTTTGAAAAATGCTAGGTAATTATCTTTTCAAGCATTGTCTCTGTTCTGTTTACTCTCTGCCTCACTTCTGGAACTCCATTTGCATGTATGTTAGAATGTTTCCCCATATTCTATGTATTTTAGACTCTTTTCTGTATTTTCTGTGTTTTGCTTTCTGTACCTCAACCTACATGTTTTTTCCTTTCTTCCCTACTACCCCTTTGTTAATCCTCTCTTATGTTGTCCAGTCTGATGATGAGCCCAGCTACTTCTTAATTTCAGTTATTGCCTTTTTCAAATCTAAAATGTCTACTTGATTTTTTGGTTAAGTCTCCATTCTCTGATGATATCTTAAAGTTGTCATCTATTTTTAAATATATTAATCATAGCTATTTAAAACTTCACTTCTGATTATTTGAGTAACCGGATCTACTGTGTTTTTGTTGCCTGATTTTTCACTTTGCTTCTAGATAATCATCATTTATGACTGAATGCTGGACACTGTGATAATTTCTGAAGGATCGATGTAGTATCAGCTTCTTCCAGAGAGGGTTCACCACAGACTACTTTAATATGATTAAGATTTTAACTGACTAGAAGTGTGCTGCAAAAAGACTCTTAACCAAGTGGTACATCTTGCTATTAGGCTCTCCAGTCTTTTTTTCAAATTGAAGTTAGAGTTGACTTACAATATTATATTAGTTTCAGGTGTACAGCATAGTGATTCAGTATCTTTATATATCACACTCCATTAAAACTTATTATAAGATAATGGCTTTAATTTCCTGTGCTATGCAGTATATCCTTGTTGCTTATACATGTGTTTCTCCAGTTTTTGAAACTGGGATCTGAGCTTGTTTAGTAGATTTCTTCCTCCTGGGACAACTCAGAATTTTAATCTTTCTCTGTGGAAAACACCTCCCAGTCACTCAGCGGTTTCCCGCTTAGCTTCTTATCTTCCTGCTCTGAGCAGTTCAAGAGTTTGGAAACAGGAGAATGTCAGACTCACTCTCCTGCACATCTTAGTGTCCTGCATCCAATGTGGCTGCTTCGGGCAGCCCCGATCTTTAAGTTATATCTCTCTAGCAAATTGAAATTGTCAAAATTCTGCTGACTCCTCTGCCTCCTAACAGTTAGTGGCTCCTGATTAGAAACTCTGCTTGGGTTCATGCTAAGATTTGGCAAATACTTTGGGAAAAAATAGCTGCAGAATGTCAACTCATGCCTGTGTATGTCATTTCTCTACAGGATGTTGGCCCCTGAAGTCCTGTTAGCCTTGGAAATTCTCTAGAGCAGAAGTCTTTTTTTTTGGCTGTTACTGTTGTTTTGCTGTGGTTTTGTTTGCATTTTATGAGTTGTTCTTTGTGGGAGTGCTAGTTTGCTGCAGGTTATTTTATTGTACTTAGAATTTGCAGCTAATTTTCAAAATCTTATTTTTAAAATAAAATACGAATGTAGAAAAAACACACAAAACCAAAAATGAATAGCTTAGAGAACTATCATTATGTAAAGAAAGAGAACTTTTCCTGATACCGCAGGATCTACTCCATAGACCTCATTCCAATCACAACCTTCTCATTCCTTCTCCAAAATAGTCCTTATCCTAAATTTTACTTCTCTTATTTTTTTAGGATTTTTTCACACAGTGTACTGTCTTTCACGATATAGTTTAGTCTAGTCTAATCTAAAGTTCTCTTCCTGCCCCTCTTTTTTCTTTTGCAGCACATCTGTTGAAAATCTTGAGCTGTTTGGTTCTGTTTTCTGAAATTTAGATGTCATTGGATAATTGTTTTATAAATGTCACTAGATTCTTGGTGGATGGTGGTGTTCAGTTCTATTTGCTGAATTTGTCTACTGATTCTATTAATGAGGAAGGAATATTAAAAGTTTCCAACTAGAATTGCTGATTTATTTACTTCTACTTTTGTTTTGTCAGATTTGGCTTCATGTACTTGGAATCTGTTCTTAGGTGTATACAGTTAGATTTGCTGTGCTTTTCATAGTCTATTTAGAATCGATAGTTTACTACTTCAGTGGAATTTAGGAATACTATCACACATAATTCTCTTTACTCCCAACCCTTTATACTATGATTATTGCATATTTTATTTACGTTTATTAAAAACTGTAAAAGTGTCCTGTTTTTTTATTTCAACTGTCAAATTATTTTAAAGAACTAAAGAGGAGAGAAATAGTCTGTTACATTTACTCAGTATTTATGACTTCCCTTGCTGGTCCTTCATTCCTGATATCCCAAGTTTCTTTCTGGTGTCATTTACCTTTTGTCTAAAAAACATTCTTCAGTGATTCTTTTAGAAGAGGGCTAACAATGGATTCTAATTTTCTGTTTTCTGAGAATGTCTTTGTTGATTTGTGCCCCCCCATAACCCCACAGAAGACATGTTGGAGTCCTAACCTCCAGTATATCAGAATGTATTTTTATGTAAAGATGGGGTCTTTACAGGGATAATCAAGTTAAAATGAGGTCCTAGAGTGGACTCTAATCCAATATGACTGATGTTCTAATGAAAATGGGAAATTTGGACAGAGGCAGACACACATAGAGGGAAAATAACGGAAAGAGACACAAGGAGAACATGGCCACACACACACCAAAAGGAGAGTCCTGGGACAGATCTGTTCCTTAGAGCTCTCAGGAGGAACCCATCCTGAGGACACCTTGATTTCAGCCTTCTAGCCTCCAGAGCTGTGAGACAATAAATTTCTTTTGTTTAAGCTCCTCAGTTTGTGGGGCATTGTTATAGCAGCCCTAGCAAATTAATTCAGTTTTTATTTCACCTTAACTTCTCAAAGATTTTTTTCCCCCACTGGAAATAAAATTCTGGCTTGATAATTGTCTTTCAGAATTTAAAAAAAGGGGGGTCAATTCCTCTGGCCTGCATAGATTTTGAGAAATCCACAGTAATTTAAGTTGCGGTTCCTCTAAAAGAAATGCTTTGCTTATCTCTGACTTCTTCTAGTGTTTTTACTGTCTTTAGCTTTTGGTAGTTTGAGGATAGGATGAGGTAGTTTGAGGTCGTAGAGGATTTCTGGGGGCTAGGTTGTGAAAGAATGGAGGAAAGAAGAACAACCTGAAGATGTCGTCACTCTGAATGTTAGGAATTCCCTTTCCTGCTCTTTCAGCCATAGCTGGAGGTCTATCCTTGATCTTCTTGTATTCAGCTAATGTCCACGTCTAAGTTTCAGGCTGTAATGCATTCAAGCGTGCGGATACAGGAAGAAGGTAAGTGGTAAACACACTGCAGATTCCGTGATAATTTACATTCTGGTCTTCTTCCATATCTGCCTGCTAATATTTAATTTCCAGAGTCCTTCTCCAACAGCTGCTTCATACAGTGGTTTTTTTTGTTTGTTTGTTTGTTTTTGTTTTATACAGATGCATTCAGTGATAAAGATAAAGTGATAAAGAATAAGTGATAAAGAATAAGTGCTTACTCCATTTTACACAGAACTGGAAGGAATTACATGAAATCTTCATTGATGGTCTTTCTTTTATCCCTGATGTTGTCAAATCCTTCTCTCTTTCCTCTCTCTGTACCTATCTGTCTCTCCGTTTCTGTCTCTCTCTTTCTGTTCACCTCAGTCCAACCAGAGACTTAAGCATGCCTCAAACTTTATTAATCTTTGAAAATAATTAGCTTTTTGCTTCATTGATTTTTCTATTTTTTGCTTTTTTATTGATTTCTGTTTTTATATTATTCCCATTCTTCTGCTTCTTTTGTGTTTAATTCGTTATCTTCTAGAGTCTTAAGATGGATGCTTAATTCATTGATTGTTTGAAAAATTGTATCATGGTAGAGTTCTAATTTTTCATGTTCTTCTTATAAAAGTTTACTGTTATTATTTGTTATAGAGATGCTATATCTCTATCCCACAAATTTTGATATATTGAACATTTATTTTTATTAAATTTAAAGTATTTTCTAAACTACCACATGATTTCTTCTTTAAACCATGAGTTACTTATAAGTATACTGTTAAGTATTAAATATTTGGACTTTAAAGAGTTTTACTTTTATTGTTTTTATTTAATTGTTTGATCTGTGATCTGAGATCATAATATACATTATCTGAACTATTTTAAGTTTATACATTATCTCAACCATTTTAAATTTCTTTCTTTTTCTTTTCTTTGTATTTAACCTTTCCTTTTGGTTATATGCATATCACTTGTAAGTAAAACTTATGCCAAATTATATATTTTTCTAAATCAGTGCAGCAGAAGTCTTTTAAAATAAAATTTCTTTGACTATACAATGCATATACAGAGTTCAAAAATATAACAACTCTAGTTTCATTCTTATATTTAAAATTTTTCCCATTTCTTTTTCTCATTTTTTCTGTCATTGCTAACTCCTTTCTCTCTCATTTATTTTATTGCTGCATAATATTCCATTCTGTAAATTTTATTTAACCTGATGCATATTTATAGATATCCAAATTTCTTCCATTCTGTCATTAAGATAATCTTGAAATGAAAAACATTGTGCTTATTTATTTTATACATGTGCAAATACAGTTTTAATAAAGTCCCAGAAATACTAACGGGTTATACATTATATACCTTTTAAACATCGATAGCTTTGCCAAATTTCCCTCAACAGGAATAGTACCAATTTACATTTCCATGAGCAGTGTATGAGAATGCCTGTTTTTGCCTAAACGCATCAAGAGAGTGTGTTAACAGACTTATACATGTTTATCAGATGGCTGAAAAAATTGTGACACAGTAGAGTTCTAATTTTGCATTTTCTTTATTATTAGACTAGTTGAGCATTTTTCACATTTAAGGATTATTTATATTTCCAGGGCTGTGAACTAACTTTTCATATCCTTGGTCTAACTTCTCAATTGACTTGTTCATCTTTTTATTATTGATTTCTAGAAAACTTTTACTATATTAGGAAGGTTTTTTTCCCCTTTGTCTTTGGCATGTGTTGCACATATTTCCTCTATTTCATTTGTCTTTTGACTTTTTAAAAACTATGCACCTTTTTGTATTTATGGAATTCAACTAATCAGGCTGTTTAAACAGTGGCTTCAGGGTTTTGGGTCATGGGTAGAAAGTCCCTCCCCATCCCGAAATTAGAAAGAATTTCCTCATGTTTTCTTCTAGGATCTTTATGGTTTTACTCTTTTATATTTAAATATTGATCTACTTGGAATTTATTCTAAGTGTGGGAATTCACTCCTCTATTTTCCCATCATTTCTAATTGTCCCAACACCATTCATTAAATAGCCTATCTTTCTGTCAGTTTTTGCGAAACCAGACTACATCATACACTAAATTCCCTTGTGTATTTGGGTTTATTTTTAGACTTTATATTCTACATACAATTCTGCCTATTTATATGCTATTACTACACAGTATTGTTGTTAATAACATGATATAACAATACAAAGACCTAGACTAGAGCACTTTATATCTGATCACCCCTGCCTCTGGAATATATATTATTGTTGTTTAATACCTAAGCTCTATCTTGGCTTTTTAAAAACCCTGAATACTGACATAATTCTCATAATCCTTATTGTTTTTCCAGTAAAAAGTTTTTAGATTTACCGTTTGTTTAGTAATTTCTTTGATCACCATTCCTTCTTGCTGTCAGGCCTTTCTGGGATTATTTTTTTTCACTTCCTAAAGTATGTATTTTTGAATCTCTTTTTGTGATGGACTGTTAGTAATTAAGACATTTTCTTATAAACAAACTTCAGCAGGTAATCTGAAACAAACCTTGATAGATGAATGGATAAGGAAAATGTGGTATATACATATAATGGACTATTACTTAATAAAAAGAATGAAATCATGCCATTTGCAGCAACATGGATGGACCTAAGGTTATCATATCAATGAAGAAAGTCAGAGAAAGATAAATATCACATGATGTCACCTATATGTGGAATCTAAAAAATGATAAAAGTAAACTATTTACAAAATAGAAACAGAGTCAAGACCTAGAAAGCAAACTTATGCTTACCAAAGGGGATAGGGTTGGGAAGGATAAATTAGGAGGTTTGGATTAACAGATACATACTACTATAAAATAGGTATACAGCATGGACCTACTTTATAGCACAAGGAACTATATTCAATATCTTGTAATAACCTATAATGGAAAATAATCAAAAAAGAATATATATATATTTATATATGTGAATCACTTTGCTGTGCACTTGAAACTAACACAACATTGTGAATCAACTATACTTCAAAAAAATCCATCTTGTACTGGAAATTTGTAATTTTACATTGGCTTATAAAGCAATTAATAATTCCTACTAATCTATAGACATTTTTAAGCTGTGACATGCATTGGAGCTAATTACCTTTATTGAATGAGATATTCCATTATAATTTAGTATATATTATTTAAAAAATGTGTTATTTTTACCTAACCACAGTGACTTAGTCTGGGCAGTCTACTATAGACTAGGTGACTTAAATAACAAATATTTATTTCTCACAGTTATGGAGGCTGGAAATCCCAAGATCAAGGTGTTGGCAGATTTGATTCTTAGTAAAGTCCCTCTCCTGGATTTGCAGACAGCACAGTGGTCTTCTCATTGTATCCTCATGTGGTAGACAGCGTTAAAGGAAATAAGCTCTCTCATGTCTCTTCTTATAAGGGCACTAACCCATTCTGTGAGGACTCCACCCTCATGACCTAGTTACCTCCCAAAGGCCCCACTCCTAATACCATCACATTGTGACTGGGGTTTCAACATAACGAATTCTAGGGGGCATAAACATGTAGTCCGTAACACATAGAGTATTTTACAGTGCACAGTTGTGCATAAGAAATTACAGATTTTGTAATAGGAAGAAAATGCCACTATTCAAACACTCAACTTTGTTCAATTTTTCTTCCAGAGTCCTGTTTCCTTGATCCAAGTCTTAATTTCTCTAGTCTTCACTCACAGTTTTGCCTCCTTGAATGATTGGCACATTCCACAATTTGGACCTCATTTTTCACTAAACCTGACTTTCAACATCAGTCCTGCTGGTTGCATCCTTGTTACATGTATGTGCCATGCTTTTTCCATGTTCCTACTTTTTTTTTCGCCGTTGTGTGCTCAGGGCTTAGAAGGCTGCCTGTCATACAGGTTTCTATTGCATAGAAGCTCAGAGTCCCCAAGCATGAGGGCTGTGTGGTTCACCATGCAAACAAAGTCTTCTATGGGTGCCCAAAGGATATTTATGATTTCCTCTTGCCTGGACAACACTTTCCTAATTCTACCTGTCATGTAAATTTTACTCATCCTTTAAAATCCAGGCCCAAATGTGACCTTCTTTATGAAAACATTCTTATCTCAACTGGTTCCCAAAATGTGTTCCAGAGAAGTGACTTCTGCCAGATGCTTAGTAAGGCATTAGAGACAAAAAAGGGAAATATTTTATTATGTAGAAGTCCATCTGCAGACCTTTTTTTTTCTTTAGGTATTAATGGATATTTTGAATCTTCACTAAATGGATAGAGAATAGAACATTTTCCTAGAATTTTGATGGAAAAACTTTTTTTCCCCATACGTACCAGTTTAGTAAAGTGTTCTCTGGACATGTATTGGCAGATTTGCTGACTATTTGATTTCTGACTACTCTGAATTCCTGCAGAACTTACCCCCATTTTGCCCCTCCCCTTGTCTCTCGCTCCATTGGTAACCACTAGTTTGTTCTCTGTAACTGTAAGTCTGTTTCTGTTTTGTTGTATTAATTGTTTTTGTTTTTGTTTTTAAGATTCCACATGTAAGTAATAACAAATCTTGAAATGCATGCTTAATGTGAATATTTTATATTGCTGTTAATGTGAAGGACCTCAACATTTGATTCCAGATATGAGGGAGGAAGAGTGGGTCCTCTTTGTGGAAGTGACACAGATGCTTTTCCTCCCCAGGCTAAATGTTAAGTCACATTGGTATTGACTTCTAGGGAAGGCTCAGAGCTGCTTTAGGAAGGATAATGGATTAGTCTTAAGCTTTATTTCTAAGCAGAGACTAAGATTCTCCAATTCTAGGCCATACAGAGAGCAGTACTTGAAATTCTAGAGATGCTGCTTTGTCCTTTGCATTAATTAACCATAACCCCAGTGATGCTGTATTATAAGCCACTCTAAAACTTGATGGATCAAAACAATAAGCACTTACTTATCTCACAGTCCTGTGGGTTATAAATGTTGGCGGGATCAGCTGGGCTCTTTCAGGGCCTGGTAGGCTGCCGCTTGACTCTCGCCTGGGCTTGCTCCCTGGGCTGGGCCTCGGCTGGGAGAACTGCGGGATTTGGCTCTGTTCTCCATGGACTCTCGTCCTCTAGCAGGTTAGCCACTTAGACTCAGATGCCCAAGCAAGAGAAGAGTGTGTGCAAACACTGAAGCTGGCACATCATGGCTTATGCAGCATTCTGTGAGCAGGATTGAGTCACAAATTCAGTTAAGAGTTAAGCTGTAGGAAAACAGACTCCACTTCTCATTTGGAGGAGCTACCAGGTCACGTGAGAAAGACCTGGATACCTAGAGGAGTAGGGTATTGTTATTTATCTACTACTGTTATTTAGTTGGATATTTTGTAATTCTAGTTAAAATGTAAAGTCATTTTGCCTAAAAAAGAGGCACAAATAATCTTATTTACAAAATGTTTCTGACTCACAGACATAGAGAGCAAACTTATGGTTGCCAGAGGAGAAAGGGGGTGGGAAGGAATAAATTGGGAGTTTGGGATTTGCAGGTACTACTATAATACAAAACAGATAAACAACAAGTTTCTTTTGTATAGCACAGGGAACTATATTCAATATCTTGTAGTAACCTATAATGAAAAAGAATATGAAAAGGCATCTATGTGTATTCATGTATGACTGAAACATGCTGTACACAAGAAATTGACACAACATTATAAACTGACTATGCTTCAATAAAACCTGAAACAAAAACCTGAAAACAAAGTCATTTTGCCTTAGAATGAAACATTTTCTAGTCCTTTCAGAAAGTATGAGGACTCTAGGTAATCAGAGATATTTCCTCTGCATTACATTGAAAAATGTGGGGATATATAACGGGGAAACTGTTGTTACTTAAGAAATAATGTACAGTCTTCCAATTTTTGTTCTAGGTCACCACTGGTGAGAAATACACAGTATAGGTTACCAGAGAAACCAATTTCTGTTAACATTATTGGTGATGTGTGTATATCCCTTTAAGCTATGATAAAAGCTTTATATTATTGCGGTTAAAACTTGGACTCTGAAATTGAAAGAATTTGGATTTCAGTCCTCTCTCTGCATCTTGTGGGAAATTACACAATTAAAAGATTTATGATACTGGATAAATGTTTGACCTCTAAGCCCCGGTTTCCTTATCTATAAAATGAGGGTAAGAATTCTACCAATTTCTCAGGGTTGTTTTAGAACCGAAATGAGATAATGAATGCAAAGTTCTTAAGATGGTACCTGGCACATAGTAATGCTCAACAACAAAGCTCTTTTTATTATTCTACAACAAAGCTCTTTTTATTATTCTCACTAGCATCACGCAATGATGTGTACTCGTTTCACTTCTCTGTAAATCCAGATATACTTGAAACTCAAAACAAACATTAGGACTTACGGCAGAGCAAGGCAGATTGAGTACACACATTTTCTCTTTTGCAGTAAAAGGATATCAACAGGAAAAAGAGAGGCATTATTTTGGAAACTAAGAAGCAGTTGGAAAAGTGAAGGAAATAGTTGCATGACATTGGTGTTGGCAGTGATTTCTTGGATATGATACCAAAGCTCAGGCAACAAAAGCAAAAACAAACAAGTGGGACTACATCAAATTAAAAAGCTTTTGCACAGCAACAGTTAACAGGCAGCCTATGGAATAGGAGAACATATTGTAAACCCTATAGGTGGTAAGGGGTTAATATCAAAAATATGTAAGGAACTTCTACAGCTCAATAGGAAAAATAAATAACCTGATTAAAAAAAATGGGCCAAAGACTTGAATAGATATTTTTCCAGTGAGAGCATACAAATGACCAATAGATATAAAGATCCGCATCATAACTAATCCTGGGGGAAATGCAAATCAAAGTGACAGTGAAGTATCAACTCACGTTTGTTAGGATGGCCATTATAAAAGCAAACAAAAAAATAAGCCTTGGAGAGGATGTGGAAAAACTGAAACCCTTACACACTGTTGGTGGAATACAAAATGGTGCACTTCTATGAAAAGCAGTATGATGTTTCCTCCTCTTACTGAGACTAGTAGTGGATAAGAAAAAAGTGTGAGCCCTTCTCACATTGCTTATTATTATTAAAAATATTTGACAGCATGACAGGTGAGAATGGTAAGGATGTAACTGTGTTAACATTTAGAATTCTTGTGAGGCTGAGTATTTTACCAAACTGTCATTTGTGTCCTTTCTGTGCCTTTCTGCTGCTTAGTTTATCATTACTGCATGTTTCTTTGTCGATTTATTAGTAGTAAGTACCAAGTGTAGTAGGAAGCTGTCATGAATTTCACTTTCAGAGAAAAATGTGGCTTAAAAAAATTAACAAGAGCATCACAGATCTCACTCATCGATAAAACTGTGTATCAGGCACCCTCCGCGAACCAGTGAAGTGGCTACTCCCTCAGTCAGGCTGTGGTCAGGCATGTGGAGCGTGGATGCTCAGATCTCAGCTTTCTGTACCACTGCTTTACAGACCTAAGATTCTTTCCAAAGGGCCCCGATGCAGAGCTGATTGCTCTGGGTCTACCTGTGGGTTCAATTTACTCTATTACCTGCTTCTTTCCTCTCATCTTAATTCAGCTGAACAGACTCCAGATAGAATGGAAGCTTGCTGAGTACCTTTCCTGCTTCTCTCTGACTTTAAACTCCACCTAAGACAGTTTCAGCCTGTCTTGAGTTCCTTCACTCCTATAACAAGGCTGGGTTGGTTCTAAATAATCCAAACCATGTTTTTAATGCCTTTCCTTTTTATGCTGATGGATAACAATGTGAACAATAAGCACAGACAATGCTTAGAAGCAGTATTCACATGGTATAAAATATTCGTTATGGCGGTATTTGGAATAGTATAGTTGAATCTCTGTGACTAGTGTTTTTCCTTAGTTCATTTACACCACGAATGGTAAAATTTAGCCTAGGAAAAGTTGAGAAGTCTGAGAAACAATTTTTATCAAGAGAGCATTTTCATATAAAAGATTATTGTCATCATTTAGTACCTCCTGTCTTTTGAGATATAGCTCTGATTCATTTCTTTACTTTTCTATTTACATGCATATTCCATTTACTTTTTATGATACATGATCAAATAAAAATGTTGACATTAGTAAAATATTATGATGTTCTATTATAATAAGAATAATTTTTAAAGTAAGAATAAAAAGTAAAAATAGTTTCATTACAGCATTCCTTGCAAAATTGCAGTCTATGCATTTACAGCACATCAAGCATAGGAATATAAGTTGTTAAGAACTCTTCTAGTCTTACTGTCTTTAGAAATAAGTACATTCAAAAAATTTTAAACAACAGTTAACTTCTTTTTGGTGAATACTACTTTGATAATATAAATCTTTCCTTTCTAAATTAAGAATCATTTTACAAATGGAACTCAAGAATATAACATATTCCATGTGGGTGACTGCATGTTACTTTTGCTTTTTTGCATTGAAATTATTAATGAAATGTTAAGCTAATGCTTTCGCATTCAAGTTCTTTAGAGGTTTATTTTTAAATGAGAAGGTGGGAAGAACAGAGTCTGTACATAGCTATCCACCTCTGCAGCAAGAGAGCAGCATGAACTCACAGCTGCACAACCATCAAGGGTAGTCTTTATTCAGTGAAATAATTATGTAACTCAGACTGTGCATGAAAGTCTCAGATGTCACAAAAAGTCCCATGTCCACTTGCATAATACAGTTTTTTTCTTATGTCTCCTTAAAAAACTCATGTGACTCGCATTGTGTACAGAATTGTTATGGGAACACAACTAAACTTCAAAGCAAATCTTCTTCACAAACCCATTGTTGGATGCATTAGCATTTTAGAGTTTATTATATCTTGTCAAAGGACATGAGTAGGAAAATTGAAAGAAATTGCTAACTGTGGGAAGATTTTGCCCCAGAATGATTTTCCTTAAATATCTCATATCTAAAACATTGGAAATAGTGTAAAGTTACATGAAGAGTTTTTAGTTTTCCTTATCAGATTAAATACTGTTAATACCAGTTTTTTTTCCTTTTTTTTGTGTATATTTCCCTGTGCTGTACAGTGTAATCTTGTTTATCTATTCTACAATTTTGAAATCCCAGTCTATCCCTTCCCACCCTCTACCCCCCCCCCCCGGTAACCACAAGTCTGTATTCTCTGTCCATGAGTCTATTTCTGTCCTGTATTTATGCTTTGTTTTTGTTTGTTTGTTTTTGTTTTTTAGATTCCACATATGAGCGATCTCATACAGTATTTTTCTTTCTCTTTCTGGCTTACTTCACTTAGAATGACATTCTCTAGGAGCATCCATGTTGCTGCAAATGGCATTATGTTGTCGGTTTTTATGGCTGAGTGGTATTCCATTGTATAAATATACCACATCTTCTTTATCCAGTCCTCTGTCGATGGACATTTAGGTTGCTTCCGTGTCTTGGCTATTGTAAATAGTGCTGCTGTCAACAGTGTGGTGCATTCACCTGGTCTTGCATTACAACAGCCTGAAATGCCACTTAGAAAGCTGTTAACTCTCAGCTCCACATCCATCTTTTCAATACTCTGCTTTGAGGTGCTGGCTGGGCTGCTGCTCTGCAAGCCTCATCCCTCCTTTGCCAGCTGCTCCCTGTGAGGCTGTCGGAATAGGGAACAATAGTGGGAAAAAGGAAGGCTAGAGGAGGGAGGTTAACCTCCTGTCTTCTGTAACTGTGAGCTGCAGGCAACAGAAATTCTGCCCACTTGTAGCCGTTGAGTACAGTTTGCAGTTTTCTCCAAGTTTCCAGAACAACCTTATGGTGCCCATGTCAGAGATACCAGCCAAGCATTCTGTTCTCTGAGGTCTGACTTCTGGTTTCCCAGGCCTCCTCCTCGAAGCTTCTGAATTTTTAATAATTTCATCCTCTTTGCTCCTTGTCACAGCCCTCATCCCACTTCCTGCTGCTGCTCACTCTGGGATCCTCTGGTGTCCTCTTTTTGCCTTTTCTGTTCTTACCATACCTACTTAGTAGTTCTTTTTAACAAATTCTTCCTGTTAAAATAATGAATGTGATTCCTGCCTCCTTTTAGGACACTAAGTGTATTACCCATGTTCATGTTTTCTCCCAACATATCTGTGAGCTCGTTAGCCATGCCAAATAATACCATAAATAGTACTGTCATTGTTTATTGAGCAATTATTAAGTGCCTTGCTCTTATGCTGTATCTTTCTATGAGGTCTCATTTATTATTCACAACTTTGTAAAACATGTTTTATTAAACTTGTATTATAGATGAAGAAACCAAGGCTCAGAGAGTTAAGGATGAAGAGAGTTTAATACTTGCCTGATGCCTCAAGCAGGATTTGAATCTGACTCTGAAGTCTAAACTCTTAGGCATTCTAGTAATTTGTCTACTTCATACTTGTACCCTAATTCTTTGCTCCCTGCTCCTATTAAATACCTAATATACTGCATAGGCATGATGGGGGTGATTGCTAAAACCTGAGTATATTAACTAATTAAAGTGGCTAGGCTGTGTTCAATTCATTGAAGAAAATAAAGCTCTCGCCTGTTTGTATTGAATTAAATCTGTAGTCTAAAAGATATTTGCATAAGAAATATGTGATGCCAGTTCCGCCACTAACCTGCTCATCTCCTTGACCTTGTCCCCCAGTCTTTATAAATGAGGTTTAGACTCTATAGATTCTTTTAAGGCCTCTCTAGATATTTAATTTAATTTAATTTAATTTAATTTTATTAATTTAATTTTTCTGTTAGCCTGGGAGTGAAAAGAGGAGAAATTCTACCATTTAGATCTTGTCAACACAGGCAAAAAGTCTGAAAGAATTTCATTTCAAATCATATATTAGAAATTAATCCATGGAAACATTTTCATGTTTATGACTAAAGTGAAACGTCCACATTCCACGAGCTTGCTGTCTTCAGTACGAATGCCTCCTCAATTTTAATGTGCACATGCATCACCTGAGGATCTTGTGAAACTGCAGATTCTGATTCAGAAATTCTGGGGCATGGTGGAAGAGTCTGCCTTCCCCTAAAACTCCACATCAGGACCATTTCAGTAGTAATAAGAGCAGCACCATGTATTGGTCACTTCCTACGTGCCAATTGTATTCTCTCTACTCCTCACAGGAATCACATAAGCTTATTATTATGATGATTCCGAGTCTTCAAATAAAGAAGCTAAGATTGGAAGCAAGTTCAGTAACTTGGTGATGGCCGCATACACGGAGAGTTGTAGGACTGGAATTCAAACCCATGTCTCCTGTCTCCAAATCCTTTGCTATTTACTCATCAACAGTGCAGCTTTACAACCAGCAAAGTAGTTAAAAGCAGGCCATGAGGTGTGTATCTGTAAAATTAGTGCTCTAAGGTATCTGAGTGGTGGCTTTTATTAACTGCTTTGATACTTTGAAGTTAATCTGTTTTGAAGTGTTTTGTGGAATTTATCATTTCAAATTTAAACTCTTGTTTATACATTGTCTAAAAATATCACGACCATTTCCATAGCATTACATTGTCCGGGTGTTATAATTGAGCAATTCATTAGAACAAAACTGTGATGTAGATAAAGGGTTTATGTATTTCTCTGTCAAACTTAAAAGAAAAAAAAGGATACACAGTAGGGAATTGAATGTGGGCATTAGCATGCCGTGCTAACTGAAGGGTAAATCCATATTAGCACCAGTGATTTTTAACTGCTTCATCATTTATGGTCTACAAGTTGAAGCCAGATTAAGGGAAAATTTTTATTTTACCAGCAGCCCCCAAAGAATTCACCTATGGATGTAGATAATGAACATTGCCATGGATACAGTATAATGATATCACCTGACTAGAATCTAAGGGAATTGGAAAACAAGAGACAAAGAAATAAGCTTAATTATTCATTTTTTGAAAAATCTCTACAGGCAATTGAACGGTAAAATAGGGTGACTAAGGAACACATACATTTCATGCCCATATGCCACCAAAATAACTAATTAGGCACAGTGTGCCAGTGCTAATTATAGAAATGATTGCTGGAAGAAGGAAGGCTGAATATAGAGTAGCTGGCAACATGATGGTTCTCTTGCTCTGTAGAGTATGCTGAATGTTGCAACATGCTGATTGGTTGTGTTCTTTTTTGCATGAGAATTGGGTTGTAGTTGGTTTCATTTTTTCCCTGATAACTTCCTGATTACTGAAGAAAAGGACTGAGGCAAGAACAGCAGGGTAAGCCCCTGAGGATGGAAAAAAAGAGGAAAAATCATGTGACTTGGTAATTCCCACCCAGGGTGACTGAACCTGTGTGTTCTCTCTGCTCAGATGTAAGAAGCCACATCCCTAGGAGTACAGGGTGGTGTGAACAATGGGGTCAGCGGTTACTCATGGCTTGGCTGTAAGCTCTGCCTGCCAAGGCACCCATCTTCACATTTCTCCAAAATGTTGTTGAAATTCTAACAGGAAATCATTTTAAGTTGAGAGGATCTTTGAAGACCAGGGTTATCAGCAGAAGCTGTAGTATTCACACTGTTGGTCTGGATTGAATTAAATTGTGTTCTCAAAGCTAGTTGAGAGAAATGAAAGTCTTGTAGGTGGAGAGGGTGCAGTCGGCAGAATTCTGAGATGGTCCTCAAGATTCCGCACTCCCGTGGTGTACACACCCTCATTAATCACCAGGACTGTGACTGTGGTGGATTTTACTCTAGGGATTAAGTTATGCTCTATGACACAGTTGATCTTAAGTTAAGAAGACCATTCAGGAGAGTCTGGCCTAATCACAGGAGCCCCTTAAGTCTGGGTCTAGAGGTCAGAGGTGGAGGAAATCAAAGATTCAAAGCACAAGAAGGATTTGATGCATCCTTGCTGGCCTGAAGATGGAGGGGCCATGTGGTGAGGAAGCAGGTCATCTCTGGGAGCTGAGAGCTGTCTCTGGATAATAGGCATCTGGACAGCAGTGACCTCAGTCCTACAACCACAAGGGGCTGAATTCTCCCAACAATAAGAATGAGTTTGAAAGTGGTGTTTCCCCCAGAGCTTTCAGATGAGAATTTAACCAGGCTGACCCTTTGATTTTGGCCCCATGATGCCCTGAGCAGGGAACCCAGCCATGCCACACCGGATGTCTGCCCTGCTGAACTTTGAACCCCCAAAATGGGTGTTGTTATAAGGCACTAAGTTTATGGTAATCTGTTATACCACATGTATAGGAGTGTGATAGAGGAAGGAGCCGGGACTTTTGAGTTGCAGACTGGTGGGTTGAGAGGACAGGTGGGTTGAGACAGTGAGCAGGGGAGGCTGGAGGGGAGCACATGCAGATTTGATGGTGGAGGCAAGGGTCCTCGGGTAGGCAGGGGGTCCAGGGAGGCAGGAGGAGGGTTCAAAATGCGCAGGTCTCTTTGAACTTCTCCCTTTTTGTAATTAGGAATCGTAAAGTGGGTTTTAGTTCTGATCTACCATTATTAGTTCAAGGAACTTGGTGAATCACCGTACCCACCTAGACCTTAGATCCTTAATTTGTAAAATAAACAGTAGGGATTCTTAAGTCCTTTCCAGCAATGACATATTAGTCAGAGACTACCGTCAGTGCCCTAAACTGACCCTCCTGCCTCTAATCTCCCTTTCAGTTTATCTTACAGATCTAATCACATTACCCTGTTACTGAAAAGATGAAAGGTTTAAACCCTTTAGGATGCCATCCAAAAATCCTTTGTGAACTGACAGCAAGTGACATTTTAGTGTCACAGACCACCCTCAGAGCCCTCCCAGCTCTAGGCAGTCTGGACATCTCACTATTCCTAGACATAATTTCTGGTTTCCTGCCATCAGGCTTCACTCACAGTTCTTTGGGGATGAACTAGTTCTCCATCTGAGTGTGTGATCAAGCTCAACAAGCACTCCACTGACATGTAGCTTAAACGAGACCTTTTCCAGGTAACGGTTCCTTATCTTCGCAGCTGAACCATAATCATGATATTTCTCCAAATCCATAATCTTGTTTGTAGCATTCATCTTTTATAATAGTGCTTAATAATAAATCTGTATGTGTGTGGTTTAAAAATAATGCATGTCTTTATATCTGATCATCTTTAGTTATGTCTTTATATCTGATCCTCTAATTAATTATAAACTACTTGAGGACTGGAAACTTATTTTCAACCGTATTTGGTAAGAAGGCCTTGCTCAGCAAAGGGTTGAATCAAATAAGAAATACTAATCTTTCCTACTTTGTGATGTTGCCTCTGGTCAGATATTCTGCCTGCTAGAGTGAACTTGAAGGGCATTTTGTGAAAGAACTTTTCCCCAAATGGCTTGGATTTCTCTTCTCTAAAAAAAATTAAAATTTTATATATATACACACACACACACACACACACATATAAATATGTATACGTATATTAATGCGTAGTATTATTTAGAACTCAGCTTGTCTTTTTTAGATAATTAATTAATTAGTTAATTACTTTTGGGGGGGAATTAGATTTATTCATATATTTTTAATGGAGATACTAAGGACTGAACCCAGGACCTCCTGAATGCTAAGCACAGAATCTACCACTGAACTATACCCTACCCCGCCTTTTTAAGTTATTTTACATAATAGAAATCTTAGGTTTATTACTGTTGTTCAAAGACAGACTGTATTCTCAGTTTACTTTCCCACTTTAAGTAGCAGGCCCTGTAATCCCAGCATCCTTCTGTGTCATACATCATGATAATGAACGTTTTCATTGTTATCCCACTGCCTCCATCGCTGCACCCTCGCATGCAGGTCTTCTCAGTCTGCTCACAGGGTGATCCTTCTTTCCACTTGACCATTTCATTTCCCTTTTTCTGGTCCTTTTCTAGTTCTGTCTATAGCTGGCTTGGGAGTTAACACTGGTGTAATTTTTTTCACAAGGTACTCATTTGTAATTATGAAACCACCTTGTTGTCAGGGGTAGTGGAATCATTAAGTAAGTGCTTGTTGAATATCCTGTCAGCATGACAAGATAGTGAATAAATATTTCAGAGAGAAATGAAAATGCCCAGTTTTCAGGAGATTCAATCAGTCCATCCATAACTTCTCCATGTGACACACCAGTAAACAGCTTGAAAGCTGGCAACACAGCTGTTTGCAGTGGGTGCCAATGAGACAGATGGCGGTGATGTGGGAAGAATGCTCTCCATCACTTGGCATTAGGCTCTTTTGATTAAATACCAAAAATGGAGAAGGAATTGACAGGCACCAGGGTGACTAGAGCAGGCTTTATTGCCACCACTTGTCAGCTGGAATATTTTAAATACACATCGATGATGAATCCTTTGGGCTCATTCTACTTTCTCCCAGATTCTCAAAGGACGTCCCTAGAAAAATATTGCCCTAGTGATGGATGGAAAAACTAAGGTCTCAGAGGAAGAATGACTGAAGAGGACTGGCTCTAGGTCAAATATTGAATCATTTCCAAGATCAAGCTTCTAGAAGCTGAACTTTTGGTGTCCTTCTTCCATTCTAAAACTCATGAAGACAGCCACACCACCAGGTTGATGCAGTAAGGTCATGTAATCCCTCCTGTGCTTGTATCAGTGTTCTGTTTTATTTTTTAAAGAAAAAACTATGTAGAAGGGTAAAGCAGTAGACCTAGCAGATGTCGAGAAAGGGAGGTTTGTTCTTTGGGGTTTAAAAGTCTATCCGTGATAACTTCCGGACTATCGTAGTGCGTTGGATCCAGTCCGCCATGTTCTCCACTAGCTGCATTGCAGAAGGAAGCAGGGGCTGTTTCAGGGAAGAGCGTCCGTGGTGAAACACCTGCTTGCAGCGCCGGCGTTTTCTGCACCTTGATACTTCCCACGTGAGGTGTCTTGTGTGTCTACAATTGAGCCGTGAGCCTCGTAACGGGAGAACTGAGGGCCAGGTGCACTTTTTGACTTTGCCTGGTTTTGTACCCTCCAGTTCCTAAGCTGTCATGAATCTATAATGATAATGAAAATAGCAGGGCTAAGTTATTCCTATTAATTCTGGAACGATTTTCAAGAAGGAAGGAAGAATAGTGGATGTGCTTGCTTATTTTTATTTTTACTTTTTAATTTATTATTTATTTGTGAATAGTTGATTTACAATGTTGTGCTTATTGTTAATTGTCATCTTTCAGTGCCAGAACCCACCTTTCCCCACCCTTCTCTGTAATGCTGAGGCTGGGCCTCTGCGAATTCTGTTTCCTAGACTTCCTTGTTAGTGGGCTCAAGTCCTGCCAGTAGAAGGGAAATTGGAAAGTGGCAGGAGTGGAGAATGAGCTTCCCTCCTGGTATTTCTGGGTCCTGTCTGCCTCACTCCAGCAGTGGCAGTTGACTCTGGCAGTCATTTGGTTTTAGCCCCACCAGAAACGGCCTCATTCATCCCCCTCAGAAGTGCTAGTCCAACTTCATGTGGTCTTGGCAGTGCCAACATGGAGCCCATCATCTGGGCTCCAAAGTTCTGGAAACCCTACCTACTCCTCCCTGTTACCCCAGCCTCCTCTTACACCATGGAGCCAACTCACTGTGAGAGAGCCACATGCCTGCGTGCATCCTGACTGCGACTGTGGTAAAAGGACAAATTATCTTGGGGTAGGATTTCCCCAGAAGGTTCAGCAGGCCAAGTTTGGGTCAATCTAAGGGAGGACTGACTTTCCAGCTGTGAGAGTTGTCCCTTAATGGATGGAAAGAGCTCTCTGTGGCTGGAAGCATTCAGTGGGAGCTGGATGACTTCTGTCAGAAATGCTGTAGCAAAAACAGTTAAGAGATGTTTTACCCGTAAGACTGGCAAAGATTTAAAATATTGGTAATCTAGATAGTGCAGAGATGAGCATGCACACACTGCTGAAGAGTAAATGGGTGGAGGTTTCTTGGAGGGGAATTTTGCAACATGTATTCCACCACCGTTTCATTCTAGAAAAGGATACAGGAAATAAAGGTGATATGAATGTGTCATATATCAGGGATGTTAGTGACAAGGACTCATAAGAAAGACAAGTGTGGGAAGGACCATAGAGTGTTGAGGCTGCCATTTTGAATGGGATGGATGAGGAAGGCTGTTTTGGAGCAGCTACATTCAAGCAGATGTGACTAGTAGGCCAGGTGGGATTCTAGGGGAGGAATGTTCCAGGGAGATGACAAGGCAAGAGTTCTGGGGAGGAAAGGGAGGTGCTTCCTCAAGGAAGTTAAGGACGTGAAGGAAGAATAGGAGGAGGCAACGTCACAGAGGTGTTAGTGACCAGCTTGTGTGGCGAATGGTGGCCAAGGATGAGGAAATTTTTGCTGAGTGACATCAGAAGCCCCTGGACCATTTTGTAGCAAAGAAGAGCCACAATCTAGCCTGTGTTCTCTCTCTCTGAATGTCTTAAAAATATGTAAAATCTTTGGCCTAAAAACTCCACTTTTAAGCATTTGCTTTACAAATAATTACAGGAAAAAATGTCTAAGGATATATGCATCTACAAGACTGTTTACTAGGAGCTGCTAATCTTTCAGAGCACTTATCAGATGCCAGCACTTTTACACATATTAATTCATTTAATATTCGTAACTTTTTATGAGAGAGATATTATCCCTATTTTGCAGATGGGTTAAAGCTGAAGCATTGAGAGGTTGAGTATCTCGCCAAAGCTGGTAAGTGGCAGAGCTTGGGTTTTGCTCCAGGAAGTCCAGTTCCAGAGTCTGTGCTTTTAATCATGTGTGGTCATGTTGTAACATGCAGTGAGAAAGGCAGGTTCGCTGTGTCATGCTGTACACAAAACGTAAGGGCATCTTTAGAATTACATATGCAGGTGGCAAAGCGTGGGCATTGGGTGTTTCTTCTTTTGTTCCCAACATTCCCTCTTTTATTTGGGACCAGCCTTGGGCTTTCCATCTGCCACTTTCCCTTGCAGCTCAAAGCAAGGGTGGGTTCCAAACAGAGCACCCCGCTGATACATCCCCAGTGATGGATCTGTGTCTCTGACGCTGCACGTCCTCTCCCCAGGACTATCCATCACTCTGCCTTTTCAGCCTCAGCTGATCCATCCAGGGGAGAGCATCTGGCTCACGCTGGCTGATCAGACTCCCTCTCCCAGAAACTGAAACTGAAAGCCAGCCCGCGGCCTGGCGGTTGTTGGAACTGTGTCACCTTCTTGGGGCCCATAGAGATGCCACAGTCTCTGGTGGCCGGGTGTTCTGTGTGGACGCCTGCTTCTTGGAAGCCTGGCAGTTGAATACTTCCTTTGATTCTCTGCATGATGCCAACATCTGTCTATTCAGTCCTGGGTTTTGTTTATATGACCAAGGATGTTGGTTGCTGCTTGCAAACCAAAGATCTTTATCTAATATGATCTAGAAGGAAGTGTATCAAGATGTTAACAGGGAGGGAAGGCATTTTGCATGACTTTTGTCTACAAATAACAAATACTCAAATGTAAGGTTAAAAACGTCTAAATTGATTTTGCTGCCTATTTCTTCAAAGGGTAACATGAAGCTGTCTGAGGTCCCCTCCTACCCAAGAGCGCCTAGAGCACCCCAGGCCCAGACTTAAGTAAAGAGGCTATGGCAGGTGTCTTAAAAGGACACTGACAGTGATAAAATACGTGTCACAGAAGTATCTGACAATGAGACTCAAACCTGGAAAGTTTCAGACCAGAAGGTAGAACAGACAGTGGAGGGTGGAGGCGGATGTGGGATGCGAACTGATGACAAATCATATTTCGAAATCCTGGTGTTACCAAGTGTACTGTGACTGCTGTAATAAGCAGTCATGGAACTTCGTGATTTACTTAACAAAAACACGTTATTAAAACCAATTAGCTTTCATAATTTGTGTTGTTGGAAGCACGGCAAGTTTGCTGAAACAACATTTTTCTCCAGGGCGCCCAGATTTTAAAGGGTTTATATACCGATGAAGCAGACAGACCTATCACAGAAATGGGTTATGAACCAAAGAAGTGTTAGCTGATGGAAATCAATGAGCAATAATATTTATTTCCGTCATTTCTGTGCATTTCTATTACAATTAACTGCCTATTTAGTTAGGCGTCTGGCAAAATCCTAAAATCCATTCATTGCCTTCATTCCTGCTAAGTTTCCCCAGCTTTCTTGAATAAATTCCACAAAGAGTAGCTGATTGCTCCCTCTGTATCAGGTATGGGACCAGGCAGAAGGGACACAGAGCCATCTAAACACTTGGTCTCTATCCCAGAGACGTGGAAGACAAAATTCAATGCATGTTCTAAAATTTAAACACCTCAAACGTAGGACTATAAAACAGTCATAATTATATTTGTTGATTTTATTTTTACTGTGCACAGGCCAGTGCCTACTGCTTTACATACTCACAGTGACCTTTTGTAGCAAATGCTATTATTACCACCCTCATCTTACTGATAAGGAAATTGGGCTCAGAGTCAAGTCACTTGTCTAAGGTTACAACATTCAGACGTGGCGGACTCAGGATTATACACGTGCACACATGGCTGCACACACCACCCACACACAATGACAGAGGATGTCGTAGAACTCCGGAGCTGTGACTTTAACCACTGCTTGGAATTTTTCCTGATTTACAGCTCATTAAGAGGAGATAAGGCTGTCTGAAGGGATAGGAAGTCAGGATGTGTTATGGTTGTGTTTGCATCCCCCACAGATTTATATGTTGAAGCTCTGACCCCCAGTGTGATGGTTCTTGGGAGATGGGATTTGGGGAGGCAGTTAGGTTTTGATGATATCATGCAGATGTGTCCCTCACTATGGATTAATGTCCTTTCCAGGAGAGGCAGAGAGCTTACTTCCTCCCTCTCTCCACATGCCTGAGAAAGGCCATATGAGGACACAATAAGAAGGCGACCATCTGGCAGGCTTCTCACCAGGAACTGACCATGCTGGCATCCTGATCTAGGACTTCTGGCCTCCAGAGAATTGTTTGATCACCCAGTCTCAGTATTGGGGGATAGCAGCCTGAGCAGATTAAGATAGGATCACTTCTGAAAAGGGATGCTGGAGCAGAGATGTTTTCTCCTGGGCTTGGAGCCCTTGCCTGGAGGACTGGTCAGCGCTCTAGGATGCAGGAGGTTTATTGGGGAGTGCCTTTGCCATCACCATGGATGGGGGAGCTTGGGAAGCAGGACTGGGCAGAGGAAGAGGCTAAGCTGAGATGTGTTTGTGCCAAAGTTGAATCAGTTGATCTTTTGTGGAGCTCCCGATAAGACAAGAGGGTGACTATATACTCCTGCTTAGGCCAGTTGTTGGCAGCTGCCCATGGGAGGGGTCATGACCTGGAGGGAGGTAGCTCCCTTGGGCCAGCCCCAGAGGGGATATCAGCTGAGTGCAGGGTATGCCGCTCTCTCGATCCCAGCATCAGTCTCAGAGCAGGTGTCAGCTGACTGCTGTGTCTGTCAAGACTACCAGAGGCTGGAGGAATGAGGCTCCGATCCCGGAGAGGGTCTAGGTGGGACACTATGGCCCCACTCTACCTCTGCTCTCTGCTCCCTGGCACCCTGGGTCTCCATGTCTTAAGACCCAGATACAACCTCAGGTGGTTATCTGTGTGCTCTTTCATGAGTGATATGGACACGCAAATTATAGAGTAGTATCTCAGGTAATTTCACTAAAGATTAAAGTTCTGTTTAAAGGCTCACAGAAACTAGTACTGATTTAAGTCTCAGATTTTCACCACTGTCATTTCAACTTCAGCTTTCAGGAGGAAAAAATAAGATTGGATTCTTTGCCCAGTTTTACGCTGGCAGACTGCCACTACCATAGTAAGAACAATCTGTTACTTCCCCAATTCTGGTAAGGCTGATCCCTGTAACCTCACGGCGGGATTGCAGGACTTCATATAATAAGGGGTGCCAAGGGTCATTCATTTACATTACTGTGCAAGGTAGGTCTCTGCCTTTTTCTTTTTTCATACTGTCATGTATCTTCCTGACATGTAGGATGGGAGACTCATTCTGCTGCTAGCTTTTCTGACATCATTGGAATTTGAGTTGATGATACTCAAGGAGGGTTTTTTTTTTACCCCCTACCACTTTTTTTTGGGACCAGAGCCATTCAGAAAACATCCCTAGCACTTATAAATGTGATATGCTTATTTTAGATGCTGAATTAGAATTTAAATTTTAGATTCTACTCTAAGAAGAAATGCGTCTTGAAAAGGAGGCTAAAGAACAAAACAAAAATCAAAGTTCAGTACAATTTTTGTTAAGCTTATAGCAATGCTGAAGTTCACAGCAGAGGCAATAGAGAGATGAGCGTGCAGAATGTTCAGGAAGGTCCTTCCAGAGTGCTGCATCTGGGTGGGGTCAGAAGAGGGGCAGCCTGTGTACCTTTCTTGGCTGAGCAGTCAGGAAGTGGCCTGGAACTCACCTACACTGTGTATCAATACATGTCTCCTGCTAAGACTTTGTGGGTCGCCTCTTGCTAGCGGCATTAGAGTTCAGGCTCACATCTGGGAGTCTTGGTCATCATGGCTTCGTGTCTGAAAATAGGGACATTCAGGTTTGTTTCTGCTTCTGGTTGGCCTGACTCACTATATCGAAACTGTACAGAGTCTGGAATAGAAATAAGCACCTCAATCTATGAGTTTAAAATGAGAAATAAAACTGTAGGTAGATAGATAGATTATATTTGATAATATGTAGATTAGTGAGCTGGGTTGACTTATCCGTGCCTGCTCCTCGTTATAGGAGAATATACCCTTATAAGCCAACACTGTACTGAATAGTGAGCTGATGTCAGTATCTGGCCTGATGCCCAGCACTTCTTTAGGGTTATTAACAAAGAGACTCAGGATTGGAAACTATGTCAGCCAGCCAGTGTTGGTGATGCCAAGACACAGAGACCAGGTCTTGCTGTTTGACCAATCTTGTTTAGTCTCCATTCAAAACATCCTTCTTTTCTCCCAATATTTTGCAAAGTAGACTAGAAGGCAAATAGGGCTGTTGCCTCTTTTTGCTTTCCAAACTGTCGTTCTAAAACTACCCATTAAAACAAACAACAAAAAAAGAAGAGTTATCAAATAGACATAAGCAGTCTTTAGTATAATAGATTTGGTTTAACTGCAGTTTTGCCAGTTATTTGAGACTAACAAATGATGTGACCTCGCTGCATTAGCTGTAGGAAGAAATTTGTTTGTTTGGCATCTTTGTAATATCAAATGAAAGGATGGCTAAAGAGTCTGAAATGTTCATTTGGGCCTCTCCAAACCATAAAAGAAACTATGACATGGTATCATTATGCAATAACTTCACAATGATAATTATGGTAGTTAGTAGAAAGCGATCTCAAAACAGAGTAAGTAATGCCAATGTGCAGTTGTAGGAAGGCTCCTGAGATGATTTTACATGATGTCTGACACTCAATGCGTAGCCATGTGGCAGGCTTACATGAGGTGCTCATTAAATGCCCAGGTGAATGAGGAAATGAATGAATCGAGGATATTGCTTAAGGTCACACACAAATTCTACTGGAATTTTCAGCCCTGTATGGGAACACCTTGGCTCACATTGTCCCCCTAGGGTCTACGGACTTCCCTGGATTTTCACCTTTGCCTGCATCCAGGACTGTGATGGAGGCTTAGGGCATCTGGGGAGGTAGACATGGTGAGCTGCCCTGCAGATGAGGCATGCTCACGAAAGCGCATCTGCTGCCCAGGTATGCTAGAAATATCGCAGGAACAGAAGAGTTCTGCTTCTTGGTGCGTTTATTTTGTATTTTCTGCATGTTAAAAAGGAAACCCCCTATAACCGAGAGCACTCATTCTTTTGACAAGAAGTGAGTGATTAGGAAGGAAGGAGTTTATGTCTGGAAACAAAGTTTCTTTAGATCCTAAAGAGGGCCAAGATGTAAGCAAATTTTAGCATCCTCCTTTGACCTGGCACAAGAAGTACCTGCCTTGAACCTTGGCTTTAAGGGACCTTGCATCGTCAGGTACAACCTTCCGCGTGGGATGAGGAGTCCACAGGGCCAAGGGTGGTTTCAACGAAGAGTATTTGCTCCCTCCCATCTACACTACACCGTGGATACTCTAGTGTTCCCTGCCCGGACAGCCACTTGCTTCCCAGGCCCGCACAATCTCTCCTGGGACCCGTCCTCTTAAAGAGTTGGTGTTATGGTCTGAATGGTGGCTCAGGGTGACTGCAGTGATGAGGACTGAAAAATGGTGTGTCCACTGGGTATCCACAGCCACCTGCAAGTCCTCTTGCCCTGTAAGAGACCCTGTTCCACTCCACATGGATTTGTGTGCAGCACTTTGCTTCCTATCACACAGTTGCCAAAAATCCCGTTTGGTGAAGATGGGTGTTGTCAAAAGGCATGTAGCATGATCTGTTGAAACTGTGACCTACCTCGAACTAGCGATTTGCCTGAGCTCCAACAATCGTGTTCCCCTCCAAAATGTAAAACATACCCCCGCACCCCGGGAGTTCATTGTAACATCCTGCGGGCCCTGGCTCGGTTTGGGAACCACAAAGGCAGGCCTTTGCCGAGTCTGGGGCACAGAATAGCTTGAGATGTTCCCTGTGCGACAGATTCCCCTCTGCCAAAACTGTTCACTCTTTGTTACTGATTTCTGTGAATATTTAAGTGTTTCATGAAGACACTGGAAAATAATTATTTTAACAATGGCAGGTTTTTGGAAAAAATATTTGTAAAATTACTATATCTTAATTATGCTTATCTAACATCTGCGTGGTACTTGAAGTTCTCAAAGTGATTTGCTGTATTTTGCTGTGTTATATAGTAAGGAGAAGACTCTTAGGGAGGGAACACGTCCTTCTGGGAGCCTCTTGCGACCTACCCACCCATCCAGGTCTACTTCAAACCCTGCTGTAAGCCTTCCCTGATACCCATTTGGTGTGCTCTTTCCCTTTCTACTTATCTACAAGGGTTTGCTTGTAATTTCCCTAAGAAACCTTCCACATTTTTCCTTCCACATTTTGGATTTTAGCAAACTTTGTTACTTTTATTTGATCACTTCTTGGGTCAGAAGTGCTTTGAGGTCACAAGTCGCATTTCATTCTTTTAAATTTCCTCAAAAGCACTTGATCTAGAGAATCAGCTCAAAAAAACTGTTGAGAAAGTGAATAAACAGCTGAAGAAATAATGAGTTGCTCTGGGCCTTTCATCAAAGGGCCAGGTATTCACACTCATCTGGGCTGAAATGAAAAATTGTTTCAATTTCATCACTTTCATACCTGTGTTTCCAAGGGCTGCTTAGCCTATTTTAGAAGGAATAAAAGAAGAGAAAACCACGAAGAGCCACTGCTATTTCAGTTCAGTGAAAAAACAAACAAGCAAGCAAAAAAGCACTTGGGGCTTTTCAAGCCCGCAGAACCACCAGGAGTGTTTTTAAGACAATGACAGTTTCTTAATAAATCTCAGGGAAGAAGAGTCACTGGGAAAGTATATTTTCACGGCCGTAAACTTAAAGCAGGGAACCGAGCTGACTTTTCCCCTAAGCACACGAAGTTTCTGAGCTATTTTGAAAACAGTAAGGTGTGAATGCATAAATTTTTATGGATTGGGAAGTTAAGCTACCAGGAGTCTCAATATCTAATTACATAGCTATTTTCAAATCTAAGAATCAAATTTTCCAATGCAGTTCACAGAGGACTGTGAATAACGTAAAACAAATATTGCTTTCAAATTTTTATTAGTATAGCTCAGCAGAGCCTAATACCTAATCTAGCCAAAATTTTATGTTTTATATCTAAGTTCACACTGCATTACAGTCGTTTGCCTAGTGAGAAGCCTTTTAAATCAAAACAATTATTACCCCAACCAGGAAGTGTATCCGCCTCACAGGTGAATCTCTGAACCTCTATTGGTACTTAGTGTTAGTCTGAAAGATGGATTGCTGGGGGCTTGGACGGAGGGCTGGGAATCAAAATTGAACAGGCAATTAAATGAAACTTTTAAATTTTTTCTAGTTCTTACTGAATTAGAGATTCATTATTTGGATTCATTTGTCTTTTAAGTGGTACAGATTTCTGAAATATTAGACAAGTTAATAGGAAAATACATTTTAAAATCCAAATTTAAAATCCAAAATTCTCCTGATACTTGATTTGGGTAGATGATTTTTCTTGTCTCAATGAGGTTGACTGGTACTGGATGGTCTAGGGTGGCCTCACTCACATGTCATGGTGTCACTGAATCCAAACTCATATACTGCTTACCACATGACAGGCCAGTAAATCGGGAGACGAAGTATTGGGGCAAGCAATAATGACTTTATTCAGAAAACCAGCAGACCGAAAAGATGGCAGACTAATGTCCTGAAGAACTATCTTACCCAAGTCAGAATTCAAGCTCCTTTTATACTAAAAAGGGGAGGAGGGTGTGGTTGGTTGGTGCAAATTTCTTGGTGTTAGAATCCTTTATTCTTGCAGTTGTCCACATAGGTCAGGTCACAGTGTTCCTGTAAACCTCCAACAAGACAAATGTTATTATCTGTTCTGCAACTTTTTATCTCTATATGAATGGAGAAGTATTAGACCCTTAAAGGTCAGCGCCTTAAGAATGAGCTATCCTATATATTTATAACTGTAGGCAACATTGTTATAAAAGGTGCAGAACCAGCATGACTAAGTACCAGAAACAGAGCGCAGGGTTAGAGAGCGCAGATCTAATATGGAGTCAGATTTGTTCTTCCCTGTTACGTGGGGACTCAGGAGCTGGTAAGGAGGAAGAGGATGACCAGAACCTCTCCACATGATCTTTCATCCCCTAGGAAGCTATCTTGGATTTCTTTCTATGTGGAATAAGGATTTTCTTTAACTTCCACATATTGGAAGGTATTGTCTAGTCCAGTACCAAAATCTCCTGTAGTTTCATCTTTTTTCTATTTGCAGAGAAAATTATGATGCAATCGATTTTTTATTTAAAACATTTTGGTTATAGACTTTAGGAGACTGCCATACATTTCAGGCCCCTTTTTGACTCTCAGGTTTATTGTGGAAATAGGGATGTTATAGGTCCCTTTACAGATGAGTCTATTCAGCTTCTGCCATCCAGTATTCAAGCCTTGCTTTAGAGAAATCCTTATAAATAGCTCCTATTTTGGCTTGAGTCCAAGGCTTCAGTTCTACAGTTGCCTCATGCTTGGCTTATGAGAGAAATGGACCCATAGAGGCAACTGGTCTTTTGGGGTATTAGGGGAGTTGCTGGGAAAAAGGTAGGGGGCCTGGACAAGTGGAAGAATAAAGAGGAGGTGCAGGAGAGAAATCAGAAGGATAAGGGGGAGGAGGGACAACTGGATCTCTGGAGGCAACTAGAAGACAAAAATGGGGGATACTCACTAGGGAAATGAGTCTAGGTTGTTCTTTAAGTTTGTAAACTGGCTCATTTGCTTTGGCCAAAGAATCTTTTATTGAAATAAAGTGTGAGTGAGAATTTCCCTTGGAGTCCTCTGCAATACCAGTCATTACATGATGCTGCCCATTGGGGTTATAAAATCTTGTCATTTCTCTCCTAAGGTGCCTCTTAAATGAACAGTTTTGTTCAAATCATATGCTCCCCAGAGTGGTCACTGAAGATCCAAATTACCCTTGGTGAAGCCACATGAATGGGAAGGTAGGGAAAAGAATGTGGATTAAAATGAAAGTACACAGAAGAGGCAGGAGTCTTTACAGGCAGAGGAGCGGGTTTAGACTTAGGTGAGAGCTGGCCATGGTAGGGAGGAATGTGATGCTTGTAATGCTCATGCAGGCCCTGATGGTTGGCTGCTCTGACCACAGACTTGACAGTCTGTACCGCTTCCATCCTCACCGTCAGCAGGTGAAAAAACCAGAGAATGCTCTTTTTGGATCAAAGCCAACCTCTCAGGACCAAAAAATTGAGGAAGGAACGAACTTCATTAGGCTTTACTGGTGACCTATAGCAAAGTTTGTCCAAATGGACACAGATTCCACGAAAACTACAAATTCACCGGCCTGTGAGGCCGGCTAGAACAAGAGGCTTATAGGTTTCTACCTTGTGATTCTCCTTATGATGAACAACGCACAACACGACACTAGCAGAGAGAAACAAAAAGACAATGAAAAGGAACAGCCTCATTCTACCCAGGATGCCAAACATGAAAATCACTAACAAAACCCTGTTACCAACCTGAGAATGTAAAGAGCTGAGAATCACAACACAGAGGGGGTGGAATTCAGACTTGGCGCTGACTCTCAACCTTGCCAAGGCCTCCACTGGCTGCCAGCAGCAAACAACAAGGCGATTCTGTGCATACCACACCTGGTCAAAGACTGAGGTCCACAACAGTGGACAAAGCGGGCTGTTTTGGTGAAATTGTCACTTTGTTACTTGCTTTCGGCAGAGACTCAAAGGCAGGCAGAAGAGTAGGAAAATCCTGTTGTGGAAAAAAGGAAGACGCAGGTGTGTCCACATTGTGTAACAGAGAAGAACAGCCTGACTCCACACTGGCTCTGTTCCTTCCACTCTAACCCTGTGCTCTGTTGCCTGGGCTTAGCCACGCTGGTTCTGCACTCTTTGTAAAAGAATGTTGCCTGGAGCCTGAAGTGTATGGATACCCCATTCTCAAGGCTCTTACTTTTAAAGGTAATGCTTTTTCATTCATAGAGATAAAAAGTTGCAGAACAGAGAATAACATTTGTCTTGTTGGAGGTTTATAGGGACACTGTGACCTGACCTATGTGGACAGGTGCAAGAACAAAGGATTCTGACACCAAGAAGTTTGCAACAACTAACCATATCCCCTCCCTTTTTTAATATAAAAGAAGCATGAATCCTGATTTGAGGAAGATGCTTCTCCAGGACATGAGTCTGCCTTCTTCTCAGTCTGCTGGTTTTCTGAATAAAGTTGCTATTCCTTGCCCAACACCTCGTCTCTTGATTTAGTAGCCTGTCATGAGGTGAGCAGTATGAGCCTGAACTTGGTAACAGTTGGAGGTTGTGGCTGGGGAAGGTAAAGTTGCGCTGAGAAGAAATGGGCCTCATCTGGGGTTGGTCTGAGGAGTATGTTTGTCTTTCTCTTATTGGTTCTGCGTTGGAAGCAGGGATGTAAAATATAGAAGCTGGCGGTCTTTGATAAAGCACTGATCATCTGGACCTATTGCTGCCGGCTGTGGGTCCGTGTTCCGTTGTCATATATGGTCTTGCCACTATTTGTGTATTAAGTCACTTACAGTTATGTGCAGAACTTTGAAATACCATTTTATTTTTCTTATGCTGCTGCAGTACATTTTCAGTGTCATGATTAAAGAAATGACCACAATGACAAACTTATTTGCTTTACATAGATAACAAAGTATGTAAGCATTTTAGCTTAAAGTTTACTCATTAAAAAAATTAAGAAATCCAAACAAATACCTAGCCAGAAAATAATGGTCTCAAAGAAGTTCTTAAAGGAAAATACATTTTTTTTTTAATCTCCCTAAAACATCCTAGGGCATCTCCTCAGTGTCACTGCCATTTCTCTTTAAGGCTATTTTGAAATGGTTAAGTGGTATTTACCAGGTGAGAATTACCTCTTTACAGAGGGGAGAGTGGACCCATTTTTGACATTTGCACCCCGACATGTGCTGTACTGTGTGACCAAGAAGCAAGGAAACCTGAAAGGCTCAAACCAGAAGAAACCTTTGGAATATTCACTGCTTCCCTGCAGCCAGTAAACGAAATTTTTAAACTGTATGAGATCTCAGCACCCTCAGTATTCAGGCTGACAGCCTGTAGCCTCTTAAGCTGAGTGCCAGCAGAAGCCTGCTTCCCAGACTGCCAATGCGTTGAGGAACACGCTGCACTACTTTAGTTGTTACCTTCAGCGGTCTCTGCCCTCCTTCTTCCACTGTCTTTCACACACACCTCCTCTCACACCTCCATTTTCATTTAAATTTCTCGAAGGTAATGCAAATCAAGCTTTTTTCTCTTCCACCCTGAGTTTGACATAGAAAAAGATAGTTCACCTTATCTAGGGCTCAAAGCCTACAATGATGATGATGACTGACTTCTAGTTTTAGATTTAGATTTCATGCCTTTGACTTATTCATAACCTACCGAGTTACTGAGTCCAAACTTGTTCTGCTTTCTGCACGACAGGCCAGTAAATTGGGAAATGAGCTGTTGAGGGAAGGAATAGCTACTTTATTTGGGAAGCCCGCAGACTGAGAAGATGGCAGACTAACATCCTGGAGAACCATCTTCCCCAAGTCAGAATTCAAGCTCCTTTTATACTAGAAAGGGGAGGAAGGTGTGGTTGGTTGTTGCAAATTTCTTGGTGTCAGAATCCTTTGTTCCTGCAGCTGTCCACGTAGGTCAGGTCACAGTGTTCCTGTAAACCTCCAACAAGACAAATGTTATTATCTGTCCTGCAACCTTTTCTCTCTGTATGAATGAAAAAGTGTTATACCCTTAAAGGTCGGCGCCTGAAAATAGGCCACCCTGTATATTTCAGGCTTTAGGCAACATTCTTTTACAAGGCGCCGAACCAGCCCAGGAGACAGCACTGGGTTAAAGCCAAAGGAACAGATCTAATATGGAGTCAGGTTTGTTCTTTTCTGTTACACCGTTGCCTCTTAAAGCAGTTTTCTCATGTGAGTGCGTTTTAAGTTCTAGACAAGCACAAGGCATTATTAGTTTTTAAATCAGTTGAGTTTTATATTTGACTAGGAAGGACTTTTCTTAACAAAGAAATAGGGTAGTCTGAAACCCAAGGAGAGCAGTGTGGTGGCCATATCATTTTCACCTGTGAATATGCACCTTCAAAAATCCCTAACCACATGCAATTGGAAGTCACCTCTTTGCCAGAGAGGCACACCAAAGGCTCCTGCCATTGTTGGTACTGTACAGCCACGGGCTCTAAGACTTCTGTGACTTATGCAGATGGCATGTAGCATCTAATGATGTGCTTGCACATGTTAAATAAAGAGTTTATCACTGCAAACAATTCAATATACAATGGTTGACAGAGGAAGAAGATCAGGGCAGTAGAAAAAGTTAAAAACTCCCACTTAAAAATATTATAGCAAAGAAAATGGGGGGAGAGTTTTTAAAAACTATTTTCAAAATGTTGGTGATTGTTGAATCAAGTGATGAACTGTTCATTATATGATTTCTTCTACTTTAGTGTATGTTTAAAATTTTTCACAATAAAGGTTGGAAAGCATCTCCCACATTGGAAAGGGGGAGTATGGAAAACAACAAACAAGGGTCCCTGGTCGGTCTGATATCACATGGGACAAAATTAGAAAGGACTTCCTGCCCTGGCCAAAGCTGGAGGTTTCATCTTTTGACCAGGGATTCAAGTCTTGCTCTTGGTTCTGAAATCAGGGAGAATCTCTTTATTCATTACCCTCTAAGGTCACCTGAGATGAATGACCTAGGCGATGCTCCTTTGGGGGAGCTGTAGTTTTAGTGACCCACTTTGTTGACGTAGGTTCACAGTCTAGACATTGCTCTAGTCTGTTTCTGAGTTTGCTGTAGTATGTTACCCATTTTGCTGTAGTACCTCCCCCATTTTTCTGTAGTGTGTTCTCCATTTTCCTGTAGTATGTTTCCTATTTGCTGTAGTATGTTCCTCATTTTAAATTTGGCTAATTGTTTCCACTTTGGTGCCTTTTAACTTCTTACTTCTGTACTACCTGTAAACTAGAAGTTGAGTGTAAGGTGGCACTCTTCATTAGTAGTGTAATGAGAGCCCCAGATGAGAGGCACATTAATGATTTTAAGTTTCCTAGTTGCCACCTTAAATATGTGAAAAGAAACAGGTGAAATTAATTTAATAATATATTTTATTTAACTGAATAGAGCTAAAATAGAATCAAACATGTAATCAATATAATAATTATTAATGAGCTATTTTACTTTCTTTTTATTTTTATTCTAAGTCTTTGAAATCCAGTGAATATTTTACGCTTATACATCTCAGTTTGGACTAATCACATCTTAAGTGCTCAGTGGGGATGTGTGGCTGGTGGCTGCCATACCGGGCAGTGCAGGTCTAAGGTCTGACTGCATTCGGAAGGAGCATTTTCAGAAACAATTATTCATAGCTGGTGCTGGGCACTCACCTCGCATCAGGTGGTGCGTGACATCAGCTTACCCCGCCATCCAAGTTAATAGGAAATACCAGTTTCTTTTCTAATTGAAGAACTGTTTACTGTCTAATCTTTTAAATGAGATAGAAATATGTGGTTAGAAAAACATTTTAATCAGTTATAACAGACCAGTGAGGAAAGAGCATAAAACAAAGAGGACTGTCTTAGATGCCGCAGATTCCTGTGCAGGCATTAGTAAGTTTGAGGAATTTAAAAGATGATGACATGAGATAGAGTGATCAGACATTCATGTCCAGTGACTGTCTCATTATAGGTGTCTACTGTAAGTACTTAATATAAAATGAGCTGCTTTGCAGCAGACAGTAGCGTCCACTCTACCAATGTTAACAAGGTGCAAAGTTCCAGCAAGAACAGCTGCTAATTCTGTTAGTCTTACTTTATTGACTGTAGCGGTTTCCTCAGTATCTTTGTAACAGAAAACTAAAACTTGTCACCTAGTAGTTTTAAAGATGATTCCATTAAAAGTGATGGGTGAGTTGTGTATTGCCTTTCAAAAACATATTTGACTACATTTTCTTTCTATGTATGCATTATTATTTAATGATATGATAAGCATTTGGGGAGCAGTTTTGTTGATAAATTCTATATCAGACAATTAACATGGGGGCATATCAAAGGTAACTTATTTCTTGCATAATGGTTGCTTCCCATTGGATTTTTTTTTTTAAATTGAAGTATAGTCAGTTACAGTGTGTCAGTTTCTGGTGTACAACATAATGTTTTAATCATTCACATACATACATATATTCCTTTTCATATTCTTTTTCATTATAGGTTACTGCAAGATACTGAATATAGTTCCCTGTGCTATACAGTAGAAATTTGTTTTTTATCTATTTTATATATAGTGGTTAGTATTTGTGAATCTCAAGCTCCCAATTTATCCTTTCCCACCCTCTTTTCCCCCTGGTAACCAAAAGTTTGTTTGCTGTATCTCTGAGTCTGTTTCTGTTCTGTAGATGAGTTCATTAGTGTCTTTTCTTTTTTTGGATTTGATGAGGGCCTAAATGGAATTGAGCTCTTCCCATTTCTTGAGCCTGTCCTGACTGGGATTGGCTTACTGGCCTCCGTCGGGGCGGCCTGTCTTCTGGGCTGTCCATGCCTCTGGGTGGGATGTGCAGGAAAACATCATCAGGGCCTCTGAGCAGCCGTCTTCCCTCAGCGAAAGGAGGAAGACCAAGAAGACGCAGCCTGGGAGGAGGAGGACTCAGTGCACCGCTAGATACCTGCTTCCTGCCTCATTTCTCCTAGACCTCCAGGGGTCAGACCATATTGGGGGCCCTGAAAAAAGACATCAGTACATTTCTCTTAAAAAAATCAATGCATTCATTGGATTTACGTCCAAAGAGTTCAGCATTCAAAAGTAAGTGTTAAGCTTTGGAGCTAATTGAACTCTGAGGACTGCTGAGAATTGTACTCAGAGCCTCAGAAGGAAAAGGTGAGGAAATGCTGCTCGTTTTTATTGAGTTCCCTCTTTATAAAGTGGGAATTGAAACGACCTTGTTAAAACATTTTAAATTCCTTGGCTACAATCACATACCTAATTGTAGAATATTATTTTGCCTTCTTTCCCGTGTTTTGAGAGCAGCTTTAGCCCAGCAGCATAAATCACCACCACAGGGATGAGGGAGGAGGTCTGTGCTTGGATGAGCGTGTGATTCTGGTTTACAGCTTCTGCCGTAAAGCCTTATAGGGCCCTCTGTGCAGATCGTTTCTTTTTTTCCCAGCATAAAGCATCTGCCACTAAGGCAAATGAAAAGCACTGGGAACCAAAAAAACAGAAAACAAAAAAAAAACCCAAAACATAAAAACCAAAAAAAAAAAGAAAAACCCCTCTGAGATGGGGTTTTAATAATCATATATCATAAATGAGCATATCACTGTGTGAACATGGCTTTGAGCAATTTGGGACACTGTTTACATATCTCCTAAATTAGCAGAATGCTTTTCTTCCAGGGGCTCAAATGTTTTGTGTGTAATAACCTGGAGCACAATTGCCCCAGAATGGAAACAGAGCAAGCCCTCCCCCCATTCCTTCTGTTGAGGTTAGTAGCCCGTGGCTGGCAGCGGGGCAGTGCAGTAGCGGGAGCAGAGGCTTTGATCCCGAAGGTCCAGCTGACTCTCAACTGGGTCTGTGCAGCTGGGTGAGACTGGGCAAACATCAGTCAGTGAGTGATCATTCCATCCTCTGTAAAAAGGAGGGCAGCCGCTAAGGAAAACAGGATGGAGATTCTTTCAGAAACTAAAGATAGACTTACCATATGACCCAGCAATCCCACTCCTGCACATATATCCGGAGGGAACTCTAACTTGAAAAGATCCAGTGTTTTCAGTGTTCATAACAGCACTATTTACAATAGCCAAGACATGGAAACAACCTAAATATCCATTGACAGGTGACTGGATAAAGAAGTTGTGATACATTTATACAACGGAATACTACTCAGCCACAAAAAGAATAAAATAGTGTCATTTGCATTATTTGCATTATTTGGACCTAGAGATCATCATACTAGGTGAAGTAAGCCAGAAAGAGAAAGAAAGACACTACATGATATCACTTACATGTGGAATCTAAAAAAATGACATAAATGAACTTATATACAAAACAGACTCCCAGACATAGAAAACAAACTTGTGGTTACCAAGGGAGGAGGGATAAATTGGGAATGTGGGATATACTATATATAAAATAGATAAACAAGGTCCTACTGTATAGCACAGGGAACTATATTCAGTGCTTTGTGATAGCCTATTATGACAAAGAATATGAAAAGGAATATGTATCTATAACTGAACCACTATGCTGTACACCAGAAATTAACACAATGATGTAAACCAACTATAATAAAAAAAATGAGGGTAACGATACCTTTCTTTGGAGAGATACGAGGAGAATGCAGTGAAATGATGTACCATTTCATCTTCCTCATCTCAGTCCCCTTCCATGGCACATGCTCCTCAGTGCCCAGCTGGAGGTCAGCCCAAGAGCCTGATTTCTCAAGGACCGACACCCCACCAAGGAGACCCACTGGAGAAAGCTCACATTTTTGCGCCCCTGTCAATACTTGCTTTCATACTTTTAACCAAACCTGGGTTCCCTTCTGGTTTTCTAATTGGTTCTTTCCTTTCTCTACTCATGCTACTTTAAAAAATCTATTTTTTTTTTCCAAGTGCGCTGTGCTATGGCTCAATCTGTTCTCAGCAAATGACTTGGACTCTTACTGAACTGAGAAAAGAGAGGTAAGAGGAAGGAAACAATGTAATAGGAATTCTTGCAACTTTCTGCTGCCTGATCATCAGCATTTCTGTTCATCCTCTCCCCTTTAGTCTCACTGTGGGATCTCAACACCCCCTCCCGCCATACCCCTCCCCACCCCAGCCTCTCTGTTTAAGCCCCATCCTCCCAGTTTTGTTTTGAATCCCATCCACTTCCACCTCCCTAGGACCTAGTCTGTTAATCATCCACCCTCATTGTGTTATCATTTCCCTTTTTGTAGCATCTTTGCTATGACAGCTAATTGCGTTGAGTATTTCCATCTTCAGCAAAGAAACCCTCCTGAGGTCTGTGATCTCAGTGGACGTGGCCCATGTTCTTCCCTTCCCTTCGCCCTCAAGCTTCTCAGAAGAACTCTATTTCCTGCTTTACTTTTATTTACTCTTCAACCCCTTGTCATCTGGCGACTGCTCTCCAATCTTTGTAGAAAGTGTTTTTGCCAAGATCATCTATGATTACCATGTTTTAATCCTCTGCGGTCACTTCCAGGTCTTTACCTTGTTTGACTCCTTTGGAATGTGTCTTCATAAGCAATTTAAATATTTAAAATATTCTTTCCCTCAGTTTTTGAGATTTCCTTCTCCCTCTTTGTCTACCCATTCTCAGCATCCTTGGCCAGTTCTGTGCCTATAACGTGGTATTCCTGAGACTTCTCTCCTGAGATTTTGTCCGACCTCAATTCTACACCATCTTCCTGGGTGATGCAACACTAATGAGGTTTCATTAGGAAATAATGGAGCCTGAAGCTATGACTCATGGAATTCTAAGCCTCAACAGATTTCTGCCCAGTAGATAACTTCCCTTCGATGTCTCCCCAGCCTGTCAGGCTCAATGTGCTTATATGTAAAACTTTCATCTTCTTCCAGACTGTTTTCTTTCTCCTTTTATCCTATCCTAGTGAGGGTCCCTTCCTTTCCCTCAGTTCCCAAAGCCAAACAACTGGGTGTCAATGTGGGGTCTTTCCTTTTCTCCAGAGCATGCACTACCAACATGTCAAGCCAACATCCAAGTCCTAGATCTTTCGCCTCTTCATAATGCTCACTGATTTGGCTGTCATCTCTCACTGAGATTTGGTATTAGTGCCGCACCTGCCTCTGACCTGCTTTCCCCACCCGAGGCTGGGCTGCTCTCCAGTCCATCCCCATTTTGACACTCACAGCTATCTTTCTGCATCCCAGACACCAATCTAAACATTGCACTCCCCTGTCTAAAATTCTTTAATTATTCTGTATTGCTTTAGTGATATATTTAAAGCACTTTATAATCTTGCCTCTGCTTGACTTTGTGGGTTAATATGTTTTTATCCCCTCGCCCTAAAATTCTGTGATTCAGACAAACTGAACAATGCGATTCTCTATAAATGAGTCGTGGTTATGGGCACACACTTTTGTGTATGCATCTTTCTTCCATGAGCACCTTTCTCTTCTTCCCAAATTCATCTCACTGACTCTTTAAAAAATTTTTTTTATTGAATTACAGTTGATTTACAATGTTGTGTTAGTTTCAGGCGGACAGCATAGTGATTCAGTTATACATACGTATATATATATATATATATATATATATATAAACTTTTCCAGATTCTTTTCCATTATAGATCATTACAAGATATTGAATATAGTTCCCTGTGCTATATAGTAGGTCCTTGTTGTCTTGTCTATTTTATACATAGTAGTCTGTATCTGTTAATCCCAAACTCCTGATTTATCCCTCCCCACCATTTCCCCTGTGGTAACCATAATTTATTTTCTATATCTGTGAGTCTCTTTCTGGTTTGTAAATAAGCTCATTATTATTTTTTTATCTCACTAACTCTTGCTCACTCACCAGATGTCAATTTCTACCTGATCTCCTCTATGAAGGCTTCACTGGCCCTTTCTCTCTCACCCCCACTGTCCCCCATGTGGCCGCTTACTGGTGTCTGCCATAAATTTGGTGTCCAGTAATTGATAGCTCTCATTATTGTTGTTGCTGCTGCTGTTGTTATTATTATCAGGCCTAGACCTACAGCTAAGGTGTTTGGATTCCAAGTCCAGTATTATATTTGTAATAGACTACATCACTGCTCTTCTTATCTGTCCACTTCTCATGAAAAGCTATAAATGATCATTATTAGCTTCAAGAACTCTGCAATTTTATAGACTTTTTAAACCCTTCAGGTTGGTCCTGAATTAATCTTAGTTCTGCAGGAGGAAACAAAGACATTGCCTTTACAATATGACTGCCGAGCAGAAAGAGTTACTATTAATCTTTACCGTTGCTCCTTGAGGACTAAAGATATGTGTTCCTCTGGCCCCTGGCAGTAGTATTGTGTAATAATCTAGACAGGTACCATGAGTGGAGGAAATTCCTCTTTGGTAATTGCAAGGAATGTGATTTGAAGGGGAAGGGGAAAGAAGATGCTAAGTCAGAGACACCCCCCATCACCCAAACTCAAACCCTATGCATTATTGGAATTACTCTGCCTCCTTCTAAGTCTTAATAGTCACACAAATAAAGAATTCAACAAAATACTTGCTGTGAGTTGGCTCACGTATTCGGGTGACCTTGATTGATATGGAATTTTTTCTGTATTTTTTTAAGCTCAAATGCTTGTGGCTTCTAACTTTTATGTAAAAAGTGTGTCCTTTGCGTGTGAGAAGAATATGAAACTCTTCCTTTGATTAACAGTACATAATATTCTCTTCAAGTTGACAGGACTGTAAATATTCAAATGAGAGAAGTCATTGTGCTTCAGTATAATGTACAGCCTTTGTTCTGGATAATGAGCACAAATATAAAAGCCTAATTATCACTGCTGTTCTACACTGCATGGAGTGTTGACAGCGTGTAAGACACCTTATAGAGTGCAGGGAAGATACAATCTCTGACCTGAATAAAGATTCATAGTCTATAAAAAGAAATGATTTTTATCAATTAAAGTCACCAATATGTCCTTCTATTTGCTAAACTTATCTTAAGGAATAATTCTTGTTATTATTTTTACTATTGTAATAATTAATAGAATAGATTATATGATGTCAGATTGATCTTAAGTATTAAAACATTGAAAACCCCAGGCACTATTTATAAAGCATATTTTAATCATTTATTTTGTACATAAATATATGTGACTGGTCTGATGTTAGGAAATATATTTTGAACTGTTGCCAAAGTGATGTTCCATCTGGCTCTGCAAGAGGCACTTACATGTCTAATCCTCTACTAGATCCTAGTTTTGCAGAGATAACTGTGGCTTGGTCTTTGCCTCCCCACTCGCCATATGACATGCATATTATCCATGTATGATAACAGAACCATGAGCAAAATCAGAGGAACCTCTGACTACTCCTGGTGAAGCAGGTGACTTAGAAGGATGACAAGGTGTTCACCAGGCAGACAGCAAAAAATGTAGGTGGAAACTATATCATGAAGAACATCATTAACAAAGTTACCTAATCATGCATTGTCCACACTGGGGGACTTTTGCCTATTAAAAGTGAGTCATTTAATAACTATGCTGGAGCATTGGCCAATATTGGAGAAACAGGATGAGATAATCACCTTACTTATATACCAGGCTCATGTGATGGGGAGTAGGTAAGTGGTCTCAAGGTTGGACAGTGACATAAATACATTTTTATTCTTGAAGGTCATTTTTGGTAGTAGTGTGGTAGGTAACTAGGAAGGAGCGATTGTGTCCACAGAGAAATCACTTAGTTGACTAAGACAGTCCCCTAGATGAGAATTGCTAAGAGCCTCATCTGAGGCATGGACTACAAGAAAACCAAAAAGGCAATAACTTTGAAAAATATTTAGAAGCCAGAATCATATGGACTGGTTACTAGATTTCGAATATTAAGAGGAGGAGAGATTTGGGGGTAACCACAGAGTTTCTGGCTTGAGTGGCTGGATGATGGTGCAACCAACTGAAATAAAGATCACAAGAAGATCAGGAGGAATTGATAGAGGGAGAGCAAAAGATTCATGCTGGCTGTGTGGGATACAGTGTGGTAGAAATGGTTTATACCTCACAGAGATCCCTGTGTCTGATGTCTCAGATTCTGCAACGCCAAGTACCCCAGGCAGGTGATCAGAGAGTTTACTTGGACTTTGAGCATATGGTATAAGACACACTTGCTAGATCCTACAAGGGAGTGTAAAGAAGACAGTATTTGGGGTGCCTCTCTTGGGTCCATCTACCTCTGTTACTTACCAGCTGTGTGACCTTGGGAAACATGCTCAACGCATAAGGGCTCTAGTTTTTCCATCTGTAAATCACGGGCCTCTCCAGAAACATCATCAGAATACTTTATCTTCCCATCTCATCGTGTCATTTCAAGTCTCTAATTATATATGTACAGGGGCTTCGGAAAATGGTGAACTCACTGAAGTGATAGTGGGCAAATTAATGCTCTATATTTTGCTTTGTCTTCACAACAATCCTACGTGATATGTTTTTCAAAGTTTCAAAGCTCCTTAATTCTATGCCACAAAACTCTGGAGCAGAATGAGTGTCATCTTTCAAAGATGAAATTCTGTTTGTGTCACTGTTTTTGGCCTCAGCAAGAAAGAAAGAGGCATAAGTCCTAAAGAATCCACCCAGCCTGGTTTGCCAAGGAGTTCCCCAACAAGCACATATTGAAAAATCATATGTATAATAGAAAAAAAGGAAGCAAAATAACCAAAGGCAAAACTTAAAAAAATTAAGTCAGGTAGAATCTGGAGCAAAAATATTTAAGGTTTGCAAAGAAGTCCAGTAACAACCACGAAGGGCAGTTTTATTTATGTTCAGTGTGCTAGTTTTCTAGAATTGTACAAAAATGTACTTCAAACACCCATTTATGATCTCACAGTTTCCATGGGTTAGGAGTCTTGGCATAACTTAGCTGGGTCCTGTGCTCAGAGTCTCACATAGCTGCAGTCAAGGTATTGGCTGGGCTGTGAGCTCATCTGGGGTTGGAGTTCTTTTTCAGACTCCTGGTTCTTGGCAGAGCCCACTTCCTTGTAGCTGCAGACCTCATGATGGTTTGGTTTTTCAGGGTGCGAGAGAGAGGGAGAGAGAGTTTATGCTGCTTTGAGTCTCTGAGTTCAGGGAAGACCTTCTTACAAACTTTCTTATAAAGAATTCCATAAATTAGGCCAAACCTATCCTGGGTAATCTTTCAATTAACTGAAAATCAACTGATTAGGGACCTTAATTACATCTGAAAAATACCTGATGTTTTGCCATATGAGGTAACACAATTGCATGAATGACACTCCATCATTTTTGCCTTATTCTATTGGTTAAAAGCAGGTCAGTTTCCACCCACTCTTAAGGTGGTAGAATTCCACAAGGGTGCAGCTTTTTGGGGGGTCACCCAGGGTATGTTTGCCGCACTGGGAGACAGAAGACCTGGTTCTGTTCAGTAGAACATTGCTCATGTGCACGGGATGTACCAGGTACAGGGTTAGGATCCCGGAATGAGAAGATGACTTCCACTGCCTGGCATCTAGTGCAGGGGACAGGCCAGAGGATTGGAGCCAATGAGGAGAAAACAGAAACTTCTACCTCTTATTTTGTTTCTAACTGCTTATGGAAACACTGTGAAGGGGAATGATCTTCAAACTGAAAATGGCAGACATGAGTGGGGAAATAGAGGGCCTGGGTGGGTGAAGAAATAATACAGAAGCACTTAACTATTCTAAATGCATCAATGACTATTTGCCTGGTGAATGGCATTGATGGTCGGAGAAAACTACAAATGAGGATGCTGAAGTGACGTCAGTGATCTCCGAGCAATCAAGGAGAGCAGGGGTGGGTAGGACACCGACAGAGGAAAATAATCTAATGAAAGTGCATGCAATAATTATCTTTTGGAAGGACTCTGTGTGCAGATATGAGGCTCCAGCTCTCTGATTCTCTTGGGTGGCCTGAAATCTCTGGGACTTACTTCATGCCAGCTTTGCAGACCTGGGCATGCTGTGTAAGGGTTGATCCTGTTGTCTCTCAGACCCTGAGAAGATGTGAATAGCACATACAAGAATATGGTTCTACTTCTCTTTCGGGCTTAAAGCACAGAGCACAGTCAGAAAGAAAATTAGGCTCCCCAAAATCCCACTCACTTCATCGAGGCTTGTTATATAAATGAATGCAACTTTCTCCTTCCTCACCTTCCTTCCTCAGAGTTTTGATGCTAGGAGGGGGAAGGGAGGAGAAAGGAAGAGAGAGTGACACTAACAGCTGAGGAGCTGCTGTACAGGACCAGTCTTTGGACGCAGACCTTGCACCCTGCTGTCTTTCTAGGTCAAGCATTCTCAGACCTCGCGTTGCAAGGTTAGCGTTCCCCCAAGAACAATCTAACAGAGCACTCCAGATAATTTCTGAAAGGCCAAGGACCTAAAATATCTGCTGCGTGTTCTTCTGTCTCTGTTCCCCAAGCAATCAGGGATCATTCTCCGGCGGCGGCGGGAAGAGTGTTTCTTTTGTCCCTGCTTTGCTGGCAATACAAGCGCGCACAGCTGTGTCCGCGAGCGGCCTCTGCGCTGCTGCACCCAGCTTCCTGCCGGCAGACAGCTCCCGCGCCGCGGCTCCAGAATTGGTTTCAGTTGGTGAAGTCTGCAGCTATGTGTCCCTTGAGTGTCCTTGTCCACAATGATTTTGCTCCTCATATAGCCTCTCTGAGTCAGGTCCCTTTGGACTTGAAGTAGAAGACGCTGTGCAGCCCTTTGGAGCGCTACTCGGCCTACAGGGGAGGCTGCCTTCCGCCAGGTGTTGACCTCTTGGGATTCAGAATATCTGGGCTCCATCTGGAGCCATGCATCCCATCCTCCATCTAAAATCCATAATTGCAAGGAAAGAAATTAAAGTTAAAGAAAATTAAGTTTTAATTAAAGAAATTAAAGTTAAAACCAAACAAAACATCTCGCAGATTGCTTTTCCTCTGGTTGAGTCCTGTTTCTTATATGGCGGAGGAGAATTCAGATCAAGTCTGAACTCCTTACCACACCCTGCAGGTCCCTGAGATTTAAAACCCTGTTCACCTCCTAGACTCGTCCTCCGTCACCTCCTCCAACAGAGCTGGAGCTGTGCCAAACTCCTTGTAGACCCAAAATAGGTGCCGGGCCTTTAGGTCTGTGGAGGAGTTCCGGTTTTCTCACACAGGACCATCTTTCCCTGATTGCTTCTGCTGCACTTCTGTTCTTAGCTCCAAACTGACTTTACTTTTTACACCCTTGATGACCCTTTCCCTTTCCAATAACCCCAGACCTCAGGGACGTTATCTTCTCTGCTCCAGCCCTTACCATTGTTGTACTGTAATGATTTACTCTCCTGTGTGTCTTTTCCATGAAAACTAAGCATGATGAGAAATGTAATCATGTTTTATTATTATACCGCAATCTTTGACATGGTACCTTTATCTAAATAAATATTTGTTACATGAGTGATGAATGATGTTGACCAAAAGATACAGTGGGGAGGGTGTAGGTTATGGGAAGTCCCTAGTCTTAGCACAAAGTGTTGTCCTTTGTAGTGTAGCCACAATAAGATGAAGCTTGTACCCTGGTAAATATTGTGTTTAGGAAAAGCGAGCCTCAAAGACCTTACTGTTATTTTCCCAGTACTAACCTCGAGACCTTGGCATGTTAGTGAGCGTGAGATAGATCTTACTACTTTAAAAAATACATGTTGTGAATTTGTGGGAAAAGTGATTCACTCTGTAGGGATGATGATGAGGGCCATTGAGAACTAGACAGACGAGTTTCTGATAGACACAGTGGAAAACATGGAGCCATGTACGGTTTCATAAAAATGGCACTGATGGTGAAAGTTGTGTTTGTAGCAGATGAATCAGAGAATGGCTCTGGAAAGTGATCTTTTCCTTCTTTCCTTGTCAGTGTGAAAATTCCTTCTACTTCATCACTAACACAGGGCTCTTCAGCTCCTACTTAAACAATCCTAGAAACAAGGAGTTTAGAATTTCATAGCAGATTAACAGTTATGATTATAATTGTGCTTTTTATTATATGCATCTGAACTTAGTCTACCTGCAGCTTCTGTTCACTTGCTGTAATTCTGAGTCTCTGGGACTACAAAGACACAAAGACTATTCAGCCTCACATGTTAGAGGCTGATTTGCTTTATTTTCAAAATCTTCTTCCTTCCTGGGCAGGTATTCCAGTTAACATGTGATGACTTGCTAACAGATTCTCACTGATTTGTCAAAAGTCTTTGAAAACCTACAGCCGGACATCTTACCTGGGATACAGTCTTAACTGTGCAGAATAATCTGAGTTCTCTCATTACTTTTAATCTAAATTACTTTCAATCTAAATTGGTATTACTTATTGAAACTAGATATGAAACTCATGTATTTTGGTTGCATTTACTGTTCATACAGCATGTGAAAAAACCAAGAGGACAATTTTAACTGCTGCCCAACTGGGGCCCACCAGACTGGCATTTAGAAGCCTGACTTTGTCTCCTTAATATTCATTTTGTACTTCCACTGTAGCTATTCTATCAAAATAATGTTGAAACTTGACTTTTGTCAACCTTCATATGAACTATGCATTATAGCTTTGTTTGAAAACATCCAGTATGACAGAAATACCTTCTAATCATGTATCATTACTTACTTGCATTCATTAAGCAGTTTTTAAGCAGTTAGTATGTGCTGGACACTGCATAGATGAAAATTAAATAAATAGGAAAGGCCAAGTGATTTCTGTTCACAAGGAGTTTGAAATGCCCCAGCAGAAATAGTTATTTACATGGATAACCACACCCCAATGTGCTAGATGGATATGGAGGTAGAGCTTGAACAAAGTCAGTGGGAGTGCAGAAAAGAGAGAGTTTCATTCTCTCCTGGGATAGGGGAAGACATCATGGAGAAGGAGGCATGTGAAATTAAAGTTTGTAAATGCTAGATTGAGTTTTACCAACATGGGGCCACTGTATCAGTGATATTACTGGACAGTCAGATACAGAGGTGGATAAGTTCAATGCTATTTTGGGGGGAGGAGTGCAAAGAGGTACAAGGCAGGTTAGGACTCGTGGACAGAGCAGAGCAGATCAGAAAGGATATGTACTAGTGCCAGATTGTTGGGGACCTGAATGCATGACAAGAGTTTAGGGTTACTCTAAAAAGCTAGGAATCGACTGTAGAGCAGAGAAGTGATATAGTTAGATTTAGCTTCCAGAGACAAGGAACTTTGACTGTGTATGGCATATACTGGAGCAGGTAGGAAAAGGAAGAGAGATGAGTTCCGGGGCTGTAGCAATGATAATAATAGCACCCAGAAGACATACAGGAATGACATTTATAATTTATCCAGTGCTTCTGTGTGTGTTGTATCATTTAATGTCAAGTTTCACGTGAACTAGAACTGTACTCACAGACTTGCAAAGTAGAGAATGGATTTGATGTCACGGAGCAGCTGGAATAGACAGAGCTTGACAACAGTTATATGTGGGATACAAGGAAGAAAGGAAGTTGAGGGTGACTCTACATTTTCTGAACAAGAGCTTCGGAGAACAATCGAATTGACTGGGTTCTTGGCTGGAAGCAGTTGGCACACTTAAATGGAATGTCTGAGAAGAGTTTAATGAAGGGGTGTTTTACAAAGATGAGGGCACGGGTGAGGGGAACTCACAAGGGATCACATTGTTTGTTGGACTAGCACTGGGGGAGCTGAAGACATCACCGCTCCTGGGCTTGTAGGGGCAACGCGAGGGAACAGTTCCTGGGGGAGTGGCAGCTCCCACAGGAGTTGTGGTCTTCGGCAGAGGAAGACAGCCAACCCCGGTTCACCCTGCAGGCAGGGATGTGGGAAAACGAACACCTCAGCCGCACTTTTGTCTTCCTGCTGCTTCCTCCCATCAGTTGATGCCACCTGGAAGCCGGAGGGCAAGGGAGCGCACTGAGGCGGCCGTTACACGCCAGCTTCCCAGGGCTCAGTGTGCTGTGAAGAAAAGTGGAAACAGCAGTTAGTGCACCTGGAGGGGCATGTGGGAAACCTCCACATGATTGTGCTACCATTCATTTTATCGGAATTGTGAGCAAATGATGATCAGCTAAGACCAAGGGCCCTGTGAGCCAACTGGACGCTCCGTCCCCTTGCTAGTGATTTCCTCACTGTGTGCAGGTGTCACAAGCGGAGAGTTCCCCTAACTACGTCTGTCCTTCCTCCACGAGTAAGTACCCTGTCACACAGTTGGTTGAAATCAATACAGCCTTGTGCACATTGTTCATGATGTTCCTAAAACCAAGTAACGGTGTGAAAAAAATCAAAACATTTGCTCTGACAAAATGCTACCTTCCTAACTTTACACACTCACAGCCACCTTGTTGATTGTGCTGTTTAGTAGTTTTTTGAGGACCAGTGTCAAACCTGTTAGTCTGTAGTTACGTCTTCATTTGTTAGCGGTAGGAACATGCACACATGCGTGCACACACAGGCACAGAAAGAGAGCCTGTAAAGATGAATGCTCCAGTGATGTACACTGGCCTCGGACGTTAGGCTTTCAGGCTGCTCGCTGACCCATTTACTACCCCATCCTGTTTAGAAGTCAGTGAGTGTGATTAGTGCCGCACACAACTTCACGTCCATACGTGTGGCCTGCCGTCTCTTGCTCCTTTTTATCCTTGTACTAGGGAGTTCCCACTCTACAATTACCGTGCCCTGCAGAACTTCCAAACACAGGTGCTGGTACAAGTAGTGCATCTGACACTGCCCTGTCCTGACCGTGGCCCTGTCACTTTCCCCATCTACACTATAGGGTCTTTGCAAAGACTAGCCATGGCCTGGGTGGTTCAGTTGGTGTTGAGTAAATGACTGTTGAGCAGCGAATGGACGAACAGATGAAAGAATGGAGGAAGTGGTGAAAAAGGATACCAGCTTTGTTGCTCTGCGTATCCTTGGAACTAACTTCCCTCTTCCACTTAAAGAATGCTGTACACTTTCGTCTGTCATTCACATCTTTTCATAGCTACTCTGTGGTAAATGAGATTTTCTTAGAGGCCATAAAACAGTTCAAATCTGCAGTTTCATTAGACATTCAACTTCCACCATAAAATTTAATGCCTAAGCAGTGAACAGGGAGATGATTTTGTAAAAAGAAAGCGCATCAGCACACACATCATAATTGCGAGGCTAGTGTGCAGCTCAGACAATTCAGACAAGCCAGCTGCTCCGAAGGAAGCAAGGCCGCCTTCCTGGCAGCCTTTCTCAGCAGAATTATTCTCGCAGTTCTCTTTCAACGCGTACTTGATTTTGATTGAGATATTCTGAATAGATCATGTGATACAATCACATGGCCCTGGAGTTTCTTATCTTTTCAAAAGCACTAAGCTTCTTGATTAGTCCAATTATATATCTCCTTTCCAATCCACAAACTTGTCTCCATTTCACAGATGGAGAAACCAAGGGAAAATCAGCTTCAGTCATATGACAAGATGGCACCATGACTTAGGAGTACATTCAATAAAAAGAAGTGTGTGTTTATATTAAACTGCTAATTAAATTAATATACAGTGATAATAGTTCCTGTGAAAGGGTTATGTGTCAGATAGCCCCATACATTGTTGGTGGAAGTATAAATCCATACAGTCTTTCTGAAAAGCGACTCATCAATATTTGTTGAGAGTAATGGAAATGTTCATATACACTGACTGTGTAATTAGATGCCAGGAGTCCGTACCAAGGTAAGAATCAGGGATGTGTTGAGGAATTCCTGCAGAGACAGTGTTAATAACAACGTCAGGTATACAGTAAGTGCTATACATCGTTTTGTTTAGTCTGTGTTCTTTCCGTATGAGAGAAATAGTGTTCTCCCCATTATATAGATAAAGCGACTAAAGCTTAAGAAGAGATGAAGTCATAATAATAAAAAGATGAAGCAATAAGTCCATGGCCACCTGGCTGGTAGAGACAATTGGAATCCAATATTATTTATTGCACAAAATTCAGAAACTGAATAAATTCCCCAACTGAGCATAGATATGAGAATTTTAGAGTTGCATGTGATAGAAAATGACACTTAGATTTTAGTGGTATTTGTGATTTATATCTCAAACAAATATTAAGGACCAATCATTGGATGGGCATTTTCTACATCCTGGGAATACACATATATGAATCTAGAGATTAAGCAAGAGGTTAGAACTAAAGATAAAATACATGGTATACAAAGCCTGAGGCATTGAATACTATAAACTAGGGAGTGAGTGGAATAAAGAAGAGGTTCAAGAATTGACCCTTGAAAAATTCAGTGTAAGAAAGTTAGGGAGACAATGGAAACCAGAGAAGGAGACCAGAAGCTGCAGCTGCGGAGGTGGGAGGTCACTGTAGAGTTCAGGAACTCAGGCAGAGAAAAGATTTCAAGGAGGAGGGAGTAACCAACCAGTTCTAATGCTGCTGAGAAGTTGAGTAATACATGAATCGAGACTTGAATTTGACAATGTAGAGGTCACTATTGACCTCATTCATAATTGTTCATTGAGAATGATGATTACAAAACCCGATTGGAATGGCTTGGGGAGGAAAGACTGAAAAATTGGAGGAAACAAATTTAAATAACTCTTTCTCTGAGTTTTTTTTAATAAAGGAGATCAGTGGGTAGAAAGTAATGATAAGTCAAGGAAGAGTTTTTTGTTTGTTTGATAAGAAATGACATTGCAGTATGTTAGTTGATAGGACTCCTCTAAGGAGGGAAATTTTATATTTTTAGAAAGAGAGGGCAATTGCAAAAGTGATGTCCTTGAGTAGGTGAGAGGAGGTGGGCAGAGCCTAGGGGTTGGCCTTAGGCTGGGTCCTAGACAGTTAACTTGTTCTAACAGAAGGAAAGGCAGAACCCATGCATCCATATGGTTGGTAAATTTTATGATGGGAAAAAGATGACTGTCTCTTCTGATTGTTTCTACTTCTTTATGGGATAAGAAATATGGTTGTCAGCTTAGTGTAGGGAAAGAGAGGGGATATTGGAGACTTGAGATGTTAAATAGTTGTATGGAGAACGGGAATGTGGATTGACAATTGAAGAACAGGTAGAATGGCCAGGCAGTATTTAGGGTCTGCTTGGTCAGTACACAGAGGGTGGAGTGCTAGACCTTACTGCAAAAGCCTCAGTGGAGGTGGTGGCTTCCTTTTAGGGAGCAAAGAGGGAAAAATAGTCCAGGTGTGGCTCTGAAACCCTAAAGTCTGGTACCAAGTAGAATAAAAAAATAGAGCAAAGAATAGCTCCTACTGGAAGGTGATGCATGAGAAGTTATGTCTCCAGATGTGACTCCAGGCTGAATTAAAGCAAGAAGCTTTGGAGCAGATCCAGAGAGGAGAAGGAGGAGGTAGAGGGTTTTGGTGATGACAGACTGAGAGTTGTTCAAGCTGACCGGACAGTGTTTAAGGTCAACTGGGAAAGTGTCTAGAAATGAAAGTTGAGCATTTTGAAATGCCTGAGGTTAGCAGAGACACAGGGCATGATGTGAGATGCCTTGAGGGTTTCTCATAGAAAGGTATGTGTTCTAATTATAGTCCATTTACTGGGCTGGATTCCTGGTCAGTTGGTTTCAGCGAGTTGGGAAGCGTACATAGGGAAGGGGGTGGTGATCTCATTAGAATTGGATGAGGCTCTTTGAGGCCCCCATTACTATCACTTTTGCCAGTATCTAGATGAAGAAAGGGTGGTGCATTGAAAAGGGAAATATTTTTGAGATAATACTAATGATTCTTAAAATTTAACAGTAAATACAACAGCAGAAATCAAAATTGAATAATCAAAATGAATCGTGTAAAATGCAAATAACACAGCTTCTTTTAGTTGTGATCTTATGCTGATAATGCACACTTGGCTTATTTCTTGTTTCATTTTTTTTCTACAGTGAGCATGGATATATTTAGAATCAATAAAATCATTTCTCATTTTATATATATATATATATATAATTGTGCATCCATTTATTGTTTCTGCCTTTCCAATTATGGGCTCATATATTGGCCTGTGAAAAAGCAATGTAGACAAAAAAATAAAGCAGAAGCGATAAATTTGGGAGTTTGAGATTTTCAAATGTTAGCCACTATATATAAAAAAAGATTTAAAAAAACCAAGTTTCTTCTGTATAGCACAGGGAACTATATTCGATATCTTGTAATAACCTTTAATGAAAAAGAATATGAAAACGAATGTATGTATGTATATGTATGACTGAGATATTGTGCTGTACACCAGAAGTTGATACATTGTAACTGACTACAATAAAAAAAATAAAGCAGAAAGAAAGGAAATGGATTAGGAGTAGCATAAAAGGGAATAAAGGGTTAAATATATCCCACTGTGTGGATATGCTGTAATTTGCTTATCTGTTCATCTGCTAAAAGACATTTGAATTGCTTCCAGTTTAGGACTATTATAAATGAAACTGCTTGAACAATCATGTTCAAATTTTTGTGTGGACATATGCTTTTATTTCTCTGAATAAATGTCTAGGAATGGAATATCTGGGTCATATGGTAGGAGTATCTTTAATTTTTTAATAAACTGCCAAACTCTTCCAAAATAGTTAAAACAATTTACAGCCCGAATGGCAGTGGTAAGTTCCTGTAGCTTCACCTTCTCACCAGCACTTGGTATTTGACTTTTAGGCTTTCTACTGGATGTGTAGTGGTATCTTATTATGGTTTTCATTTGCATTTTCTTAATGACTAATGATGCCAAGTTTACCTTTATGTGCTTGTTGGACATCTGTATCTCTTTGCTGATGAAGCATCTGTTCTCGTCTATTGACCATTCTTGAATTGTTTCTTATTATTGATTTGGTTTGAACCCAGGACCTTGTGCATGCTAAGTATGTACTTTACCACTGAGCTATACCCTCCCCCAAGACTAAGAATTTGAATGTAAGTCAGCATACAAAGAAAGGATATATATGAAGAATACTGTTTTAAAATTGAGGTGAATTTTATAAACGGTAAAATGCCAGGTTTAAGTGTATTGTTTTTTGAGGTTTGTCAACTGTGTACACGTGTAACTACCACTTGAGTCAAGAAATAGAACAGCTTCATGCCAAAGGAGATTCCCTTGTAACCCTTATACTCTATCTTCACTTCTCTAGAGGCAAACACTCTTGTGACTTTCATCACAATAACTAAGTTTTGCCCATTCTTGAACTTCTTCTACATATGGGTTCCTACAGTGCATATTCTTCTGTGTATAGTTTCTTTCACACAACATGATGTTTTGAGATTCATCAAAATTCGTAATGCTGTTGCATGTATCAACGGTTTATTCTTCTCTTTTTTGTTGTCCAATTGGCTTTACTGAAAGCAATTTACATGCCATGGGGAGATAAAGTTTCCCTGGATTTCTCAGTATTCCAGTAAAAAGTCTAGTCTCCTGACACAGGGAAATGCGAATAGAATGATAAAGAATGTTTGCTTTCCTTTCCTCTAGAAATATTTCACTCTTCTTGTACCAGGAGAAAAGTACGTAGCCATTTGTCTAGTTAACTACTGTTTGTGAAAGGACAGTACAGCTTTTCTCATCTCCATGAGAGGGCCAGAAGGCTACAGCTCAGAGGCAGCTCCAGGGGCCCCAAGGTTCAGGGAGGCTGGGAGCGCCATTTCCTCAGGCATTTACATGTCAAAAGGGGCAAAGCTGAAATGCATGAGGCATTTCTAGGTCAAAAAAATCCTAGACACAGAAGGCTCTCTTGCTTCTGGATAGATTTTATTGACATTTAAAAAGGTTAAGGTCAGAACCTAGGATCCCTTCCATCCTGTCTCCAAGGAGCAAAGGTTTCTCTCCTTTTTGGTAGGAGAGGGAGAGGCAGGGCTTCTTTTCTGTGTATAAATGGAAATAAGCTATTGTTCTCTCTCCCTGGTCTACGAGGTACAGCCCACCAGTTGTATAGATAGTTTAAGTAGTTTAAAGATAAGGAATTCAAGCATACATGCTTAGTACTTTAAGGACCACTTAATCACTTGCTGTTTAAAAGACACTGACAATTTTGCAGTGCAGTTTTACTGTACCACTCCCAACTATTTTTCAACAACAAGCATTGAAAATATTATTTAAAATATGCTTAGAGTATCCGATACTGACAGGGTTGCAGTGAAACTGCAGTGGACACATGCGATGCTGAAGTGCAGTCAGAAGGTACGAGACTGATTAAGGCATTAGTCCCATTGGTAACTCAAGTACAGGAAATCATTTAAAATGTGTGTAACAGGTTACCTTGAGTTGATACGGTCATACGATATGTAAGAATCACCTCCTCTTACAAGTCTTCTGTCTGCTAAAGAACTTGATACTTCCCACTTGATAGGAAGTATCAAGTTCTTCCCACAGCTGGAGTTCAAGTGTGTAATAAATTTCTAATGAATTATAAGGACACAATTCATATTGTTATTGGTGAGAGCTCCTCAGAAAAGAGAACACAAAGAGGAAAACCATGGTTCTTGAGATAATTATCTTTGGCTAAGGTCATTTTCAAGCTGGGTGGCCTATACAGTGATAATTCCAAATTCAGGGTAAAATGGCTATGTTTGACCTTAATATCCCTAGAAAACCTCTGTGATCTAGAAAAGAAAGTTATAGAAATAAGATAATTGTATCATTAGAAGTCCAAACACAAGTCCTAAAACTTTATTCTCTAAAATATTTGGGTGTAGAAAAAAACCCCCAAATATTAGTTAAGCCAATAAGGGAGAGAATGAAAGAATTCAGACTTATTTCTAGAAGTATTATTAAAAATGTGTTATAGATCCCAAAATGTTTATTGTGACATTTTCTGTAATTAATAGCAATAGTCTATCACAGTTTAGTAAAACACAGGACATCAAATCCTTCCTTTGTGTTTTCATGGCATCCTATGTGTTCTTCTGTTCTCATATTTTTCACCATACAATTATTCCTTATCTTTCCTTCAGCAGACTGTGAGCCCTTTGAGAAGCAGAGTATGTCATAAATACACATCATTAAAATCACTCCCGTGGATATTTCCTTGATTCCTTTGCTCCTTTGTCACTATGTAATCCTAACTCATCAAAACCACATCCCTGGTTAAAGCTGATTTTGAACCAACTTTGCACCTTCATTGATGCAGCTAAAAATGACTGGAGAGAAAAAATCACAACCACACTGACTGGTGTCACTTCTCATGACCACAAAGCCACAAACCTCCCATCGGACTTTCGTCCTTCCAGCAATTAAACAATACTTTCCTGGCCCGTCCGCCATTTTGTTCTTCTTCTCTTCACAAACCTTCATCACCTTTTCTGGCACCCCCACATTGCTTTCTGTTTCTCTGCAGTTAATAAGAAAACCAAGACAATCCGAGGAAATCTCCCCCACCCTCCCACAACTACAGCTACTCACCTTCCGTGCTGTCCCACATGCTCTGCCTCCGACGGGCTAAATATTCCCTGGGATGTCCCTCTAGCAACTCTCTCTCCTGCATCATTAGTTTACCTCTTTCTACTGTATCAGCCTCATCGGCACCCACGTATGTATTTTTCCCTTGAAATTAAAAATCAAAGCTCTTCTTGATCCTATTTCTGCTCCCATTTCTACCCCACCTCTTAGTTCAATGTTTTTTCATATAAATTGAATGAAATGGTGTTTCCATGGTGCTTGGCACAATGCACCCCCTTGATAAGTGTTTTGGAAGAACTAATTGTGTAGCCGTGTGAAAGGATAGCTGTAATGACTATGTAGTATTTAAGAAAATGTATGTAATATTATGCGAAATGAAAAAATCAGTAACCAGATATTACATGTGTGCCATTTTATATAAAATGTCAACATATTTTGACAAAGAACAGAAGCTGTTACACAAAAATGATGGGACAGTTTTGTCATATTAGAAAGAGTGATAATGATTGATTGCTATTCTATGAAAAGTTCCTCAATATTTGTTTACAATACAAAGTGAAGCAAAAGGAAACAGAGCCTCCTGCATGGCCAGGCTTGAAAAGTAGACTGGTTGGACACTTGGTGGAGCCACGTGTGGGGAGAGTCAGGCTACCTGAGTTCAGGCCAGATAGCCAGCCACAGCTCCCAACCTCAGCTTGACCCAGGACTGGCTAGAACTTAGCCCTCAATCTCTTTTTTGAAAGTTATTTATTGAGCGTCTCTTGAGTGCCAAGTACTATGTTAGGTGTTGGGGTACAATGGTGAACATAAATATCTACGACATTTGTTTGAAGAGTCTTGAATTGGATTGGCAGGGGAGGTGGGTGGGCGACACTTCCTTTATGAGGCTGTCCTTCAGCTGAAAGCTACAGGATGAGATGAAATTAACTAGGTGACATGCAAGGTGAGGGTGAGACACTCGCATCTGAGAGAGAGATCAGCATAAGCAATGCCTGTGATTGGAGTCTATGAAGGGAGCATTTTGCTTTTATGGAAATAAGTCAGGGTAATTGGAGCGCAAAGAGTCAAAAAAGGAATAATTTAAGATAGCACTGGAGTGGAAGCCTGGGCAGACATGCAGGGCCTGGAGTCCATCCTGTGTATTTTGACCTTCGTTCCAGGAGCACTGTGACATCATTAGGCTTTATGCAGAGGAGTTATGTAATCAGCTTTGCTTTGTTGAAGGCCACTTTGACTATAGAGAAGGGCCCTGCTTCCCCAAATGGTGCCTGTGGGTGTGTCATTTAGCATTTAGCGTGCTAATATATTAATCAATCTAATGAGTGTATAATGAGGCTCAAGGTCTACTGGAAGTCGAATCTTCTACCATCTTGGGCCTCATTTGTTCTAACCAGTTTATGTCTTACCCAGTTTTTCTCAATAGCTGGGTCATTCTTTTAATGGTTGTGCCCTGTCCCCTTCCCTCCTGTCTCAGGCTCCTTGCAAGAGGGTGGCCCTTTCAGGAAAGCATCCCTGCACAGCTCCCATCTGTCCCCACATCACTGCCCTGTTTCTTCACCCGCAGATCACACAGCCACCCGTGAATCATTGTGCCCATCTTGCTTTCTAAAGAAACCAGATTAAGAGAGCTCTTCAAATTCAACATTTTTAAAAAGAAAGGGAACATTTTTTCATCACTCAGTTTAGCTCCTGTGCTCTGTCAAAAATAACACTCCAAAACTATCCCTTCAGATGCAAATCTAGTGGTCACTTAGTGCTGCTCATTCTTTTATTGATAAAATTCAGACTTTCAAAAGCCCTGGTTGTTCTTCCTTCCAAGTGCGACAGACATCTCCTCTGCAGCGCATGTCAGTGACACGACCCTGGTCCAGGTTCACAGAACTCACACCTTGGTTACTGCACATACTTTATGCTTTTTTAGCTGGATTCTCTGACTCCAGTCTCTCCTTCCTGTAATCCATTTTGCACCCTCTGCTAGCCTATGAGGTTGATCTGCCTTACATATCCCCTTCACTTCATCCTCCAGAACCACCTGAACACAAACGCTCACAACAGAACCTTTAATGATGCTTCATGGCCTTCCTTACACACTTCAGACTCTTTCTGGAGTTGAAATGACCCAACATTCCAGTCCATTCCTCTCTTTCTAGTGTAGTATCCAGCCAGGCTTGTTTTAACCCTTCACACCTTTGCTCATAGTATTTCTTCGGCCAGAAGCGCCTTTGCCTCCTCTTAGATAATTCCTCCCTGCCTTCCAAACCCCGCCTTAACACAGTGAGTTTTACCATCAGAACTTTAGAACACGCTTCCCTTGAACTTCTTTAGCATTAATTCTCTGAAGTTTAATTGCTTAACTCCATATTGCTTTATGCTGCTTATAAATTTTTGATATTTTAGGTCTGCTTTTTTTTCGGTGGTCTTCAGTATGCAGGGCACAGAATAGTTGCATAAACGTCTCTTTATCAGTCGTGTCTTTGAAAATGAATAGTCCATGTGTTACAACTGTAAGCCCCTTGGTTAGCTGAAGGCTAGGTAGTATCGCCTAATAATGATCAGTAACAGGGACGGTTCAATATAAGGAAAAGGTGGTATCACATGCCCACTATCCATACTTCTGAATGTCACTCTGTGGGTGATCCAGCGATGGAAGACGAGGCTTGTATAGTTCACTGCTGTTGCAGAAACACCTGTATTCTTCCTCCCATCTGAGTGATCCTGCCCTGCTAAGGAACAGTTAGTTACATTTGAGGAGGCAGTAGTGGAATTAAGAAAGCAAGCTGTACCCTAGCCTTTTATCTCCAGTGCCATCTCAGACCCAGGTCAAACTTGTATTGGCCAAAGTACTGGAATGAACCGAGCAAGAGGCATGGAAGCAGAGAGCAAAACAGTCAGTGCAGCTACAGTGAACTGAGGTACACTGGGTGACTGGACATGTGCTCAGGTTGGCAAGTTACAGGTTCACGTTAAGGAGATTGCACTTCATATTTTAGTTAATGTGCAGCCACCAAAGCTTTTTAGAGTAGATATCTGATCACAGCTCTGTTTTAGAAACATAATTTTTGTAGCAGTAGGGTAGATGGAAAGAGGGAGGCTGGGGTAGCTGGTTGGGAGGCTTATTTTATGCCTGGTTTTTAAGCTGTGTTTTGGGGAATAGTGTGAGTCCCTTAGAGATGCCTCCTGGGTGAGTAAGGGTGAGTGGGTGGGAATCTCGGTCTCCAAAGTCAACCTGGTAATATGAGTGCCTGAGTCAAATTTTATTAAAAGAAAATATTTTGCAGCTTAAAAAACTGGAAAACTCTCAGCTTATTTAAACAGATTGCATGGAGAGATTTCAGAAGTATCTTGAGGTAGATTCCATTGGACTTGCTTATCAGTAGCACCTTTGGGGTTTAAAAAATGAGGAGTTGAAGATCATTGGGTGATTCTATGGAAGCAGTTGCATTAATCAAGATAGAGATCACTCCAGGTGGAGGAGATTCTTGTCAACTCATCCATTGTGTATGAGGTGCCTCTGGGCAAGGACCTGCCTAAGAGGCAATCAGAGATTGGCACCTGGAGCTCAGGAGGAAGTTCAAATATAAGTATGGGTGTCATATACATTAGATGAGCTTTGAGGCCAAGGAGGTAAATGATGTCATCGCAAGAGAGTAGAGACAAGAGAACTGAGGTAACAAACTGAAGACTGGATGTCACCCAGATGCCGAGTATCACCTACCTGCCTCCATGGATGCTTCAGCCTTTCCAGTGTTTTGTATTTGGTATTTAAATTTATTGTCAACTTTTGAAATTCGTTATTTCTCACTTCCTTGGACAAATTAGAGGGTCTGCTAATACTGGGCTATCACTCCGTCAGGGCCACCACAGGCCAGGGAGGTTGCTGAGCGGTGCCCCCTGCAGACGGGCGTGTGCTGCGCAGGCGAGCCGCTGCCGTCCCTCCAGGCCATGCCGGCTGTGCAGAGTTGGTTCAGCGCCTCCAGGCATTTGAGTCTTCAGCCCCGAGGGAGAAGGACACTGACAGTGGGCCTCAGGGGCCTGGTACTTACTGTGAAGTAGAGCCAGCGAATGGGTTTGCTGCTGTTGTGCTTATTTTCTTATTTAATTTATTTATTTTGAGGTATGAGCCCACTAAGTAAACTAAAGTTGAGGAAGACAACATGAACCTGAATTATAATGACTATTTCTGAATCCTGGTACCAACATCTTATAAAATGGCATATCACAGAGCATAATACAGTGTAATCATATATTGTTAATATGTGGGTAGAACATGCTAGATTACAATATAACCTAACCATACCTAATCTAATCTAATCTAATCTAATCTAATCTAATCTAATCTAATCACATGTCTGTCTGATTTGGAGTTGGGTAGGACAACAATGTCAAGGTTAAGGACCTGGACTCTGAAGTCAGACAGCCTGGGTTCCAGTGGTCACTTTGCTTGTTACCATCTGTGTGACCCTGCACAAATTATTCTCTTTCCTTTGGTTTCCTCACCTGTAAAGGACTGTTTGAAGGTTAAATGTGTTACCGCAAGGAAAGCTCTAAGGACATCTCTGGTGTATAATGAGTGATCAGTAAAGGTCAGTCATTGCTGGTACTTTGTCCAGAGTGCTTCATCCCTTATCCACAGAGCTGACACATCTACTAAGTTTTTGTAAATCCATAGCTAAGTGAGAAGGAACTAATGAGAAGTTAGTAGCTAACATTTAAATCTGACATATTGTTATTGCAACCATCCATCTTAAATCTCTAGTGGAAATGACTGAACACCTTGAGGATTAAATGTCTGTTGTTCTGAACATATGGATGTAGACTTATGTTTCTCTTCTGTAAGACGAAGGACATTTATTTCTGTTCCAGAGCTGTTAATGTATTCTCTAAAGAATTATTCTGTAAATTTGTAATTTTGTGTAATTAACTCAGGATGAAACAATGAATCAGAACATAGATTTCCAGCTCCATCGAGATTTATAGTCAGAAAATTACATGGCATTTACAGGAAAAAGGAATATTTGTAGAAAGGGTTTTCTCCTCTGTGAGGACTGCTTAATGATTCAATTACACATTCCTGTAAATTTTTATTCAAAGGCTGAATTGCTGTCTAGCTTCATTTAAAAATCAGCCTCAAGATCCCAGCATTTAATTTTGGGGTCCAAACCTCATGCATATTTATCTTTAGGAAACTGATAGGGATGTTAGACATTTGCAATGAGATAAATAATTGAGTTGAAAGGAGACTTGGGATTAAAAATTTAAAGAGCTTACTTAAAAGCTTTTGACCAGGTAGTCCTTGAATTTCTGAGAGACTGGGTTTTGTGAGATGAAATGAAAGGAATTTGGGAGGTCTTTTGGGCCAAGTCTCCTCTTCAGATGGGTGCATCTAAGGGAAGTCCTTATATTATGTTTCTCTGATGTTCAGTCTTTAATAACAGAAGTTTAGTTCTGAAGAATCTGCAAACTAGAATCATAAGATTTTAGAGCTGGAAGATCCCATAGAGATAATTTAGAGCAAGGCTTCCTTGTGTAAAAAGGAAATTGAGGCATGAGGTTTTGGTGAATAGAAGGAGAATAATTTGTATGTTATCAATTAGTCATCTTTTAGCTTGTCAAAGAAAAAGTATAGTGATTAGAATCTGCTGGAAAGACAAACTCTGTATTAATTGGTTCCGTATAAATTGGCTACTCATTCTTCTGAAAGCTAAAGTCAGTTTCTACTGACCCAGAGTTGACAGACTGCTTTGCATGCAATGGACAGCTTTAAATAATAAAATGATTTTTTGTATTCACTAAAAAGAAAAAAATCTGCTTTTGTCAATCTCATTGAAATCAGTATATCTGGAGTTGCATGCTTGCATATGGATATATGGGCGTGTCTGTTCTCTCCTCCTTAGACAAAGGTGTCCACTGAGGGTACAAATGAAGAACACTAACATAGCAGAAACATGAAAACAAATGAATAGAGAAATACAAGACAGAGTGAAAACAAAGACTGGAAATAAGAGAAAGAACAGGCAGAGAGTACCTCCATCCAACAGATGAGGAGGTTGCAGTACAAAGATGCTAAGCAGTTTGTCAGGCAGTAAGTGGCAGAGTCAGAGATCTAAGCCAGCTTTCCAGGCGTTTAGCCTGAGTAAGGCACAGCCCCTATTTGAACACAGTTGTGAGATTGGACAGGTTTCATCTCACTATCTTCAACTTCACTTTATGTTTTCATCCACTTACGGCCCAGTCTGTTCCCGAGGAAACAACTTCTGGGTTTGCTTTTCCTATGAAGTCCTATTCTTAGGAGAAGTCAGAAATTGTTTCACACTAATGAGTGAATGCCTTTAGAGTATTTGAATTTCACTGATACTTAAAGTACCCTAGTTGTAGAACATCGTTTCTCAGTCCCTGGGTGAGGGAGGTCCATTTTGGGGTCCTGAGGGCTGGTCTTTTATCCACAAGTGGCATTGAAGTTTTACTACAATAGGAATTTATGTTTCAGATTTCATAATTTTTTTTAAATTAAGAACATCTCTAATCCAAAAGAAACCAATAAGAAAGCAAAAAGGGAAGTCTCAGAGTGGGAGAAGACATTTACTCTGAGAAGTATTTCTGTGTATACACCAAAGGACACGTATTGAAACATATATAAAGAACCCTTACAAATCAGTAAGAAAATAATAGACACCCCAATAGAAAAATGACAAAAGACTTGTACTAGCATGTCACGAAAGAGGGCATGCAAATGTCCAATGAGTGCGTGGAAAGATGTTCAATTGAATTGGTTATTGGGGAAAAGCAAATTTGGTTTTACATGTTTAGCTAACATGAGTTCTCATACTACAAGGTTCTCTCCACCTTCCTCTTTTGCCCCTTTGCTTCCTGCCCTCCTCATTGGGACTAACCTAGGAGTCTCTGAGATCTGGGGGCTTTTCAAAGGCTAGATGAATCACTTTCTTTTTCCTACAGTTGACTTGCTGAGATGTAAAAAATATCTATTGGGTTTGCCCTACTTTGGAAATTAGATACCCTAGAGTGTTGAACAGATAGCCAGCGTTGAACCAGTTGAGAATCTGGGTAAGGAGAAGAGATTAGTGTAAGACCAGTACCTTGCAAAGGACCTTGTATCAAATAAGAATTTGGAGAAAAACCAGCCCTCAGAATAGCACACAAGAAGACCTCCATTAAATGATGATTATTTGTGGTGGGGAGGGTACAGCTCAGTGGTAGAGTGCATGTCTAGCTGCAGGAGGTCCTGGGTTCAATCCATTCAAAAATAAACAAATAAGTAAATCTGATCACTCCCTCCATGATGATTATTTGAATGAATGAGAGACTTAATGGATGGGTTATTCTGAAGCTGAGGAGAAAGGAGCTAAAGCATAGTGATGCTGCATAGTATTCTTACATTGGTTTTCTTTGATGCAATCGCACACGTAGTAGGGAAATTCCAGTAGCAGATTGTAGAAAATAAGAGAGGGAAGTCGGTGAGGAGGGAGAATATTTCCTCCTCATTTTTCTCCTCTTATTGTCTTCTGCCTATCCAGGTATCTGCTGTTTCCTAGTCTTGTTTTTTCTATAGTCTTTCTTTCTTTATGTATATTTAGGAGCTTATACATTTCACTGGAGAATAAATGGACTGCTTATTTTTACTAGTACAAAACTCCACGTGCTAGTGTGAATGCTGCATGAAATGTACAAAAACCAAAGCACGCGATACCTCCTGAAAGATTGGGATGACTTTCCTGCCCAGAACAAAAAAAAAAATTATGTGAACTGGAAGACTAACTGTAGTATATTGTTACCCTCTTGAGCTAAGCATGGCCTCATGACTGTAGTCCTCAGAAAAGCAGATGCCAACGTTGAATTAGACATTCAAGAGGGTTACTGGAGGAATACCTGTGAAGGATGTGGGGGAGACAGCAGGAGTGTGAAGGGAGAACCTTCTGAACTGAAAGGAAGGAGAACGGGGCTAGAAGAAATCTCAGGCTGCAGTGAAATACCCGGAAAACTTCAGCCAGGCTACTGGGGAGTCCTGAAGGCAGTCATCCATTAGAGGCGTCCCCCATCCCAGAGGAACGGGTCTCCACTAGTGCCCCCACCACACTCACTCACTGGCTGGGAGCAGCCAGGTGAGAGCGGCCTCAGTGTGAAAGTGGTGGTGTATCTAGAGGAGCAGCAGCTGGCTGTCAGTTAGCACTGTTCCCGCAGTAAGAGATCTGGGTGGTGCGTTTTCGTGGCCGTCACAGTTACCCCTTGAGCTGTGCAGATCTGTGTCTTCATGCAGGTTCAGGGAGCAGCTCCTCCTTGTTTTCTGTGGACCATGCTTCTTGAGAGGTGACTTGGCAGGGAGGGCATTAGTGTATTGAATTTCAGCCCCTGTTGATGCAGTTGGTTTCAGGGTCTCAACTAGTACTCATCCCTGGCCTCATCTGCTGTTTACTCTGAGTTGCCTTTACCCTCAGCTAGGACTCTGGTAGGTCTTGGTGGCTTCTTGGTGGTAGAATCCAAATTGTCATTCTTCGGAGGTCTGAGCCTTTGATACTTCTTGGTCTGAGGCTGCCACACGTGTCCATTAATGGTTACAGTGGAACAAGGGAGTCATAGGAGTGGCCCAAGTAGGTCACCTGGTTTCTCCGGCTATTCCTTTCTGCCCTCATTGCATAAAGGCAGCCCCAACCCCACCTGCTGCTCAGGATCAATGACCTCTGCCAAGATGGTGACTAATTCTTGCCTGTTGATCCAGGGACAAGAGTCCAAAGTGCCCTGATGACAGCTTTGGCTTGTGATTCAGTGGGACCTTTCTATGTCCTCTGCGAGGAGTGCTCTCCACTTTGATGGCTATAACTCTAGCACAAAGGTGCAGGGATGAGAAATGCAGAATTCCCCAGTGGGGGCTCTGGGAGTGATAGTAATTGGGGCCACTCCATCTGCCACTGCTTATTTTCCAGACTGATACATCCTTCCCATTGGCGACTCAGTGCCATCCAGAGGTCTCTGATTAAGTGTATGTGCTGCATCCTGAAGGATTACCTTATCCACTCAGTGTTGCCTCTGAGCTTGTGTATCATTTGTGACTTCAGAAAGCTCTTCTAGCATTCTGTGAAGCCATCTGCTTCTGAGTGATACACTGTGCTGTGCAGTAGACCCCATGGTCACGGGCCCACTCCCTTACCTCCCTCACTGTAAAGTGGGTCCCCCAGTTGCATGCAGTGTCTGTGGATTCCATACCTGTGGATCAAGTATTCCAAAAGTCCCACAGGGTGATGTTGGCTGAGGCTCTGTAAACGGGAAATACAAATCAGTACTTAGAAAATATCAATTCCTGTGAGAATGAGCCGCTGGCCCTTCTAGGAGGGAAGGAGTCTCAGGTGGGCAGCTTGCTACCACAAGTTGGTTGGTCCTCTCGGGGACAGGCGCCATTTCAGGAGCTGAGCACTGGTCTCCACAGCTTGCAGGCTTGGTGTGTAGAGGCCCATGATTTGAGCCCTCTATGCAGCCTCTGGCTCAGCCACTGTAGACACTCTGCTGACATACCCATCATGATGGTGACCAGGTTCAGCTCAGGTCAGTGGTTGAGTCATTTTGTTCCCACTTGGTAGTTTAGCACCCCTTTTGTTTTGAAAGCTTTCTTATGGTGCTTTGGATTTCTGACTGTCAGCATCAGTTGAGGCCCTGTGTCCAACAGTCTTCATCATGTCTGAGTATTTCTTTTTCCCCAAGTATTGTCAGCAGAGTAACAGCCATAAGTCCCTTTAGAAAAGATTATTAAAAAACAAAAGAAAAAAAAAACCCCCAAGGAATTATTAGAGTTTATACTTGCCACAGTTTTGCAATTTTTTTCTTCTAGTGAGTGGGTTCCAGATCTGAACAAGGGATTATGCTATTGTATTGGGCAACTGCCCTCAGCCCCTTGCGCCTTGGTTCTACCTTCTCTGGCTACAGGTATTAAGCAGCATCATTATTGACTGCCCCTGCATTTTGCCTCTAGGGACACCACTGACTGCCCCTCTGACTTTTTCAGTTGTTCCAGGAGTGTCAGCCACCTGGCTTCTGGGGGTAGGCATCACCATGTGGCCCTTATAGCCTCAAACCCCATCAGTCCCATGGGTATTAATAAACCTAGCCCCGGGACAGCATCTCTTGCTTTCAGCCTTTGACTCAGAAGAGAACCACTACTGCCATTCTTGGTGATGCTAGTGCCTTCTCCCCAAGCTGCCTTCATCAAGCACCCTCAACACCCATTCTCAAGGGTACTGCCTTGGATATTGCTGCTCCATGCAATTAACTTTTGCAGTTATTTCAGTATTTAATCTCTTTCCTGCTTTATCAGGCCCAGCATATTCTCAGTGGGGCTATGCTAGGATTTAACTCTAGTTCTCAGCTTGGTGCCCAGGAGAAGAGGTGGGAGGACCTCTTGAGGGAGGTATGTGCCTTGCTGGGGAGACGGCTGTGCGGCACCGAGCAGTGTGGAGGAGGTGCTGACTCCTAATGAGGGCCGGGGCACATCTCTGCACTCTGAGGGTTGGGGTCTACAGAGCCAAACTCCACTGGAACATCCATCCAGCTGTCCTGTCTTATGTTTTGTGGTCCCAGGTTTTCTTGCTCAGGGCTCCAAATTCAGTAAACCAGACTGTCTTGCCCAGTGTTCTGTTGCCGGCCAGAGTTCATGGACTCCTTAATAGAAATTGATAAGAGGCCAGAGGAGAGATTCAGGCTTTATTGGAACTCATGCTGTAGCAGGAGGGAGGAAAAACAAGTAATAGGTTCCCTTGTTTGTTTTCTGAGTGGGGGCAAGCTGGTCCCTTGAATGGGGTGAGGGTAGGGGCGGGTCCAGGGCCCAGGCTGGAGAGGTGGCTTAGGTGGTCCGCCCACCCCCTTGGTGGTGCTGTATGCAGGGATCATGGTTTTGCTTCTGACACCTCAGTCGTGGCAGTTGGGTTTTTGGTCTTTTTGTATCTTGTTGTTCATAACTTGACCCAACTGTGCATGCACCCAGTTATTTTCAGCCCCTTATAGTTTCTTTGTGTTCTATTGCTCAAGGAGACCCCTGTCCAGGTTCAAGCACTGCAGCAAGGGGTCCTGGGTGCCAGATTCCGGCCTGTCTCAGCTCTACTTCTCTGGAGCTCTGAGTCTATCGAGTGAGTCTGCTCTTCAGCTGAGTCAGACCTCTGACTACAGGCAGTAAGGGCCCCTTGGAAAGTGACCACGAAGGCCTCTGGCTCTCACTCTTACCTTTAATTGTTTGTTCATGGCCTTCAGTTTCTCATTACACTTCTGGGGAGTCTCAGTGCAATTTCACAATAACCAGCCAGCTCTGCCGTGCTTGTGGCAATTACTCCCTCATATCTTTTGAATGCCTGGATTGCTGCCCCTGGAGGGGCAGTCCCTCTGCCAGGATGTTTTTCCAGGCCACCCACCAAGACCTCTGTGGCAGTTGGGCCACTGTTTATGCCAGAGTCTGTGTGTGGCCCACACCACTTGGGGTGGCATCCTCCTCATCCTCCGCTCAGTAGCGGGCGAGGCAGCCTGGCCCGGGCCGCTCGTCAGTCCGTTTCCTTGGACCAACTCTGGCACCACCGTGTTAGTTTGAATCTTCTGACAAGCAGATACCAGGTTGGGATCAGAGATGCAGGGCAGTCGTGGGAGGACTGGCTGGGATGGATCACGGGAAGAATCAGGAGGGGGAAGGAGAGGCCTGGCTTGACACATGTGAAAGGAGATGGAGGCAGAGGGTGGTAGAGGTTGGGGTAGAAAGAGAATCAAACCGCAGAGCAGTGCTGGGAAAGATTCTGCCTGCCTGGAGTCCACGTGGCAAAGTTGCACGTTGGAGAAGTCCTCTGGCTGGCTGGGCGCAGCCCCCGGTAGACGTCAGCCTTGGGATTCATGTGGTGGGGTCCGGAGGAGTGTGGCCAGGAGCGGTAGTGAGCTGCGCCCCCCAGTGGCACCACCAACGACTGTGATTGTTTCCAGACTAATAGTTAACACTAAGCATTTCTGATGTGTCAGGCACCATGTGAGAGAAAAGCTTTTTTTAAAATACCCTTTTTAAAATAATTTTTTTTGCTTTCTTTTTTTAAAGTGATTCTTTTTTGTTTTTTGTTGTTGTTGTTGTTTTGAGGGGGGACGTAATTAGGTTTCTCTCTCTCTTTTTCTTTCTTTCCTATGGAGGTGCTGGGGATTGAACCCAGGACCTCCTGCATGCTAAGCACACACCCTACCACTGAGCTATTCCCTCCCCTCCAGGAAGAGCTTTTGAATGCATCTTTCCCTTTCTCTTCCCACCAAATATACAGATTATCTCCATGTTTCAAAACTGAACTGAGGCTTAGGAAGGTTGTCATTTATCAGAGGTCATAATGAGTTGGTCCTCTAACAGGAGTCTGATACCCCCTCCCATTAAAGCAATTTTGATAAGGAAAGTTTATCAAGTTTTGGAATATTACAGTAAACCAGGCAGTGAGGACCTTACCCTCCCAGAATGGAAATCTAATAGATATGATAGGAATTGATATACCTTCAGTATTTCATAATAACCTATAATGGAAAAGAATCTGAAAATGAATAGATATATATGTGTATATCTGAATCACTTTGCTGTACACCTGAAAGTAACACAACATTGTAAATCAACTATTCATCAATTAAAAGAATAAATAAGAAGTTGATGTGCAGACAGGCAGTTATAATATTGCTTGTCAGCTGCACTGATAGGTCCTTAGGATGTCAGGTAAGGTTTCCTGGGGGATGTGATATTTAAACTGTAATGGAGATGGAGGATGAGAAGCGTTAAGCCAGGTGACAAAAGAGAGTACCAAGTGGAAGAAACACTATGCAGATGCCTCTGGGCCAAAGAAAGCATAGCACCTGCAGCAGAGCTGGTGATACTGAACATCAGAGGGAGCAGAGAAGGTCTCCAAACTGTATTCTATACAGGTGTGCATGGAGGCAGAGTGACAAACAGAAAAGAAAGCATCCCAGATTCTCAAAAAGTGTCTATTAAGTAGCAAGGAAGTTGCCTTGCAGTTGAGAAATAGAACATGCTTTCAAAAACCAAACCAAACCAAACCCAACAAGTATGGAATGGAATTGCATTGCCTTAAGATTTTTTAAAGCCTTCCTTTTTGACTAATACAAGATTCCCCTTGTTGAACTCTCTCCCCTCCTGCTCTTTCCACGTACTGCTCCAAGTGCACCTTCTCTGAGGTATCACATCGGTTGGTTCACTCCTTGACCCAGTATGATGGTTTCCCATTGACACTCACAGAAAGTCAGCTCTGTGTCCTGACCATCAAGACGTTTCAGAAAATAGGGGACTTCTGGTTACAGTAGCAGGAAGAGGTCATTGATTCCTTTGTATAAAACTGGGCAGAATTGTCGAAAACAACCATTATCAGGGCTCTTGAAATCGACTCAGGGAAGAAAACAAATTGAAGCATTTATTCTTTAAAAAGTGTTAGACGTTCGGGTAAGAACATGTCACTTTCTTGCTGGGGCACTGTCTCCCATTTCAGTTCTTTCAGGTCGGGAGGGTGGTTTGCAACATGGGCTGGTCACAAAATCAGCAGCTTTGCTGCCAGGAGGGGTACAGTCCATTGGGGCTAGAGGTGAAAACCTGAGCCTTTTCAGGGTCCAAGTGGCAGATGTTTACCTAAAGGGGAAATAAGCCAATCACCAATCGGGAGCTGATAAACGGAACACAGTATATGTGTACAGTGGAACAGCACTCAGTGTGATAGAAAGGAAGGAAACTGACCTGTACAACAACTTGGGAAACCTAAAACTATGTGATTTGGTAAAAGCAGTCACAGAAAAATATAGTATATGATGTGATTCTGTTTATGTAAAATATCCAGAGAAGGCCAAAGGACAGAGAGAGAAAAGAGCTGTCTTGGTTGCCTGGGGGGTGAAAATCTGAGACTGAGTGCAAACAGGCGCGAGGGAAACTGCTGGGTGATGGAAGTGTCGTAAAACTAGATGTGGGAATGCTCGCACGACCGTATAAACAAACTACAACCAAACTCTACACTTCACATGGGTGTGTTCTCTAGTATGCAAATTATACCTCAATAAAGGTGTTAAAGTTCTCCCAAATCTTGCTCCATTGCACCCATGCAAATGTATTTCCCAACACTGTCCACACTCACGGTGCAATAGAGACTTTGTCCAAGCTGAGTCCTCACTCTGTGTCTGCTTCTCCTCTTCCTTGACTGTGAACCACACATCCTTAGGGCAGGGCTGCCCAGCCAGGGGGCTGTAATGCTCCACTGACCGGAGCCCAGGTAATAGTTGATAACCTAACTGTCACTTTGGCAGCAAAAAGCCCTGTTTGCCCCAGTGGGCTGAAGACATGTAATTATTTCTTACACTTCTCTTCTGAAAACTTTAGGGGACACAACCCAAGTCCCATTGTCTTCACTAAGCTTTCCCTGACTCTTCTAGTTCAGAGTGATGTACAGTTTGATCATTCGTTCTCTACTCATTTAATTCAGTAGTCTTTCAGCAAATTCTGTTGAAAGCCTATTATGTGCTGGATCCTCTTAAGATGCCAGATAAAGACCAAGTCCTCACTTCCAGGAAATCTATATTCTAGCAAATATATATGGTTTGGTATTCATGTAATTAAATCCATGTTAGTTTCATTGCCTTTGTGATAGTATAATTTGTTCTTTGAGGGTAGGGAGTCTCTTATATCTCTTTGCACAACCTCTAACACCATCCTTAGTATAGTTTAGGGCATTTAGTAAAATGATTGTGTATTCTCTCTCAGGGATATTTGGATTTTAAGTCATAATTTCATATAAAGGAAGAAGGACCTGGGGGACAGCAATTTAGGAATTTTAAATTAGGGAGTAGGTGGAGATTTACTTGTACCGAGTGAGTGAGAAGAGGTAATTCTTTCTTTGCACTTTTGAAATGAAAATTCAATGAATGTCAGCTTTGCCTTCATTTAAGGAACGTTCTAGATCTAGTCCACGTTTCAGTGTGTACTTGTAACTTGAAAATAAGTGAGAAGTTTCACTGATTGGGGTAGATAAAGCTAGCTGCTGTAATATAAACTTACCCGATTCAGTAGCTTAGTATAAGTTTATTTCTCGTTCATGTCAAGTCCAGTGTTTGCTTAGCAGGTGAGCTACCGCTTGGTCGTTCCAGGACTCAGGCTTAGAGGTACGTTTGATGCCGCTGGGATAGAACAAGAGATTCCACAGGGAAGACACACCCTCTTCCTAACCACTCTCATCTGGAATTGACACATACCCTTTCCACTCATGTTCTGTTGGCTAGAACACAGACGTGGTCAGTCACATGACCACATCTGAATGCAAATAGAGCTTTGCAATGTGCCTGGGAGGAAAAGGAAACAGGTTTTATTGAAGATGTAGCACTCTCAGCCTCAGAATTTATACCCCGTTGTTCCAGAATAGCTCAGTAACCTTGGATATTTCTGACAAATGCTTATGAATAATTCACTTTGACACAGTGGAGAAGTGCCATATGCTAGCTATATTTGTACTATCTTCAATTTTCATTTCTGTTACTTTCATTTTTATAGTAAAAGTAATAATAACTCACATTGTTTCACATGGCATTAAATAAAAATTGGATGTTTATAGATAATTAGTATAGTAGGGTGCCCATTTTGTAAAATGGGAGTGTATGCTCAAAGACTGCCTGGAGGGAAGAGTATCAAAGTGTAATCGTGGTTATCTCTTTGGAAACAGACATTTTCACTCTTTTCTGTGTTTTTCTGGGTTTTTCTTTTCTTTTCTGAAAGGTTGTAGAATTAGCATGTATCATTTTACAATAAGAAAAATAAAACCATTCTATTTAAAATAATAGTGCTCAACTCATCTGTGGCGTAGCTGATAGTGTAGGATATGTCCACATGCTTTATTTGATTGCTCTTGTGGGGCGGGAAGGCAGGCATTAGCAGCAGTGTGCCCATTTTGCAGGTGAAGGAACTTAAACATAGGTGGAGCAGGTAACTTGCCTAAGGGCATGTAGCTAGAAGCAGCCAATCGGGGATTTGAACCCAGATAATCTCCTTTGAAATTCTGTGTTTCCCATAACGCCAAGTTGGCTTCAGGAGCCCAGCTAGTGAATGCCCGGGTTCCTAGTTACTAAAGAGGAAAAAGACACAGGGACTTGTTTGGGGGATTCTTCTAAAGCAGCTCTTAGAAAGACACCAGAGAAGTTGTGCCGTGACTTCCCCAGTGACACGGTGCAGAAGTAGGACGCTCAGGGGAGCGCTGAGTGCTTTTAGGTGTGTTTAGGTGAGGGCTTTTTGACAGAGAAATTACAGGATAGAGTCACCCTTCTCACCTCTCTCCACTTGGACAGAGTTTGTTTTCTCAGCCCTGCCAGCTGAGAAAGGATGGGAGAAGCTTCCAGGCCATCTTGTTTGTGCCACATCTGATCCAGATGGCTTTGCACACTCCGATTTTAGTTCCTGTTTTGTTTTCACTTCTCAGAGTGAAAAAGAACATCCTGTAACATTGCTGGAAAGAAGTTTCTGGAGCACACACTGCATGGTGACTGCACAGGAAAGGCAGGGTTGCCACCGGTCTAGTGTGCTAGTTAGCCTCTTAGAATGCTCACAGTCATTAGAGTGCTCAGCCTGCTAGGGTCTGGGCGCTCGGAACCAAAGAGGATGATTGGCATGCGGACCGTTTAAGGTGTGCCACGAGGCTGGGCATCTCATTAAGAAAGTTCGCTGACATTTTGAAGATCGGAGAGAACTGCTTTCTAAGAAGCAGTGCTTGGGCTGGGCTGGGAGCTAGTCATTACAGGACTCAGAGGTCGTGTTCAATTGGAAGTTACTGACAGGAAAGGTTAGAGCCAAATAAACTCGTCCAAAGACATTACAGCTTTTCAGAAACAGACTCTGAGACATAGAAAACAAACTTATGGTTACCAGAGGGGAAAAGGGGTGGGGAGAATTAAGTTGGGAGTTTGGGATTTGCAGATACTAACTACTATGTATGTAACAGACAAACAATAAGGTCCTACTGTACAACACAGGGAACTGTATTCAGTATCTTGTAATAGCCTGTAATGAAAAGGAATAGATGTAATAATATATGTATAACTGAACCACTGTGCTGAACACCAGAAACTAACACAACATTGTACATTGACTCTACTTCAATGAAAAAAATAAAAAATAGAAAACAAAGATATTACAGCTTTTATGTCAGCTGCCCCAAACTCCCAACTCCTCTGACTTTCCCACCCTTTGACCTTCATCTTATTACTACTGCACAGACTGTTCTTCAACAGAGCAAGTTTTAAAGAACCCTTGTGGTGGTGGTGTGTTCTTTTAGGTGGTGGAATGATTTCAATCATGAGAGAGTTTTCCCTACTGTTCTAGCAGAGCCTCTTAAGAGCCTGGACATCATGTCTAAAACCGAGGAAGTCAGAACTTGACTTTCATCTGCTCAAATGCTGTGGCTGAGCAGACAGGCAAGGGGGAAATTCTCTGGGTCGTAGGGTAAGTGTCTGAATGTCACAAAGAGTAAGTAGGGTATCTCATCTCTTCTCCAGATAAGACCCAATATTTCTGCCCCTGGTCCTGAAAGTGAGCTTGAAGATTGTTGAAGATGCTCCAAAAAGTTTGTCTTCTGGGTAATTAATTGTCAAGAACTTTAACAATGGAAATTATTCTCCAAAGGGGACTGGAGTGAAACAAATACATACAAGCCAGGAATGTCTCAAACTGTGTCACGCTAGCCACTCGAAGAGTTACATCCCTGGTTTCCTTAATAATCTGCAGATGTGTCAGAAAGTCAGAATTCAAGGAAGAGGAGCCATGATGCACTCTAATTTCTAGAAGCAAAATTTCAGGCAGATATGTGTGCCAGATGTTATGGAACAGGGGTAGTTTCCAGGCATACTTACGTGAAACGGTTAAGTGTTATCAGGACAAAACCTCTGTTTATGGAGCAGAAATGATGTGGCCTGAGTTTGAAGGAAAAAGCATACGTTGGGGAGAGTGAGAGCTGGTGCTGAGGTCAGGTGCAAGCTGCTTGGGGGAAACAGTAATGAAACAGTGTCCTTGAGGCTGTTTTTGAGGAGACGTAGAGAAGATCTGAGGTTTCCTAATCCAGTTCCTCCCCCTGACAGGTAGTTGGCGTTTGTAACGAGAGGGCATCCTGGTGTGAATCAAGCCTGTCAGCCTGACATGGCGAGAAAGGATGACTTGGGAACATCCGGAGTCCTGGTGTTAGCAGACAGAGAGCACCCCCTAGATTAGGAAGCCCACCGAAGTGTGGGTTCTAGCCGTCGGCTGTGAAAGAGTTCACAGCAGAGGCAGAGCGACAGAGTGAAAAGCTGCTTTATGTCTCAAAAGAGGAGGAGAGAAGAAAGCGCTTGAGTGGGTGGTTATCACCCAAGATGGCCAGTCAGGACAGCTCCAGCCCCTGGTCAGGCCACGTGGACTTTTACTGGAAGCATCTGCCCTCATGTCCTCCTTCCGGGTGTGCTGGAGCCAACTGCCTTGTCTTCCATCCTTTTATGGGCCTATTTGGTTATTGTCATGGCAATCGTCAACTGTCCTGTCACTGGTGGGTGTGTCATTTAACATGCTGATGCATTACAGTGAGCGTGTGATGAGACTCAAGGCCCACCGGAAGTCAAATCCTCCACCATCTTGGGCTTCGTTGGTTCTAGCTAGTTTTTGTTGCAGCTGTCTCCTGAGACTGAGATAGTTGTTGGTTTCTATTCAAGGGAGGGGCAAGGGAATGATCCTGGGGGCAGCAGCCTCGGTCTTGAGATTACTGAAGGGGAGCCTCGGGAAGTGATCTGGTCATCATGCAGTTACCTGTAAAACAGCTCAGGAGTGTACCTCTGACAGTGAGTCTGTGACTCCACTGTCCCAGTCATTAGCTGCTTGGGCCTGCTCCTTTATGACTCAGGGATGCCCAGGGCACTTCAGCTCCTCTCTAAACAAGAGGCAGGGGTTGGCAGGGGGTGGTGGGCACAGGGTCCTGCTCGGAATCCCTTGGGAGACCGAGAGAGTTGTGTTCCAACAGCAGACAGTACCCCGGACAGAAATCCAGATACCTGCAAAGTCTGGTCCCGGAAATTAAGAGCTGTGTGACTGGGTTATTTTGTCAAAGCCTCATCTCTGTACACTGAAAGATGGTGGAAGGTAGTAATGCCTTATACATTGTTACTAAACCCAAATTTTTAAATGAAACTGTCTATTCAGGAAATACTCAGTAACCTTAAAAACAGAGAGAGATCCCATTAGACACCTCGTAGATATCTCCCAGGAAAACACTGCATACCCAAGTCTGTGACGACAACTGCCGTTTGGATAATAGCTCTACAAAGAGCAAGTCAGAAGCTCAGAGAAAGTGCATTTCTAACACAAGCTGCCTTAAGAGTCATATTTAGAGACCAGAATTCTTGGTTTCGTCTCAGTGTTTGGCTGGTTTTATCATATAGGCTCTCTATGGCCTTACTTGAGAGCCTGTCAGTTTCACTCAGGAAGACCTAATTTTATTTTTTCTCTTGATCCTATGTTGTATAAATTGGCATAATTCAAGGTCACCGTGAAGCACTAGCACTAGAGGTTAGAAGCACTTGGCTTATGGAGTGCATGTTCACTCACTGGCCACTGCCCTCCTGTTACCCAGCTGGGATCGTGGCCCCGTGTCAGAGCGGGGATGGAGGGGAAGAGAACCTTCATGGAATTCTTTCTGGGTGTCAGCGGGGTGCTCTGTGGAGAAGCAGGACAGTGTGAAGATCTTGCAGATTAAGGAGAAGGGAGGCAGGAAGCCTGGAAGGAGAGAGGCAGAGGAGTTGCAGATTGAGATCAAAAACTAAATTTACCTGTTTCCCAGGAGCTGCCGTAATCCATAAAATAAAGCTGCTCTTTTTTAATTCTCTTTCTCAAATAATTTGTGTTTCTAATCCTGCCTTAAGCTTCCCAGGCTGGTTCTGCCTTTTTGACCTCTGATTGACCTCATGCAACTTTTGTTCTACCACCTCTTGCATTCAGATAACCATTAGCACCCCTTTGCCCTTGACTCATTTGCCATGCACCTTCCGCTTTGTATAACCTTCTTTTCAAGTTGCCACTTCTTCTGTTTGTTTCCTCAAAAATTGTTTGCTGTCGGGTTGTGAGTACGGATGTGACGGTTTCCCGGTGAGCTGGGGACATCTTTCAGATGTGGGGAGCCTTTTGGATTGGGAGTGTCAACTGTGTCACCCTGTCTAGACTGCTGCTTCCTATCCCTGCTTTACTCTTTTCCTGCCTGTAGGTCCTGTGATCCCCTTAAAATGGTTCACCAATTTCTCCTGTACATCTGATCTTTAAGGCTTTATTTGCTTCTCTCGGCTTCAATTTAATTTTCCAGAAAGGGCTCCCTTTTCAAACCCACTGCCCCGCTCTCTCCTGAGGCCCCAGGCAGAGCGGTAGAGCACTTAGTGCTCACCGCGCGCCTGACACTCTTCTCAGTACTTTACACGCATCCAAGCCAGATGACGACCCTGTGACGTAGATCTCATTACAGTTATTATCTCCATTTTGTAGATGAGGAAACTGAGGCCCAAAGGGCATAATTAACTTCCCAAAGTCATAGAGCTCTTAGGTAGTAGAGTTGGGATATGCATGCAAAGGTTTTGGTTTTTAGAACAGAACTTTTAACTGCCACATTTTTAGGTGAGTACATTTTAACCTTCTGCTTCTGTTTGTTGTCCCCAAAGTTGATCTCAGTTTGCATTTCACTTTGATCTGATCTGGTCCTACTTCGTGAATGCTTACTTTAACTTATCACAAAAAGAGTACAAGAACAAAATGTTTTGCAAAGAGCTGATGACAGACAGAGGAAGTATCAGGAAGTGAAACTCAAGAGCTACTTATTTTGTAAGAGACTTGAACTCTATGAGACCTCTATAAAAAGATGATCTTGATCATAACTACTTATAAAAGTACTAGAAAAGAGGGAGATGGGGGTTACTGATGCAGGAGAAATGGATGTGGGGCGTGAGGAGGGCCGTGTGCCAGGCTGCGGTTGAGCCGCTGGGATGTGCCCGCCAAGTGTGGGTCCTTGGCTTCGCACAGGTAAGAATCCAAGAGCGAGCCACAGTTGAGTGAAGGTAGATTTATTCAGAGAGATACATTGAAAGGCAAGAGGAAGGCCATGAGGTGTGGGGGTTGGGTGCTTAGATTAAAAGTAGGTACACACTCCATAGACAGAGTGGGCTGTCTCTGAAGAGGGAGAGAGAGGGGGCTGCGGCCGAGAGGCACTGTGTGTGTGTGTGTGTGTGTGTGTGTGTGTGTCGCCAGTTTTTATGGGCTCAGTGGCTTCATATGCTAATAAGTGGAAGGACCAGTCTAACTAGTCTGGGGAAGGGGCTGGGATTCCCAGGAAGTTGGTCATTTCCCACTCTTTGACCTTTTGTGGCTAGCCTTGGGACTGCGGTGGTGCCTGTGGGCATGTTATTTACCATGTTAATGTATTACAGTGAGTGTATAATGAAGCTCAAGATTTGCTAGAAGTCAAATCTCCCACCATCTTGAGCCTCAAGGCCTACTGGGGGTTGAATCTTTCACCATTTGATGTTAATTGCTGTAGCATTCCTTGAATGGCTGTGCCCTGGCCCCTTCCTGTCTCAATTCCAGATCAGTGGCTGAATCACAAAAAAATCTAACAGAGAAAGAGATGCAATAACTTGGAATCACCTGAAATATACTCCATTGATTCATTCACTTGATAAATACTCTGCCAGGAGAAAACCAGACTGGGGGACAGCGGTGGGCAGAATGGGCAAAAATCCCTGCCTTTAGTGAACTTAAATGCTAGTGGGAAAACAGAGAAGGCAAATCAGTGTAACATGAACTATGTCTGATGGCAACTCATGGAAAGGGGGAAGAAAGAAACAGGGGCTGATGGGGGTTGTGGTTTAAAGAGGAGGTGAGAGAAGCCTCCCGGGGAAGGTGACATTGAGGCAAGACCTAAAGAAAGTGAGAAATTGAGACACGTGGATAACTGGTGGAAGATTGTCTCAGGCAGGTGGACTGCCAAGTTCAAGAGTCTTGTGGAAGGAAGATGCCATCATGTTGGGTGTATTATGAGGAGCCAGTTTGGCTGAGGCAGAGCAAAAGCAAGGGGCAAGTAACAGAGGATGAGTTTAAAAATAGTGATGAATGAGTGTGTATATGTCCATGAATGACTGAAAAATTGTGCTGAACACTGGAATTTGACACAACATTGTAAAATGATTATAAATCAATAAAAATGTTAAAAAAATAGTGATGAGGTCCGGATATTGTGAAATCTTCAGGCCACAATTAGGATTTTGATGGAAAAATGACTCCAGAAACACAGCAGATATGAAAATTTATTGAGAGGGGCCTCCTTAAAGATACAGAGAGTATATAATGAATGCAGTTGTGGGAACCATCCTCTTAAAAATGGGATGGCTCTGGACAGACTGGGAAAATCAAAATAGAGCACTTAACAGTTATTAGGTGAGCTACTTCTAGGACGTCAGAGTTGATTTTATCAACCTCACCAAGCAAATAACAACTCGAAAATCTAAATGAAATATCAAAAGCAACTATTTGAGGCAATGGAGGATGGTAAAAAGGAGGAAGAAACTGGAGGAGATTCCACTGTTAAAAGAAGGATTACACTGATTCTTTGTTTGTTTGTTTGTTTTAAAGATTATTTGTTTATTTATTTTCAGTTATACATGAACAAAATATATTTATTGTCATATTTTTTTCCCTGTGAGCTACCACATGATCTTGTATATATTTCCCTGTGCTATACAGTATAATCTTATTTATCTATTCTACACATGCCTGTCAGTATCTACAAATTTTGAAATCCCAGTCTGTCCCTTCCCACCCCCTGCCCCCTTGGCAACCACAAGTTTGTACTCTATGTCTATGAATCTGTTTCTGTTTTGTATTTATGTTCTTTTTGTTTGTTTTCTTTAGATTCCACATATGAGCGATCTCATATGGTATTTTTCTTTCTCTTTCTGGCTTACTTCACTTAGAATGACATTCTCCGGGAGCATCCATGTTGCTGCAAATGGCATGATGTTGTCGGTTTTTATGGCTGAATAGTATTCCATTGTATAAATATACCACATCTTCTTAATCCAGTCATCTGTTGATGGACATTTAGGCTGTTTCCATGTCTTGGGTATTGTAAATAGTGCTGCTATGAACATTGGGGTGCAGATGTCATTTTGAAGTAGGGCTCCTTCTAGACAGAAATAAAGGGACCAGATCACAGAGAGCCTCCTAGGCCATGGTGAAGATTCTGGACTCTATTATGATGTGAGCAAAGCTTCTGGGATGTCCTGAGGAAAGAGATGACATAGTCATATTTGGTAAAGTCAGCACTCAGCCTCCTCCATGGAGACTGGGCTATAAGAGTCAAAGGAAAGGCCAGTACCTATTACAGTTGTCCAGGTGAGATGATGGTCATTATAACTAGGATAGCAGCCGAGGGAGGTGAAGATGGTAGCATGTGGTACATGCCTTGAAGATTGATGGAACTTAGAGGTGGCTTGGATAGGGGGGTGTGAGAGAGAAATCAAGGATAATTCCTGATATGCTGTGACTTCGAAATGTTCACTTTGTTACTGAGTCCAAACTCATACTGCTCGCCCTATGACAGGCCAGTAACTTGAGAGATGAGGTGTTGGGGCAAGGAATAACAACTTTATTTGAAAAGCCAGCAAACTGAGAACCATCTTACCCAAGTCAGAATTCAGGCTCCTTTTATACTAAAAAGGGGAGGGGATGTGGATGGTTGTTGCAAACTTCTTGGTGCCAGATCCTTTGTTCTTGCAGCTGTCCACGTAGGTCAGGTCATGGTGTCCCTGTTAATCTCCAACAAAACTAATGTTATTTTCTATTCTGCAACTTTTTATCTTTATATGAATGGGAAACTGTTATGTCCTCAAAGGTCAGAGTCTTGAGAATAGGCTCTCCTGTATATTTCAGGCTATAGGCAATATTCTTTTACAAAAGGTGCAGAACTAGCAAGACTGAACACTGGAAACAGAGCACAGGTTTAGAGTCAAAGGAACAGATCTAATACGGAGTCAGGTTTGTTCTTCTGTCACACAACTCCATCACCTTAAGGCAGATGACAACAGGTAAGACCACACAATCCATCATATTCCCTAAGATGGAGAGAGTGCTGGGGGGTGGTCCATACGTAATGGCGAAAAATGCCCAACCAGACAGGTTAGCACGGTATCCCAGAAGTACAGCCACAGGTCAGGGAGGTCCAAAAGCAGATAACAGAGCACTGCCACTGGTGACTGGAGCCAAGCTCATGAGAATCATGGAGCAAACAACTTTTTAAAAAGTGTGGCAGCATCTAGAAATAGGGCTGGGCTAGAGTTCTTTGGAGTGACCGATAGAAGAGAAGGCCTCTGCACCGGAGGGTCTTCTACTCCAGGCAAGCTCACACTCACAGGGAGCAGACAGACCCGACTTACCCAGCGTGGATGGGAAATGGGAGCTTGGTGCTGGGAAAGGAAATTGTCTAGTTAAGGGGCTGAAGGCACTTGATCAGACTGAAATGGTAAGAAAAAGATGATTTGGCATGGATTAACTGAGGAGTGAACTGAAGCTCCTTGTTTTATTTTATGGAAGTATAGTAGATTTATAGTGCTGTGCTAGTCTCTGGTGTACAGATGGTGATTCAGTTATATGCACATGCATTTCTATGTTACTCTTTTTTGTATTCTTTTCCATTATAGGTTACTAAAAGGTATTTTGTTACAGGTTACTGTGCTCTACAGTATGAACTTGTTGTTTATCTATTTTATATGTCGTAGTTGTTATCTGCAAATCCCAAAATCCTAATTTATCCCCCCCCGCCCCCTTCCCCCCTTGGTAACCGTAAGTTTGTTTTCTATGTCAGTCTGTTTCAGTTTTGTAAGTAAGTTCGTTTCTGTCACGTTTTTAGATTCCACGTACGAGTGATGTCGCATGGCATTTTTCTATTTGACTTCCTCTGTCTGGCGTACTTCACTTAGTATGAGAGTCTCCAGGTCCATCCATGTATCTGCAAATGGCAATAAATGCCCTGTCCCCACGGAGCAGGGCAGGTCCCAGTGTTGAGAGCAGTGCCATCTACAGGTCAGACCTTGCAGTTGTGGCCAGGTATGGAAAGATAGGTAATCAGGGACCCAGTGTGGAGTGCCTCCCAGTTAGGAAAAATGGGAGGAAAAGTTGCAGAGCCAAAGCAGGAAAAGAGGTCAGCCATCTGCTGCTGCGCTCCCTCCTCCCCTTGGCTCTCAACACCTCGCTTCCCTGTTTCCTTAATCACGAGGGCATCTGGCCTCTTCTACCCACGCGAGTGATGGCCTAAAATGCCTGAAAACGCACCTTTTCTACTGTAACTTAGTCACAGTGGACTGAAGACTATCATTCAAAATGTACACTCTTGGTATTTTTTTCCCCAGAATAAAGTACTCAATTTGACCAGCACTTTATATCTCTGTTTTGATTTGAAACTTGCTAGAATATAGTAAACTCAAAAATATTTTCAAATTCTCCAAAATAAAATCTACAGAATGACTGGGAATTTGGTTAGTGGTGGCTTTTAACTGAAAGGGTAATTTTAACTGAATGCTCACTTGTGTCTGTTTTCATTTATTTAAAAGAATTTTCATGCTTGAGCGAATTTGAGTTTCCTTCTTTGCTGGTCTGTAAGATCTTAGAAGCCGGGATTTTTACCGTGTTTATCTTCCCTCCCCCGTGAACTAATAGTGACTGCACTTAATGATTGATCAGCAAATAGTCCTTGAATTGGAATTAATCTTCAAACTGGCCTTTTTCCCTTAATCTTTATTAGCTTGTATTGAAACAGGACTTACAGTTTGATTTTTTCCCCTTAAGCATGGATTTCACGATTTCTAAGAACCACATTATTCAGTCTTTTCTTTGTTCTTAGAGCAACTTTGGATGGTGTAGAACCTGAAACTATTCTGTTGCTTATTTTTATGTAAATTTAGTTTCCCTAAATATTTGGAAGACTGGGTTCAGAGAGCTTTTGCGACTACAGAGAACTACCTCTCTCCCTGTCTCAGTATTTTTGTGTAGTGTTAACTCAAGGAGCTTGCTCTCTGAAATATCCTAGCCTCTGCCTTCCTCATTTTACATGCAGAATCCTTCTCTTTTGTATTTTGTTTATCCTGCTAAATTTTGCTTTCACTCCCAATAGTTTCTCTTTGGTGTAGAGTCTTGTCCTGCAAGGGAGCCGGTATGGTTGGTTTTGAGAATTCACAACAGGCTGGACTGTTGCAGCCTCCCAGGCCCAGGATGGGAGGGGAGGGGGAACGGGGTGTGCTGGGGCAGGGAGGCCTGCCTTCACCTTTGATTAGGAAAGGTAGCCCTGCTTCCCGTTTCAGCGGTTCTCAGATGATCCTTCCACACTTTGCAGTTAAACACTGCAGCTGTTTTGGGGTTCTCTTTTTCTCAGACCCTTCAGGAACCTCTCTGACCCCCTCTGCTTTTTTTAGGTGCAGACGCCGTTCACACAGGTGCGCTGATAACACACGTCTGTGCCTATTGGTGATGTGTCGCCATCTGCTTGTATTTCGGGATTGGTAGGGACATCATACCTCTTAGTTTTGTTGTTGTAAATGTGTCCATGGACTTTGGGGTTTGCTACAGAACTACAATTTCAGGGGATTGTGTGTGTGTGTGTGTGTGTGTGTGGAGTGATGACTAAGGGGAGGGATCCAGTTTATGAAGGTCCCAAATCTATGCTGCCACCCCAGCCACCATCTCCCCAAAATCTCCTGAAAGAGGTTTTTAAATGAAATAAACACACAGTCAGGAAAAGGTCCATTCTAGTTTATGGGTGGAGATGGTTCACCAGGATTTGAATCAACCAAGGACAGGGACCATGGCAAGAATAAAGAATCGTTTCTGCTCCAGCTGGAACAGAGCCTGTGCTCCTTGCACTTCCTCCCTTTCTGTGGTCCTCACTTTAGCTGAGTGAGAAGGGAAGGCTCAGGGCTGTCTCCGTGCACAAATATCATGGAGTTTTGAGAGAGAAAGACGGGATTCCAATTTCAGCCAAAGATAACGAAGGAGTCTTGCGTGTGGAATCAGGAGCTCTTCACTCCTCCTCCTGGACCATGCAGCATCACAACTCGGCATCCCCCCACGTTTCATACTTGATCCTATGTTACAGCTGACCCTGCGTCCAGTCAAGTGCACATAAGAACTGTACATTTTGCACTAGCTACAAGCGAATGATGGAGAAAAGCAGTGTAAGTGTGACAGGGACGGGGTGATGGAAGATGCAGGCAGCATTGGAAAGAAGTAGAGTTTCTTGTGGGACCAGACCATATCTTATTTCACACTTCAGAGTTGCCTAGTATCTGGAGGGTGCTGAAAAGATACTTGTTGGCTGGAATTGTAAACTGTTGAGTTCAGGGATCCTCTGTTTCCCATGACCATTATAACCCTCAAGACAATGAATATCATATCTGTATAGTGTCATCCACACTGTGAGATGTGAAAGTTCACCATGTATTTTGATTTCATTTGCCTCAAAACAATGTTTTACTATAAATTAGGGCAATATTGATAAGAGCAGCCCATGTTTCTATTGTAAAATTTCCATTTAGAAAATATTATTTTTTAGTTTTCTTTTATTATTTATTTATTTTGGGAGTGGGGATAATTAGGTTTATTTATAATTTTTTTAGAGGAGGTACTGGGGATTGAACCCAGGACCTTGTGCGTGCTAAGATGCACTCTACACTTGAGCTATACCCTCCCTCCTATTTTGCAGTTTTCTGAATTCTATTTTGGTTAACCTATTGAAACATTTAAAAATTATATTAGAAATAATACCCAATCTGTTTTCTGGAAAGTCTTCAACCTTCTAGACTTCAGGTAATTGACGTTTTTCCTACCCAGCGGAATTCTCTGTAGCTGGTTATTAGTATGAGTTAGTTGATGGTTTTGTTTGTGTAATCTAAGAAAATTAGTGATCAGCTATGGTAAATGATAAGGAGTTTTCCCTGTTTCTATAGCAATATAAACCCTAGAGAGGTTCTTCAGCAAGTCTGGCTCTTAAATTATTCCCTGCTCATGACTTAGGAAGCTAGAGAAGATCCATTGGTTCAATTAGTTTACTAAGAAGTTTAGTTCACTCATGGAAAAAGAGAACTGAAACACTGTAATGCAGCATTCCCATGGCTGGAATTTAACAGCAGTTTATTGAACAAATGATATGTGAGAGACACTGAACTAAACTCTTTGCGAAATGGCAAATGAATTGCATAAGAGAGCTATTCTTCTCAAGGAACCTACAGTTCAGTGGGAAAAGCTAAAAGGAAATGAATGTAGGGAGGAAGTGAACGTAGGAGTGAAACAGTGAGCAGGAAAACTTGCAAAAAAAAAGAGAAGAGGTAAGGACATTTTGACATATAAAGACCTAATGAATCTCTAGCGAAGAGGAAGAATATTTTACCAATTTTTTTTAACTCTAGAATCTTAAAAGTAATTAAAAGAAACTGTCAACCTACAATTCTATACGGCAAAAACATTCTTTAGTAGAAGGGGAAATTTAGACCTTCTCAGATGAAAGAAAACTAAGAGCATTTGTCACAGGAGATCTGTCCTAAAAGATGGCTGAGAGAAATTCTCTAAATAGAAAATAAATGAATATGAGAAAAAGAGAACAATGGAAAGAATTAAAATATAGGTAGATTCATCTCCTTCTGTTATTGTTTTCTAAGTTCTTTTTGATGGTTGAAGCAAAAAGTATAACACTGCCTGGTGTGGCTCTCAGTAATGTAGAGGAAATATTTAAGACAATTATATTTTAAATTGGTGAGGGCAGAGGACATAAATGGAAGTAAGATTTCTTTACCTCACCAAACTAGTAAATTGTCAACACCTGTAGAATGTAGTTAAGTGTATATAATACCTAGAGGAACCACTGAAAATGCTATGCAAGAAGAGATACTCAGAAACACTTTAACAAGAGCCAAGACATAGAAACAATCCAAGTATTCATTGATATATGAATGGATAAAGAAGATGTGATGTATATATATATGCAATGTAATATTATTCAGCCATAGAAAAGAATGAAATAATACTTTTGCAGCAACATGGATGTATCTAGAGATTATTATACTAAGTGAAGTAAGTCAGACAGAGAAAGACAAATAGCATATGATATCACTTATATGTGGATCTAAAAAATTTGATACAAATGAACTTATTTACAAAACAGAAACAAATCACAGAAAATATAAACTTATGGTTACCTAAGGGGAAATGCATGAGGGATGGATAAATAAGGAATTTGGATGAAGCTGAGGGAATAACCCTCCCAGAATTCAGACAGTATTACAGAGCTACAATAATCAAAACAGCATGGTATTGGCATAAAAACAGACATATGGATCAATGGAACAGAATAGAGAGCCCAGAAATAAACACACAAACTTTTGGTCAGTCTTTGACAGAGGAAGCAAGTATATACAATGGAGAAAAGACAGTCTCTTCAGCAAATGGTGTTGGGAAAACTGGACAGCTGCATATAAATCAGTGAAGTCAGAACACTCCCTCACACGATACACAAAAATAAACTCGAAATGTCTTAAGACTTAAATATAAGACAAGACACTATAAACCTCTTAAAAGAAAACATAGGCAAAACCTTATCTGGCATAAATCTTAGCAATGTTCTCCTAGGGCAGGCTACCCAGGCAATAGAAATAAAAGCAAAAATAAACACGTGTGACTGAATTAAACTTTAAGCTTTTGCACAGCAAAGGAAACCATAAGCAAAACAAAAAGTCAGGCTACCGAGTGGGAGAATATATTTGCAAAAGACGTGAGACTGACAAGGGCTAGTTTCTTCCCGTTAAGTATGATGTTAGCTATAGATATTCTTTACCAAGTTGAGAACCCTACTTTCTGTTCCTAGTTGCTGAGTTTTTTAATCATGAATGACTTGGATTTTGTCAGATGCCTTTTCTGTATCTATTGACATCATCATGTGATTTTCCTCCTTTAACACATTGATATGATGGATTACATTAACTGATTTTTAAATGTTGAGCCAGCCTTGGGTATATCTGGGACAAGTCACACTTGGTTGTGGTGTAGAATTCTTTTTATATATTGTTGAATTTGATTTGCTAAAATTTTCTCAAGGATTTTGCGTCTGTTGTTGCTGATGTGGGTCTGCAGTTTGCTTGTGATGTCTTTGTCTGGTTTTGGTATTAGGGCAATGCTGGCTTTGTAGATCGAGGTAGAAAGTACTTCTCCCGCTTCTGTCTTCTGGAAGACATTGGAGAGAATTGGAAGAACTTCTTTCTTGAGTATTTGGTAGGTCTCAACCCACCTGGGCCTTTTTGGAAGACTATTAATTATTAATTCAACATCCTTACTAGATATAGGCCTATTCGTGTTGTCTATTTAGATTTACTTTTAAAAAACACGTTCTTATCTTGTCACCAATATACCTGACATCTTTGAATGACTCTCCGTTGCTCTTAGGATAAAGTTCCAAGCCCTTAAGGTGGACAGTAAGCCTATATGATCTTGTCCTTTATTCCTCTACAGCTTCTGTCTCACATTTGCTTTCTAGATCACAGTTGCATAGACCTTTTTCAGTTCCTCGACAGTCCAGTCCCCAAGGGTTTTGCCCCTGGCCTTTTATCTGTCCATGATGACCTTCTCCCAGATTCCTTTACCTAGGTGATGAAAGAGCATGGGCTCTTCCTTCCGATCTCTGCTCACTTTGGGTGTCCTCTCATACCACCTACCAAGATGGAATCCACTCTGTTGTTGTTATTTGTTTACTGCTTATTTTTCCTACTGGATTGTAAGTTCAGTGAAGATGTAACTTGACTTGATCATTCTTACATCACCCTGCACTTGAAACAAATGGCCATCAGATATTAGTTATGTAACAAGTATTTGTTGAAAGAATAATTCTCACTCTGTTTCTGTGGAGCCGGTTCTTACACCATCTTCCTTGTGTGGGTGTGGAAACTGAGGAATATGGAGAGCAGATAAATGGCCCAGTTGTGTTACCAGTAAATTAGATGGACAGGTGGAAAGCCAAGTCCAGGACTTTGGCCCCCATGTTATCAAAAACTGTGCCCTTACTCAGGGCTCCATGGAGATTCAGAATATCCTAGCCCTCAGGGGATCCTTGAAAGCATGTAATTTCTTTATAAATTATTTTAGATGGGTGGGTTATTAGAAAAACTGAGGATCTGTGTTATTCACTTCTGAAAATGCTTGGGCTCACGAATAATTTTAAGGACGATTTTTATGGATGATCCTTGTTTTTCAACCTGCATAGACAAGGTTTGTCAGTCCTGTGCTTGGCACGGAGGAGAAATAAAATCTCACTAAGAAACGTCTTAATAATGGTTTTGACTTTTTGAGAAGAGTAGTGCTGAAATCATTTATTTTGTTTAAAAGTTCACTGTAAATGCTCCTTTAAGAGGAGGTGGCTTTTCCTCTGAAAACGTTCAGTGGTGTTTCAAATTAAGTGATGCTAACTAGATAATTAAACCAAACAAAGAAGCTCAACAGGAGAATTATAAAGGTTTTTTTAAAAAAAATTATTGAGGGTTTTACTTACTTTATAAATAAGCGAAGCTCAGTATTTGTTAGAAAGAACTGACATTTTATAGAGAGAGAGGTCAGAGAGAGCCATGTCTCCTCAGTAGTTTAAATGCATCAACATTTGAAGCAGTCATAATGAGTTATTAAGTAATTGCCTTACAAGATTTAGACCCTGGTCTTTTTGTATAAGCTCCAGCAGAAGCCTGGGTAGAAGAGAAATGGTTTGGTGATCATAGTTTTTAGACTAAGCTCAGACTCAGATCCCCTGAAGAATAAAGAAGGGGGCTGTGGGAACTGGATTCCTGGGTCTCTGGAAATGAGCCAGAGGTGCTGAGAGCTGGTTAATTCCTCCTCTCAGATGTAACTTAGCTGATGGTTAAATTGCATCAAGAACCATTAGAGACTTACATAGACTAGCCTTCCCTTAAAAGAAGGAGCATAGATTGGGAGTGTTTGGTCTTTCAGGATGGAAATACAAACTCAGGCATAAAAGTTCTGCTGTGTAACACGAATTTGGTGATTTCCTTGTTTGTGCAGGTCCTTACTCATACTGAGAATATGCCCTGAAATTTGTCCCATTAGGGCAAAGTCGTACTGAGACATGGTGAATTAGCTCTGGTACTGTGTAGCCTTCTCTTTAAAATTCTGTAAACTTGGCTAAATAGTCCTGACACTTTATAGAGAGAGATGCATGTTTTCTTCTTTTGCTCTAAGTAACCCACCTGAAACCCTACAGAAGCCAAAGTTCCAAGTGGGATCCCCTGTCTCTGTCTCCTTGTCTGTTCTGGCTGTTGCCTAACGAGTATATTTGTAACCAGAGACAGAGTTCAAAGCTGTAGTGGTGTACAGTCATCCCCCCTCGCCCGCGGGGAGCGTGTCCCAAGACCTTCAGCAGATTCCTGACACCGTGGATCGTACCAAGCCCTATATATACTGTTTTGTTCCTGTACATACCTACCTATGATAAAGTTTAATTCATGAATTAGGCACAGTAAGAGAATATCCGAATTGCCAGGATCACTACCCTTGAGCTTTGGGGCCCTTATTAAATAAAATAATGGTCACTTGAATACAAGCACTACGATGCTGAGATAGTAGGTCTGATAACTGGACAGCGGCTGGCTGCTAAGTGACTAATGGGCAGGATATTCTGGACAAAGGGATGATTCACGTCCCCGGCTGGATGGAGCAGGATGGGCATAGATTTCAGCATGAATGCAATTTAAAACTTATGAATTGTTTACTTCTGGAAATTTCCATTTAATCTTCTCCAACTGTGGTTGACCATGGGTAGCAAACCATGGAAAGCAAAACCACAGATCAGGGAGGACTGCTGTATTTCTAAGCTGGTCACAGGACCACGTCTCTTCCCTGTGGTCTCCTGGGATGTTAAGATGTAAGGAACATGATTTGGAGGGGTAGTAGTTTTTCCAAGCTCCACTTTGGTATTATATTTCTTTGTCAATCAAGAGACCTTGGCTATACTGAATTTCATACCCAAGAGGGACAAAGCTATTTACAGCATAAGTTACAGTTAATATATAGCTGTCTGTGCTTTTTAGGGGTTTAAGTTCTGTAACTGAAATTCTCAATGGTCTATTTGTACCATAGTTTGCAACTATGTGTATTGCAGTTTAAAATTCAGAATAGTAAATGAATAAAGAATGTTAGAAAGGCTGCAGTATAGGGGCTTTGATGGTTTCACAAGACCTAATACTTGAGAATAATTGGGGCGATCAGATGTGGGGTGGGAAGTGTGTGGGGCAGGAAGCAAAATTTTGATGAGAGGCCAGAACCAGATAGAACAGACACCTGAAAATGGTAAAAATCTATCTGTATGCATGGCTGGTGAGACAAAGATTTTCCCTAAATGGATTCCTACCAAAACACGACAAATAAAATTCATTAAATATTTAATGTGTCTAATGTTAAGGTAAGCACTCAGCTGAAAGCAGCAAGAGGATTTTGAAAAAAGTAGGTATCTCAACCATTTGTCATTAATCACTAAGAAAACACCATAAATCATCCAATTTTTTACCCATCTCTTTTGGGAGGGAAGTTAATTTAAAAAATTATCATCATTGGTTCTCTAAAGCCAGTTGTTGACTATTAGATCAGTCTCCTCATTAGTCTTCTCCTTTTCAGTACGATTGTAGCTTGGATATTTTGCTAAAGACAAGAAAATAAGACAAAAATCTGTTCTCATAGTGGATTCGAAACAGAGCAGTCGCATAAAAGCATTCTTAGTTATCCAAGAGTGCACATTTTGTTTTGATGTGTTACACTGTGTTATTGACACTTTCCCCATATTTTATGAAATAAAAGTGAGGAAAAAATCATCTAAAACTTAAGCCACTGTGGTAAACACGTATTAATATGAAACATGGTGAATGAAAATTGTCTAAATTGTGTTTAAAAACTGGATTACATTTCAGTGACTAAAAAAGAACCCTCAAACACAGCTCACATCACTTGTAATATTTAGAGGCAGGTTTTTTCCTCTTATACAAACTGTAAGGTTGACTTTATCTTTCCCGTTAAGTAAAGCATCACAACACAGCCTCTGGGGACATAGAAAAGAAGAAAGCACTTTATTAATTCGGTAATGGAGGTATATATCATAACTTTCATGTTATCCCTTTGCTTAAACTTGTTTTGCCGGCATCCTTCACCTTGTGTTCTTTAGCTATTAAGGGCACCAAATGGAAGCAGAGGTCAGGGCAAGGGGAGTACTGCATCCTGTCTCACGTGCATGGATCAGCACACATATTGTCACAGTTTCTCAGGTCTTTTCTGCTTTATCTGCTTGGGCACCCAGCTCAGGCCTCATCACATATGGAGACCCTTAGTAGCAATGATAATTCTGCTTCTGTTCTTACTGTGGTTACCCTCAAATTTTTAAATTAAAAAAATTTGGGGGGGAATACCAAACTTGAAATGGTTGCAAAAGTAAAAGTCATACCCCAAACACCCACATGCCTTTTACTGCAGTTCACCTGTTGTTTATTTACACATTTGCTTGATTGTTTCTCTTTTGTTCTTCTCTCTCTTCTCCTTTCTATGTGTCCATCGATATCCATCTATCATATTTAGATGTGCATAATTATTTTCCTGAAAAATTTTAGAGTAAATTGCATACATTAGGATCCTTTACCCCTAAATACTTCAGTGGCAGGGATATTCACTTACATAATTCCAATCCATTTCTTAGCTTCAGAAATTTACATGGGTATGATATTTTCAGCTCATCTTCTGTCCAGATTCCAATTTTGTCAGTTCACCTAGTAAATTGTTATAATAGCATAATTGTTCCTTACAATACAGAATCAAGGGTAGAGTCAGGTACTGATTTTTGCTGTCCTGATGCCTCAGTGCCCTGTCTTCAGAAACATTTCCACAGCCTTTTTTTCCCTTTTGTAATACTGACATTTGGAAGATTGCACTCCCAACTGCACCTTTTTATTAATAGAACATTCAGCTGTTTGTTTTTACGATATTTCCCCATTATGAGAATGAGATTATCCATTCCCGGCCAGAACACCGCAATGTGATGCCACATCCTTCTCAGGATATCACCTCTGAAGTGCAGGACAGCCGGCTGCCCCCATTGGTGCTAATAATTGGCGAAGCTGTGGGCCGGTTTCTCTACTGGATAATAACAGTCTGTTTTTCTCCGTTACAATTAAGTGGTCTGTAGAGAGACACTTTTGATCACGGAAATATCCTGATCACCGTCACAATTTCCTCCTAGTTTTCTCTTCCATTTATGGTCCTGACCTCATCCAATCTTGACCATGATAGTTTTGCAAAGTGATGATGTTCCGACTCCAGCAGTCCCTCCACAGTTACCCGTCAGCTCTTAGTGCTCTGCTCTAAGCAACAGCTCGTCCTTGTCTATTTATGAGTGATATCAACTCAGAAAATGTGTAATTCATCACTGTGTGTACTGTCAAAGAAAAGGAATTTGAAAATATAACTACCCTTTCTTTTCTTTCTTTCTTTCTTTCTTTCTTTCTTTCTTTCTTTCTTTCTTTCTTTCTTTCTTTCCTTCCTTCCTTCCTTCCTTCCTTCCTTCCTTCCTTCCTTCTTTCTTTCTTTCTTTCTTTCTTTCTTTCTTTCTTTCTTTCTTTCTTTCTCTCTCTCTCTCTCTTTCTTTCTTTCTTTCTCTCTTTCTTTCTTTCTTTCTTTCTTTCTTTCTTTCTTTCTTTCTTTCTTTCTTTCTTTCTTTCTTTCTTTCTTTCTTTCTTTCTCATCTATCTATCTAGTAATCTATATGTTCTAATTAAAGTTAATGAAGTCCTGTGAATTAATGACTTCTTATCATAAGATGACCAGCCATATTGAATTAGGGCCCCCACAGTGACCTCATTTAACCTTAATTACCTCTTTAAAGACCTTGTCTCCAAATACCATCACATTTTAAGGCACTAGGGGTTAAGACTTCAATAAATGAGTTTTGGGGGTACACAAATCTCATCACAGTTAGCATCTCACCTGAGCCTTTCAACTGACCTCTCTGTTGACAGTCTGGCCCACCTGAAGTCCACCAGTGTCCCCAGTATTATTTGTAACTACAAAGCAGACGAGGAACAATTTGTATATTTTAAAAACTCACCACTGTCTTCTCCCATCTGATCTTAACAGTATCACTGGTGTAAGAATTGTCGTCTCGGTAGAGCAAGAAAGTGCTATACAAATTGGGGTCACCTGCATGCATTTTGACTACTGTGCACCAAATCCCTTTTCAACTTTATATTTCCTACTTTACAATTCAATATCTGTTTTCCTTTGTTACTCTACTGATCAGTTATTCTACTGATCACATGTACAGTTAGGAACAACCTCAACTCAGCCTATAGATTACTTTTAATTTCTCTCATTCATGAATTAGCATAAGGATGCTAATCAGACCAATATATGATATGTTCACATATCCTGTGCAATTCAGTGCACATCTATGGAGCACTTGCTGTGTTCTTACTATTCAGCATTCAGAGAGGAGTAAGACGTGGTCCAGTCCTCTGGAGCTGAAGTCTCTATGTGGTTGCATATATGTGAGAAAATAAATTACAGTTCTGGATGATGAATGAAGATAGTGGATGTTTCAGCAACTCTTCTGGTAAATGGAATGGTTTAAAGGAAAACCTGGCATGTCCAATCATAAGGTTTTTTACCCCTCTTCCTCATTTTAAAACTGTCCTTATTTAAAACCTCTTCCAGTGTTATTAGTCATTTATTTATTCTCCCAAAGAATGTTGGAAAAAGCACCAAAGGACTGTGCTCTTTTGCTCAAAATTCCTGTACAAAATTCAGAGCTGGGCCCTTGGGTCTAAGAGCAGCCATGCTGCTCACATTTCCGTATTGATGCTTTCTTGTGTATGTGTTTTCTTGGTCTTTTCGTTGATAGTTCAGCTTTGACCTCTACCATTTTCTCTATTTGTTTTTTAAATACTTCCATAAGTACTTTTTTAAATTAAAAGTTACATTTTTCAAAAATTAAATTAATGAAATACTTTGTCTTTGGGTACCATATTTCTTTCTTTTTTTCCCCACTTCTAAGGCTTTAATGAATAACTCTATGCTTATAAACCCAACTTTACCTCCATCCAGAATTTCTTTTTTCTTCAGTTCACCGCTTCTTGGTTGGTTGGTTTGTTTTTAATTGAAGTACAGTCAGTCACAATGTGTCAGTGTCTGGTGTACAGCACAATGTCCTAGTCATGCATATACATACTATATTCATTTTCATATTCTTTTTCATTAAAGATTATTATAAAATATTGAATATAGTTCCCTGTGCTATACAGAAAAAATCTTGTTTTGTTTTTTTAAATCTATTTTTATATATAGTGGCTAACATTTGCAAATCACAAACTCCCAAATTTATCCCTTCCCACCCCCTTTCCCTGGTAACCATAAGATTGTTTACTATGTCTGCGAGTTGTTTCTATTTTGTAGATGAGTTCATAGTGTCCTTTTTTCCCCTTTTTTTAAGATTCCACCTATGAGTGATACCATATAGTATTTTCCTTTTTTTCTCTTTCTGGCTTACTTCACTTAGAATGACGATCTCTAGGTCCATCCATGTTGCTGCAAATGACCTTATTTTGTTCTTTTTTTTGCTGAACCATATTTCTTTTTTAATTTATTAAAACCACCACGACCCACAGTTCTCTAATTCTTGTTGTCTTTTCTCTCATTATCTGTACTATGTCTAGTCAGAACTAACACCCTTGCTCATTGATTTTCAGCTAACTTTAGCTAAACATCTTTTTTTTTTTCCATAAACTCTCTACATTGAAAAACACGATATAGAAACATTAATTTTATTTTTCATTGTCATTGGCATTACTCCTTTATGTAATTTTCTTCGCATTTTCTGACATCTTTAAAGCAAGTAGAGCTTTCGTCATTTCCCATTTAGTTTTTAATTTTTCAAGAATTTCTTCACCTTTACTCTGTTGTTGCCAAATTTTCTTTCTTCTGAGACAATAATTCCACTTTTGAACAGTTTCATTACATTTTATTTCACACTTTTATTAATTCTTATAAATAAATTTTATTTTGACTCATTTTCTTTCTTTTTTTTTCCCCTTTCTTTCTTTTTTTTTTTTGAAGAATTATTAGGCTGTAGTTTAAATAAGAATATTTTGGAGCCTCTACTTAAGTGTTTAATTTCTTTAAATCAAGATCACTAACATTTATTTTCTCCAATTTACAATGCCCTGCCAGACATTCTGAGAATTTTTGTCTTTCAAATGTCCAAATTTTGGAGTGGTACATAAAAATACATCCTTCTGTGGGGAAATTTTCCCCCATTGACTGGTGTGGAGGTTCAAATCAGTGCTTTTTTTTTTTAACATTTTTTATTGATTTATAATCATTTTACAATGTTGTGTCAAATTCCAGTGTTCAGCACAATTTTTCAGTCATTCATGGACATATACACACTCATTGTCACATTTTTTTTCTCTGTTCAAATCAGTGCTTTTATCAACATTGTTTTTTATATTATTTAATAATAAATTTAGTCGGCTCGTCTTCACTCAGAGAAATGCTTGCATATTTACACTGTTAAGATTCCTGTTTTATGCTGTATCTCTCACAGTGTGTTGATATATTTTCATGGCACAATCTGGCTTCCTTTCCTCCTTCCTCCAGTGGCTTTTGCTTGTCCCATTCCCTTTGGTCCCTTTGGTTATAGAGTGTAATTCCTTCTGCGAATAGAGATTCTGTTCTCTTATAAATTCACTGAACTCCTTCCCCATGCTATTTGCTTTCTTTTTCTCTCTGAACTTCCAGCAAAACCGAGTCTTCTCAAGTTGCTGTTTCCCACATGCTTTGCTCGTATAAGAACAGCAGGCTCCCCTGAACCCTGGCTGGCTGGGTTGAGCTTTAAGGGCGTCACTTTCCCCTGTCCTTCCTTTCCCCCATCTCTTCAGCTGTAGAGGAAGAAACATCTGATTTCTCTTTCTTGAAGGCTTTGCCTGCTATCATTTTCTCATAGAGCGCCGGTAGACTTACCTGTTTAATCAGATACAGTGTATTGTAGAAATCAAAACCTAGAATTTGGCAGGAGGCAGAACTAAGCTTGAGACCCAGGTCCACAGCTACACTGAGTAGCTGCATAATCTTAAGAAAGTTGCATAATGTCTTTAAGCCTCAGTTTCCTCGTCTGGATAATGAGTATATATGGTAGCATCAATCCTTTCAAGAATTTTCTAAATGATAGGTGGTAGAATACTTAGCATAATTCTTTAAAGATAGTAAGCATTAAATACATATTAATGATATTTTAATTTCAGATGCATTATCGTCCATTTTATTCTGAACTGTCAAGATGTCTCTGCTGTACCCAGTGACACTGGGATTTGCATTGTCATACATTTGTGATTTAAAACATGCCAATTTCCCTTTTTAAAATACAATATAGTTGTCCATTTTCTCCACACTAGAATGCCTTTCAAGTCTAGATCTTAGCTGGAAGTGATTTCTCAAGCTGTCTGTAGTAGGTTTTTCACTGGTGAATTTCAGTTTTTCTGTCATACCTAGTTGAAGGTGGTTACCATGTGGCAAAGTTAATACTTCCAGTGCTCTAGTTCTGTTTTAAGCTTCTAGTTATCTGTCCACACGTCAAACCTATGTGCTGAATTTTCTGGAACTGATCATTTGCCATCATTAAGGTTACGTAAGGGCACAGTGTTGCTGACAGCCACCACCCCAACTCTGAGGGTCCTCTTCTGTAAATGAGTGATGTGTAGAGTAGCTTTGGAGAATTTGGGGGGTGGGGTGCATAAGAATAATCAAATGATGACTAGAATGCCTGGTATGTAATAGGTGTCCAGGATGTATCTGATGGAAGTAAAAATAATTTTTGTTTTTAATTTTGGGGGAGGTAATTAGATTTAATTATTTATTTTTACTGGAGGTACTAGGGATTGAACCCAGGACCTCCTGTATGCTAAGCATGCGCTCTACCACTTGAACTATATCCTCCCCCAATAATTTATTAATACAGAAAATGACACTGGTTTACAGTGACTTTGTTTCTCAAGTGATATATCTCATCCTGGGTGGAGTCAGGATTCAAATTCAGCTCCCATGTCCAAGTCTCTGCTTCCTTCTCTACTGTACAAATGTCTGTTAGATAACAAAATAGACCAAAAACTGGCATCTAATGTTTGTCTTTTCTCACTTCCTTCTCCTTTTTTCTACTCCTCCCCCTTTTTTTTCTTTCCAACCTTTCTTCCACCCCGAATTATCAGTTTTGGTTGCTGTTGGCTTTTTTTTTTCCCTCCTCCAGACTCCCTATTCTGTTGGCTACTAGGTGCACATTACCTGGTTGATTCAAGAGGAGTGAATTGCAGGGCTCTGCCCTTTGAAGCCCACCCACTCTCTCCCTTCCTTGTTGCTCACAGACTTCCTTTTTTAAATCTCATTCTCCGAGTTCTCTGTCTGTAGTGCTCCCAAGAGTGTGTATGGTGAAAGCAATATGAGGAAGAGAGTCAGGAGGTTGTACCATTACAAGCACTGGACTAAATCACTTCATCTTTTAGACCTCAGGTTACTGATCTCTTAAATGAGGACATTTGGCTAAGATTATTGCTAGGCTTCTTTACCATTCTGATAAAAATCACATAGCTGTGGTGCTTTATGATAGCATCTTATTTAATTCTTGTAACAATCATGTAAGAATTGCCTCTTCCTTAATATTTTTTACATAAAGTAAGATTTTTTTCTCAGTATAAAATGAAATCACGTCCCTTGCAAAATATTTAGGAAAATCAAACAAACAAAAAACCCCATATACCATAGAAATTACCCACATTTTCATTGTGAAGAGATAAAAGCTCAAAGGTTTAATTTGTGCATGGTCCATATTTACCTCCATGGTACAACTGAATCTCTGCCCTTGGTCTCCTTATGTCCTTCCTCTACCTGTTCTCTCCAGCAGACTGAGATTAGCACTAAAAGTCTATGGATTTAACTTCCTCCTGGTCTTCAGCTTGAACTCCCTGCTGTTATGTTCTGGGTTTGCTGCCCCGTCTTTCTCACTTCCAGAGATGCTGACATCCTCCCAGTGTACATCACATACAGTGGAACTCATTTAAGTTTTTTAGTGACCCTGAGAAATTAGGTAGGGATAGTATACGCTCCCATTTATTAATGGGGCAACTGAGGTTCAGAGAGATTAACACGTTCCTGGAGTCACTCACAGACATTTCAAGACCAGCCTTCTTAAATTAGTTTTCCTGTGTTTAAAAGGCATAATATCGTGGCTTATAGAATAATATAGGTAAGATAATAGACTAGAAGATAGATGCTTTACACACTATTTTCCACCTACAAAATCAACAGTTAGTAGTTTTTTGGCAAACGTGCCCCTTTTGTTTTTACTGTCTCAATTCAAATTTTATAGTATTGAAATTATTTAGTTAGGAATGTGTTCTAAAAGGTAGCTTCCACAAATTACAGAATTCACAAAGGAAATATACTAGAGGCTATCAAAGCATGACCGGGGTAAGAATATTCAAATATATCATCTCCTTCCCTTCAACTTATTTTCAAGCTACTTACATGAGGAGTATGAAACAGTTCAGTTTTCTAAAACATCATACAACTATCCCCTGAAATGGACTGCAGACCTTGAATGCAACATATTCATAAGGGCAGCAAGTTTAATAACTCTCCTCAGACCTGAATGGAACTTTCCAGTGGTCAGTTATAGTTCAGCTCTAAAGATCGAAGTCAACAGCAATGAGGTGTACCACTTTTTTTCTGTTATTTGAAGCTTTATGTTAAGATAGTCAGTCTCCAAACTGCCATCTGTATCTAATGAACCTTTAACACCCCTAGACATCTGTTTTGAAGATTCTACTCTTGTTTTTGCAAGTTTTTTTCTGGTTTTCAAAACATGTGTTTTTTTAGTTGACAAGTTCATCAGGATACTGCTACAAGGAACCACTGTATACAGTACAACCAACCAATGTATTTTTTTTTATTGATGTATAGTCAGTTACAATGTGTCAATTTCTGGTGCACAGCACAATGTCCCAACCATGCATATACAGACATATATTTTCATATTCTTTTTCATTTTTTTTTCAGCTAATGTATTTGTAAAAGCTTCTTTTCAGATATTCGCCTTCCTCTAGAAAGAAAAATGACTAGAGAAAAACTACTCGTGTTCAAAAATAACACAGACAGCCTTATTAGAAAATATTAAAGGTTGGGGTCAGGGTAGAGCTGAGTGATAGAGTGTGCTTAGCATGCACAAGGTCCTGGGTTCAATCCCTAGTAACTCCATTAAAATAAATAAATAAACCCAATTGCTCCCCCCACCTGCCTAAGAAAATAAAATAATTAAAAAAAGTATTTTAAAAAAGAAAATATTATAAGTTATCAGATTTCATTGAAAGGGACTTGTGAATATTTATGTATTTTACCTTTCCACACTCCCAAGTCATTATCAACTTCTGATAGTTATGTACTGACGTTATAATATTACCTGAAACAAAATGAAAATCTACCTCAGTTACTGTAAGAATTTTTGTTTTTATTTTGAAGAAGTTTTTTTTAGGAGTTTGAGAAGAAATAGAGAAGTTATTTGAGAACAGGACCTACATTATCTTCACTCTTGAGGTTTTTGCCGTAAATGCAGGTGGGCGCTGACAGATCAGAAGTGAATATATCACAGGACTGAACATGAGGCAAAATCAATTTATAAAATCAGATAATTAAATTATATTGTAGTAGATATGACCAAAATATTACAGTGATTGCAACATGAATTTTCATGAAAGTCATTCTGTAAATTTTTGGCTAATAATTTTTTCGTTACTTAAAGAATTTCTTGGAGGGTCTGTTTGTCAAGGAACCATGGTGGTTTTACATTATGACTGATTTTAAAATTTTAAATTTAAATTTCAGTTTCTATTTAAAAGAAGATAAATTACCCAAGAGCTAGTCAAATTTTTGCTTAATAAATTAAAGGGGGAACAATTTAATAAATTTAAGTGTTTACTTTAAAGTACTTTGGTCTAATTCTACAGGCACAACCACAGAAAAAAAGCCAAAGGATAGGAAAATATGTATTGAAAAATGTAAGTACATAATGAAAATACAAGTTAAAATATAACACCTATGACCTCAAACAAAACAAAGTTCAGTATGCTATTTATGCTTTCAAACAAAAGAAAAACACATTATAAAATTACTGTAACCCTGGGAAGAAAGCTTTTCTAAAAGGCTCTGTGCATTAGACTATATCCCCATTTATACAGAATCAAAGAAAGTTATGTGAAGACATTAATAAAGCAAATCAGGGCAAAGGCTGGTGGAGGCCAAAAGACTATCTTCTGAGCAGGAGAAGAAATTTTATTCTTAGGACAATGGAGGTTAAAAATAGATGACCTCACCATCCTGAGAATTAATTGAATCAAACCAAGACATTCCTTCTTTCAACTTTTCTCCTCTAAGAGACATTCTAATTGGATCTCAGAATAGTTTCTCTCTATAGTCATCTCTCTATGCTTTCCATGCTGTTTCTTTCACGACCAATGCTAACTCTTCCCCTGTTAGACTTGCTTACTGGAGAATCTCCAGTTCAGAGGTTTGCAATTGAAGAGAGAGAAGCCGTTTGCAAATGGCGTCTCTGTCATTCATTCCTTCAATTAATATTTCCTGCACATCTACTGTGTGTCAGGGACGACTCAGCAGTACACAGGTGAACATGACAATTCTGCTTTCGTGTATGCATTTCAGTATAAACAGACATAGAAACATGCAGGAGGAAGAAGCGAGGGGCTCACCCCCAGCACACGCCACTGACCTAGACATGCCCACATGAAGATGTTCTGAGGGGCTAAGACCATGGCATGTGATTCTCTGCAGTCTTGGGGGGAAATTTTTGAGTTGAGAGCTATTTGAGATTTCTCTGGGCTGGGCTGTGTTTCTTACCACTGGTGTAAGAAAAGACACAGGGCCCCCAGCCCCAGGTAGGTAGCAGAGTAACAACATGGCACATGGCAAAGGCAGGAAGGGATGGATTCAGGATGTTCAAATAGAGAGAGAAATAGAGATGGACACTCCTGCCCCTGCACGAAAAAGGAGCCCTAGATTTATGTTATGGGTAAAAGATCACACGTTAATCTGGTCTATATTTGTAGAACTGCCATTTGTGTGTTTAGACTCTGGAGGCAGTATTTACTTGCACCTCAGTTTAAATGGTTATCAAGTAAGTGGCAAACCTGCATCAACTTCAGAGTCTTTCCACTAGTCCCCCAGCTGTAACTAAGCTTCCTGGAGCTTTGGCCGCCAGTGGGGGTCAGGTGATTCAGAAGTCTTTCAGACTTTAGGTGCAGGAGGTAGGATGGATGGTACTGTCTCAGAGGTGAGAGGTAAGGATGTAAAGTACTTAGAAGGGGCCACTGAATTGTTGCGGGAATGACCAACTTAGGGGAAGAGCTGTTGGTGATTGAGAATTAAAGGATGTGGGTCTGCGGGGAGGGCACAGCTCAGTGGTAGTGCATGCTTAGCACGAGGTCCTGGGTTCAGTCCTCAGTACCTCCATTAAATAAGGAAACAAACCTAATTACTTCCCCTCCCCCAAAGGAGCTGTAACCGGAAGTCTCTGGAAGGAATAGAAAGCAATCGTAGAATTGTGAGATTGATATTTCTACTTAAAAACCAAATGCCAAGAGAAAAAGGGGAATGGGCTGCTTATATCCCCTTGGGACTAGTGCATCGTCCAACAAGACGCAGTGCACTTGGAGGGGGTTGGGTTCAAATCAGTAACACCTGAATCAAGTTAGTGTCAGAGCAATGGCTAGTCAAGCAGGACTGAGCACACCTGGACTCACCCATGAACTGGCGCGCCCATCTAGGTTCCTGCTTTGGTGAGGATCAGTACGGAAGCAGGCGGAGGAGAGAAACGTGACCTCTGGGCGTCCTGGAGCTCCGGGAGGAAGATGCAGAGTCAGAATGTCGGACAGAACGTGAAGGGCTGGACAGAGCTGGACGTGAGGTGAGTGGCAAGGCCAGGAGATCAGCCTGGATGTCAGTGAGAGCTGGGTGAAGACAGACGTTAACTGACAAGCATAACTAAAACTTTTACCTAGACAAATGTTATTACCTTCTTTGTGTATTCTTTTATTTCTGGTGTACTTAGAAACACTGCCCATCCAAAGATCAGTTAAATACATAGATTTTTCCACGTTTTCTTTTTTACACTTAACTCTTTGGGCTACAGTATAAGAGGAGGCTTGGATTTGATAATTCTCTCCAAGAGCCATTCCCCCCCAACTCTTTTTGAATACTCTAGCCCCATTGTTTGCAATGACCGTTTTTACTGTACATTCTATTACCGAGTTAGGCTTTGTTTCAGATAATTTATCCTATTTCACAGTGATGCCATATTTTGCACCAATTCCGCACTAATTTATTTTTGGTAGTTTTATATCCTTTATGTTCTGTGGGTGACTTACTATCGTAACATTTCTGTTTGAGATTTTAAAAACCATTGTTATACATACTCTTCCAAAGAAATACTAAAATTTTGTCAAGTTGAGAAAAATACTATCCTGATTGAATTAAAGCATTATATTAATTAGGGGAATATTGACTTTTCAATGCTGTTTAATGCTTTGGGCTAAAAAAGCCCCCACGTGTATCTGGATATATTCTATCTCCTTTTGCGTCTTCCAATTAAGTTCTGCAGCTTTTTTCATGGGAATTGCATTTTATTTTTGCTAATTCTAGATGGTTAATGTAGTTTTATGTTTGTTTCTGTGACTGAAAAAAAATGTTTCTTTTGTTTTATCTGATTTTTGGTTGTTGATATGGGAGAAATCTAGTGATAGCCACATTATATATGACAACTTACTAGCTTTAGAAGTTTTTAAGTTGTAAACAACGCTGCATTGAACATTGAAGTGGGTTTATCTTTTTGAATTAGTTTTTGTTTTTTTCTAATACATACCCAGGAGTGGAATTGCTGGATATTATTGTAGTTGTGTTTTTAGCTTTTTTGAAGAATCTCCATACTCTTTTTCCATGGTGGCTGCACCAATTTATTTTCTGCCAGAGGTTTACAAGGGTTCCCTTCTCTCCACATCTTTGCCAACATTTGTTGTTTGTAGACTTTTTGATGAGGGCCATTCTGGCAGGGGTGAGGTGATACCTCGGTGTGGTTTTGATTTGCATTTCTCTAATGATGAGCGATGTTGAACATTTTTTCATGTGCCTGTTAGCCGTTTGTGTGTCTTTTTTTTTGAAAAATGTCTCTTCAGGTCTGCCCATTTTTAAATCAGGTCATTTGTATTTTTGATATTGAGTCGTATGAGATGTTTGTGTATTTTGGCTATTAACCCCTATCTCTCATATCATTTGCAAATATTTTCTCCCATTCAGTAGGTTGTTTCTTTGTTTTGTTGATGATTTCCTTTGCTATGCAAAAGCATCTAAGTTTGTTTAGGTCCCATTTGTTTACTTTTGCTTTTATTTCTTTTGCCTTGGGAGACACCTAAGAAAAACGTTTGTACGATTTATGTCAGAAAATGTTTCTCCCATGTTCTTTTCTAAGAGTTCTATGGTTTCAGGTGTTACATTTAGGTTTTTGGTCCATTCTGAGTTTATTTTTTTATGTGGTGTGAGGAAATTTTTTAATTTTAATGATACATAACCATATATTAAACAAATAGAAATCATTTATCCCCATATAATTAGAGAACTTTTGCATAATCTGGCATATTTGGCCAATTTTCAGTCTTATAAAGCTTACAATCAAATCTTCAGATCATATTGCATGGAAAATTGAAATCCTATTTGTATTTAGTTTGGCTCGTTTATTTAAAACGATAATTTTGTGGTTTTTTTCTTAAGAATATGTTTCGGTGTCACTGGCACTCCAGGTTTCTGTCCAAGAACCAATAAACACGGTGACTGTACTTTTTAGTGAATTGAAGTACATTTTGACCTGTTGTAATCAATAAAATTTCATCCAAAGGTGTCATTGGAACTTCTGTAAAGAGTTATAAAGGATTATAACTGCCGTGATAGTTCAGGTTGCAACGTGTGAAGTGAAAGTGAGGGAAGTTTTCAAAATGACTCAACTCTGTATATTTGAGAGAGCCTTCAAAATGGCAGAACAGAAGGACGCAGAGCTCACTCTCGCCTACAAATACATTAAAAATGCATCTACATGTGGAACAGTTCTCACAAAATACCTACGGAACCCTGGCAGAAGAACTGTGTATATTAAGATGGTGAGCTTAAATAGAAAATATTGTGGGTTTTTTTTTTTTAAGAGATACTCCCAAAGTGGGTTCAAGGTTAGCTTTGGTAAAGATTAATGGAGAAGCCAGCCAGTCAGTCTGCAAGCTTGTAATAGGTAGATCTTATGGATCGAGCACCATCCTGTATTCCAGAGAGTCGGCAGAAAATGTTCTCTCCTTGTGTTCAGCCTATCACGCTAGGGACTCCCTCCCTCCTTTGCAGTTTTTACTGGATACGAGTTCAGAGGGAGGAGAGTCATGTGAAAGCTGAAAGGGTCCAAGAAAGCTTCCTGGAGATGACAGTGGAGCCAGGATGCTGAACTTAAATGAGATGTGGATAGACAAAGAGAGGGAAGGCATTCTTAGTACAGGGGCTACTTTTATCAGAGGCATGGTAGTGTGAGCATGTTCATAGAGAGAGTTGATCAGAACCAGATAACCAAAAGCAAGAAGCCTCATGTGCACCAACATTTCATGTGAAACAGTAAGTAAATTAAACTGAGGTCAGATTGTGGGACCCTTGAAATACAGAGGGAACATTTCAGACAAGGCCCCTGAGATGATTAATTTTATGTGTCAAATTGACTGGGCCATAGGGTGCCCAGATATTTGGCCAAATGCTATTCTGGGTGTTTCTGGGGGTATCTTTGGATGAAACTAATATTTGAAGCAGTAGACTGAGTAAAGCAGATTACTCTTCCTCCTGTGAATTGCCTCAGCCAATCAGTTGAAGGTCTGTGTAGAACAGAAAGTCTGAATAGGAGGGGCCATCCCCTGCCTGACTGCTTGGGTGGAGGATTGGTCCTTTTCAGCCTTTGGACTTGAGCTGAAACATCGGCCCTTTTTGGGTGTTTAGGGTGCCAGCTTCCAGACTGGAACTTGACCATCCAGTTAGCTTGCTGACTCATCCTGGGGATCTCGGGACTTGCCAGCCTCTATGACGTCATGAGTCAATTCCTTGTAACAATGGATTTTCTCTCTAGAGATGTACATCCTACTGGTTCTGTTTCTTTAGGAAACCTTGACTAATACAGACCCGTAATTACTGTCATCTTCCTAGAGAAAGAAGCAGAAGGTCTTCATTTAGATGTGAATTTTATGGCTACATTTTGGCACCCTACAAAAAAGGGGAAAAAATTGCAAGAGTCATAGAGAATGCTTTGTCTCATACGCAGAAAATATCCCAAGAAATACCTTATTTTCTGTAATGCTTGATTCCATTATTAGATTTTGGAACATTTATTAAAATAATACATTATTTTTCTTAAATGTTCCTCAAATATTCGAATGATTGGGTTTTATGCTGTTTCATAGAGGAACTGTAGCATTCATGTTTCCAGTCATCTTTGTGATCATGTTGTCTCCATTATAAAAATGTGGCTTCTATTTCAGCTACAGTTTAAATGTTGAAGCAGTCTTAATGGTGATGTGTCTCTTTTGCATCATAACTGGTGTAGGTGGCCCATTAGTGCTTTAATCATAATTAGTTGTGCATTCTAGATGCACGGCCTGAGATAATTATAGAATTTAAGGAACAACCCCATGGGTCTGTACTTGGGCTTCCTTTGTAAAAATACAAACTCTATAAACTCTTATGAAGCCCTTGACTTCCTCTCCAGCTCATTCTTTTTAGGAAGTTCCAACAGTGCTGGCTTTGATTACCAGTCTTCAACCACATTCTTTTAAAACCATCCTCCACTTACATTTACGTTTCATTTTAGTGCTCGTTGTCATATTACAGTGGTTGCATAGCAACGGTATTGGCAAAAACATTATCTTTTTTTCCTACACACAAACTAAATCTCTCAGTGCTGATCATAACTCCTCTTTTGCTTTAACTGTGGGGGAAAAAAAACCTTGTTGAATTTGTTAGGTGAATTGAGTGAGGTAGCAGGTGCAGTGTTCAGAAACTGAGGCACCGAGGCCAATTGTGTAGGAAGTAAATGGGTCAAGAGAAGAGGCAAAAACCATAAAACCGTGCAGAAACTTGGGAGATAGAAGGACAATTTAAACAATGGAACATTATTATTGGAATTGTGTGGGAGCAATTAGGTTTGTGGGCTTTGCAGGGTTGTGGAATTGAAAGTTAGATCAGAAGACTGGTGGTGAGCAGTGCAGCTGGGACCCGGTTGCATGTGTTGGAAACCCATTCATCTTCAAATTTTTAGAAATAAAGACTTAAGATAGAGCTCAGGCCTTAAACTTGTACTTCCCAAGTAAAACACAAGCTTTGTTTTCTGGAAAACTTAAGATTGAGCACTACAGCATGTAAAATACTATACTAGGCAGTCCAGGAAATAAAAAGATGGATCAGATTCAGGTACTAACTGCAAGCAGTCTCAGTCTAATAGATATTTCCTGTTTGTATTTCAATGAACCTTGAAGAACATGGTTTTTAAGTTATGTTCAGATGCTCTCCGTGAACTTGGCTCTTCCTTCACCCCCTGTTTCCCCCTAAACTCCCTCCCTTCCTACTGTTCTTCTTCCCTATTAAATTCCACAAAAAAAGAGTTTACTGGATTTTTGCTATTTTATTCCTTCACAGCAACTTAGGGATGGTGATCTTTTCCGTATTTTATCACATGTAATTGTCAGTTGGGTAAATAAAATGCTGCTCCTGTGTGAAGTTAGTTCTTAGAGATGAAAGAATACCCAATAAGGAGGAGAGTCTTACAGGGTCATTGTTTTGCCTCAGTTGGGAGCTCTTTCCCGCAGACCATGTTGAAAGGGGATGACAACTCTGTGACTTAAACTACGAGAATTTGCTTGGGAAATAGTTAAAAAATACATATGTTATTTGTGAACATTGCCTGTTGTAATTTGTGAGCTTCTAGGAAACTGGAACTGAATTTAAGTTCACTTCACTTTTAAGCTTTCAGCAATAGAGAAAAATAAGCTGTGTCCAGAGTTGTAATCATCCAGGATATTGTCACACTTTTAATCTCTTCAGATAAATATGGGAAAGTATTAGAAACAATTTTGAAATTGATTTATTGCTTAAGAATTATTTATTACAAGCACAGAGTTGGCTAATATCCATTTGTGAACCTTCTTAAGGTTACAGTTCTTGAGGTTGTATTCACCCTGCTACTCTGCTCAGGGCCAAGGCAGACTTCCTGTTAGCTTCATAGGAGTAAGGAAGATAGAGCATGTCTCCTGCTGAATCACTTTTTAAAGACTTTTATTGAGTATATTTTATATATCACATAGTTTACCCATTTCAAAGATAATACTTTTTCACTTAGCAGTGTATATTTTGAGGTCCATTCATGTCATTGCATGTATCAATAGTTTTCTTTTCCTTTTTATTGCTGAATAATATTCCATTATATGGGCATACCATATTTTGTCTATTCAGTAGTTGATGGAAATTTAGGTTATTTCTACTTTTGGGCTGTTATGAATAATGCTGCTAAGAATATTGTAAAAGTAAGAAAGTATAAAAGGCTTTGTATGGATATGTGTTTTCATTACTCTTGGGTAGATATCCAAGTGTGGAATTGCTGGTTCTTAGACTGAATTTATATTTAACTTTTAAAGAAACTTCTAAACAATTTCCAAAGTGGCTGAATGATTTTACAGTCCCACCACTATTGTATCAAGGTTCCTATTTCTTCACATCCTCATTACCCTGTATTACTGTCTGCCTTTTTTTTTTTTTTGAATAGTCATTCTAGTGGTTTTAATTTGAATTTCCCTAATGACTATTTCTGTTGAGCATCTTTTCAAAAGTTTATTAACCATTCATGTATATTCTTGGGTGAAATGTTGATTCAAATATTTTGCCTATTTTTTAAGTTGAGCTGTTATTTATTAAGGCATAAAACTTTGTATACTTTGGACACAGTCCTGTATAAGATACATGTTTTACAGATATTTCTTCTGAGTCTTTTATTTGTCTTTTCATTTCCTTAATGGCGTCTTTTAAATGGTGGAAGTTTTTATTATTATGAGGTCCAGTTTATCAGTTTCTTGTCTTATAGACCATGCTTTAAGTGTCATATAAAAAATTTTGCCTAACCCATGGTCTCATGTTTTTCTCCTATATTATTTTCTAAAATTCTTAATTTTTAGTTCTTATGTTTAAATCATAATCCACTTTGAGTTAATTTTTGTGTTTGGTGTGTGATAATAGCCTAAATTCATCATCTTGCACATGGATGTTCAGTTGTCCAACCATCATTTGTTGAAAGGGCTGTCCAGTCCCCGACAAATTGAATGAATTAGCACCTTTGTGAAAGATCAAATAATTATAAATATAAGAATTTATTTATTGACCCTTAGGTTTGTTCCACTGACATTCACATTTGTATGTATGCAATAGAACTGTCCAAGTAATAGTAGTTTGAAGTAAATTTTGATTTGGGAGGTGAAATTTCTCCAACTTTTGTTCTTTTCCAAAATAGTTTTGATTATTCTTGATCTTTTGCAATTTCATATCAATTTGTGAATCATTTTGCAAAAAATGCAAAATACTGAAACTTTTCTAGGAATTGAATCGAGTCTGTAGACAAATTTGGGGGAATTTTTATCTTCAGTATGATCATCTTCACAGTATGAACATGGAATGTCCCTAGTTGAATTTTTAAAAATTTCTTTCATCAATGTTTCATAAGTTTACATGTCCAAATATGATACGTCTTTTGTTAAAGTCATTGCTGAGTATTTTATTCTTCTTGATACTATTGTTAATGAAATCTTTTTCTTTATCTCATATTCAGATTTTCGTTGCTAGTATGCGAAAAATAAGTTTGATTTCTTTGTGCTGGTCTTGTATCTTGCCACCATACTGACTTTGAGTTTTAGTTCCAGTAGTTTTGAGTAGATTCTTTCTATGATTTTCTGTATACAAAATTGTACTATCTGAGAATCACAACAGTGTTACATTTTCCTTTCCAATCTGTATCTCTTTCTTGCCTGATTACATTGACTAAATTCTCCTATAGAATATTAGAGGAATGGAAAGAGTAGGCATGTTTGCTTTGTTCTCATGCGGAAGAGCTGAATGAGTTCACTCTTCTTTCATTATGAAATATCCTTCTTTGTTTACGGTAACTTTTTTTTTAAATTTTAAAGTCTATTTTGCTTGCTATTAGTATCACTATCCCAGTTCTCTTTATGTTACGCCTTTTACTTGAATTTTTTTTTGTCTTAGAGTCTAAAGTATGTCTCTCGCAGACAGTAATAGATTTTTTCTTTTTGTTTAGTATGACAGCCTTTGACTTACAGTTGGAGTGTTTAATCCTTTGACATTTAATGCAGTTACTGCTATGGTAGGATTTACATCATCTGAAATTTTGTGTTCTATGTCTTTTTTTGTTCCTCTGTTCCTCCATTACTAATTTTTTGCTTTAAATACATACTTTCTGGTGTACCATTTAAAATTTTAAACTCTTCTTTTTACTATGATTTGAGTCATTTTCTTAGTGGCTGCTCAGGAGATTACAATGTATATCTTAGTAAAGGAAATCTACTTGAAGTTACTGTTAACGGAGTTCTGTAGTAAGTAGAAGCTCTGCTCTAACAGTTCTCCCTCTCTTTTGTGCTGTTATTGTCATGCAAATGATGTAAAAGACATCAACTCATTTTTATAATTATAGTTTTATATAAGTGTCTTTAATCAGTTGGAAAAAGAAAAGAATCTAAAAATGTTATGCTGTATATTATATTATATTATATTGCATATGTAATCACTTTTACCAGTGTTTTCCTTTGTTGTGTGGCACAGGTTACCATGTAGGTCCTTTCTTTTCAGTCTGACATACTGTGCCTGTGGTATGTGATAAGTCGCTTTTCTCTGCTTCGTTTTGCCTTTGACGTTTAACAGTTTGATTATGAGTTACCTAGGTGGATCTTTCTGAGTTTATCCTACTTGGAATTTGTTTAGACACTTGGATGTGTAGATGATGGTTTTCATAAAATTGGAATATTCTCACAATTATTCAAATAATAGACTTAGTCTACCAAGTCCAACATCTGGACCTGCCTCAGAGGCATATTTCATTGACTTTTTATCCCACCCACTCCCCCGCCATGGATGGACCATACTTTCCTATATCTTTGCAGTTCTTATAATTTCTTGTTGAAAATAAAAAATATTGGAAAATATATTGAAGCAACTTTGGAATCATAGCCTGCCCCCCGTATTTGTTCTTGTTGCTCTTAGATGATGTGTTCCCTCTGGGGTGCGGCTGCTGATTTCTTTGCTTGCTTCTTTTTATTGTTTTTTCTTTTTTTTCACTTTTAAGCCTGGATTCCTAGGGTTCCTCCCTAGATCATCATTTTTTCATGGTCCACCAATGATCAGTTAGAACATTTCCTTCAATATCTTGATCCAGTGTTGTGCCAAGGAGATTTGTGTGTGAAAGGATACCTCACATTTCAGGCATTTCACAAATCAGCCTTGTATTCCACTTCCTGCTTGCAGAGGGCAAGCCGGGACCAGCCGTAAGTGAGTAACTGGGGCCCACTCTTCCCAGCTCTTTCAGGGTATACCAAGAACTCTTTGCATATGTACAGTCTTCTAGATATCCATGAACATGGCAGAGATTTTTAAAGTGCAATATGATCGACTGGTTCCTAAATTTTCCTTTTAAATTTTGGGCCAGTCTCTTGTTTGCCCCAACTGAAAGTAGACTCAGGCAGCTGTGATACTGACATTCCGGTGTGTTGCTGTTGGCTCTGATAATGGCTTGGGGCGAAGGTTTTCCCTGTGGAGCTGAGCTCTGAGTCACATTAAATAATGACCAGTACTCTGGGATCAGGGATTTTTCTAGGGAGCTACAAGCCTGGCCAAAATACTGACTGTGCTCTGGAGATATGACTTTCAACAACATTCTAAACAGATCAGTCTCCTTTGTTGGATGTGAGGCTGCCAGCTTTCCATGGCTATTGCTCCGTGAGCTTAGGGAGGGGACATGGAAGTAGCCACCGCTGTAAATTAGCCGCCGTGGACCCAACTGTTCCCACTGGGTTTAGTCACTTTTTGTGAATAAGCATCTTGCAGTTTGCTCTGTGCCTGTGACTGTTCTTAGCCTTCTACAGTGATGGTATTGACACCTTTGCTGTGATTTTGCTTTTATCAGAAGCATGGAGTCACTCAGGTACTCATTTCATCATTCCGGAAGTTTTTACCTGTTGGGTTCTTTTCAACATTAAGGATTAAAGAACTTTGTGGCTCCTTCTTTGACGAGGGACTTAAATAAAAGACCTATTTCTTGACACATGGGGAAAAATCAACAAATGCAGCTTATAACATCTTTTTAAATAAAAAGTATACATTTCATATAGTCTGGTGGCACTTTTCAGTATTTTACGTATAGTATCTGTTAGTAAATCTGTAATAATTTGTGAAAGTGCTGGGAAGTTGCATCGATCACAGGAATGTGATATTTTAAAAATTTTGCCAAAGCACTTGGGATTATATTGAATTTTAAGTGGCTTACCCTTCAAAGTGTTAGCTCAAATTATGTAAAGGTTGTACTTTACATTAGTACTTACTTTTCTCAAAGGAATGTCATGACAAATATAGGAATGAGGCATTCGTGACAAGAAAGTCTGTTTTATTTGATATATATTTTTGAAATAACAGATATGTATGTACTTACACACACACACACACACACACACACAAATTGAAATATACAAATATTCCTGTGGGGGAAAATCAGTATATTTGGGTTCAAAAATTATAAACATTATATTAGCTATTTTTATTTGAAGAGAAAAAATTATCTTTTCTTACTCTACAGTTGCTTGCACAGTTTTTTCATTGTGGAGGAATTTTTGTTCAGACTTTCACATAAGAATTCAAACTTGATGATTAATGAAGATCAACAGAATAACTTTGGCATAAAAATGAGTAGGAAATTGTTAACAATCCTTTCTCTCCGTCTCAGACCCTCCCTTCCAGCTGTATGGAATCTTCTTTATATAGCCAGTCCCATTCACTTTAGTGAAAAGAGGTATTTTTCCTATCCAAACGGCCAAAAATGCAAATGACAAACAGAATATGTGAGACACTTGATTATTTTAAATTTTAGCAGCTTATATTAAATGCGGAGTTTTCAAGAAGTGAAATGAGGCAGTTAAGACCACAGAGTGTGCAGTTGGTCGGGGCAGAGGGAGGAGACATTGCTGTGCCCTGTGATCTTGTGTCCATTACAGATTGGCTGTGAGGTCTTGGGCAAGTCACTGTGTAGCTTTGGCTCAGTTTCCTCATCTGTTAAGTGGGGAGAATCGTACCTCACAGAGTAGTTCTTGATCAATTAGATAAACTGAAAGTACTTGGAAAATTCATCACACAAATAAGCTGAAGAATAGGTACTCTAGTAGGTTGCCCTTGGAAGGAGTATCTAGGCTCTAAAGAAAATAAACATTTGTATCCAATAGACTTTTTGTATCAGCAGTCAGGAGAGGGTTAAAAGTAACAAATACCAGCTGACAAGAAGAGGAGTTAGATTTGGCTACATTGTGTCTGAAACCACATAGTTTAAGGTCCAGTAAGCTTTATCCTCTAGTTTTTTTTTTGTGAAGATATTTTTCTGTTACTAAATAGCAGAGAATTATTTTTCATGATAGCCACTGGTAATGAATAAAGTTTGAAATCTGCATTCTCTCTCCACAAAGAATGCATACTTCTTGAAGACGGATGTTTCTTCCTTATCTCTAAGGTATCACTGTTCAGCAAGCACTCAGATGATATTTATTGAAATGTAATCCTGTTACATGTTTTGAAAAATGATCATTACAAGTAGAGTACACCTGAGAAATAGCAAAGCAAGACCCATAATCCTGGAAGTTTGCATAGCAAGTCTCACTGGGAAAATACAAGCTTTAGTTCCATTTTAAAAAATTGCCATGGCTCTGACTTGTTTTGGCAATGAGACTAAAACAATTCATTAATGTGGTAAGAGTCAGAGATATGTAAGACTGTACTGCATATGATCATAAACAGACTGATATAAACTACTTTTTTCCCCAAAAATAACCATTAATAAACATGTTCCAAAAAAGTTAGAATCATAGTAAAAAATTACTCTGTGCAGAGAAGAAAAGTAGACTTTAAATGAGTGCACCCAAAACGTCTATTTCTTTTCACATAATATTTTTCCCTGATGTCTCATAACCAGTCTTAGAATTCTTACTCTGAATTCACCAGTCAGCAACAGTGAGTGAGTTACAATCCTTGGCATTAAGTTCAGTGAAATCTTTACCCAGAGGACCTATCTATGGTCTGTTCTTTTTGAAAATGGTATACTAAATGCTTATTAATTACAATAATAATAATTTAATTGATGGATTTTCTTTTCAGAAGCAAATTTAAAAGTAGGTCTGAAAAAATCACACTGTGAGGACATAATTCTATTCAGTAGAGGGATGTTGAATGACCATTCTGTTTATTTTGGAAAGAAAGCTGCTGGACAGAGGAGAATCTGTGTGGGAAGACCATGCTTTGGACAGGCAGGAACGTGTACTAGTGGTAATAATGGTGCCTTCTGTCTGCATATCTAGATTTTTTAAAAAATTGAAGTGTAGTTGATTTACTATGTTAGTTTCAGGTGTACAGCAAAGGAATTCAGTTATTCATATACATGCATATAATTTCTTTTCATATTCTTTTCCATTATGTTAGCACAAGAAATTAAATATAGCTCCCTGTGCTATACAGTATGTCCCTGTTGTTTATCAATTTTGTATATAGTAATGTGTATCTGTTAATCCCAAACTTCCAATTGATCCCTCCCCCACGCTTTCCCATTTGTTAACCATCATATCTAGATTTTTTTTTTACAGCATTTTACCTGCCTGCATGGAGTAACTTTTTGAAAAGCCGTTGAAAGCTTAATGAAAGTCAAGTGTGGGAACTGACACTTAGCTGTTCTCTACTTTTTAGTGGAGATATTTCAGAAACCATCAAAGCAAGAACTATGAAAAGAATCTGGCAACTTTCTATCCGCTGATGGTACAGAGAGGAACACGTAGGCGTGGTCTTAGTAAAAGCAGCCACACATGGAAGGAAAGAGCACTTAGGCTATTGAACTATGGAAGAAATTTACAATGCATGTGGCAAAAATGTCACATGTGTATATGTGTGTATGTACATATGAATGTGTGTATGTAGATACACAGATATGTTTAATCTCATTTGAACAATGGCAGTCCTGGCTATACAAATCAGTCAGTCTAAGCAGTGTGGAAGCGCAGTGAGAGTATTCCACCTTTTGCGCTGCAAACCAGACCTAAAAGAGATGTACTCGTTCCATCTTAGGAAGCAAGTACTAGCCAATTTGTTTCAGTCCCTGCTAATTTCCTGGCTTCTAACTGGTGCCTGACGACTGTGTGCCACTGAGCTTGACCTCAGAGTCCAGCCTGCCCTCTACCTTTACTCTACTAGATTGGCTGCCTGTTATATCAGCAGCTTTTGCCTTGTCTTCTCTTATTCATACATGGCCTGATTCCCTTGCCAGTTTGGCTTCCATTTCCTTAGCCTTTGTCCGTGTGCTCTGGGATCTGGCATTTTTATTGTAACAGAGAACCGATTTTCTGTCTCTTCACCTTGATTACATTTGTCAGCGAACAGTAGATTTATTGAATGATCTAGGTACCATTCACTAAGCTGAAAAAGCTTTAAGATTAAAATACTCTTGGGGTGGAAAGGAACAGACTGGGATTTCAAAATTTGTAGATACTGACAGGCATATGCAGAATAGGTAAACAAGATTATACTGTATATAGCACAGGGAAATATATACAAGATCTTGTGGTAGCTCACAGAAAAAAATGCGACAATGAATATATGTATGTTCATGTATAACTGAAAAATTGTGCTCTGCACTGGAACTTGACACAACATTGTAAAATGACTATAACTCAATAAAAAATGTTAAAAAAAAAGATTAAAATACTCTTGGGAAAATTAAAACTTATTTTCATCTGTTCAATGTAAGAAAATGTAATTATAAAATACTAACTAGAACTAGTATTTTACTTGTTCTGGATACTAGAGCCATACTGGCTACCATGTATTGAAGTTCTCCTAGGTGCAAAGCACTTTTTCTGCTGTTTTCTCCTTTCATCTTCACAGAACCACATTGAGTAACTGTTGTCATTTTCATGCAATTTATAGGAAGCCAAGGATCACACAAAACATGTAGTTAGTAAGTAAGAAGGAAGAAATCCAACTCAGATTTCTTTTCATACAACTTACGGATCGAGAAAAGAGCTATATGTTGTGATATTTCAATGGGGGACAAAGTTTTTCTGTGTAGGTAAAGAAGGTAAAAACCTCCAGTTTTCTGGCCAAATGTGGGCTTTGTGAACATGGTTAGAAAAAATCACTGTTCATCGTTAACGATACTGTTTTCCTTACAAATGATCAATCTAACAGCAGCAGTCCATGAAGCCCATAAGAATTAAAGGAAGAAAATTTCATCCTTGACTCTTCGGTCTCCTGCATCGTCTGTGTTCTGTGGTGTGCATCCTCTGCTGACCACTTCACAAACTCCATCCACGCATCCAGGAAGTTCCTATGACCGCATTCATCTTTATGCCCAACTCCCAAGTATGCACACGTGGACCAAGTCAGGTCCTCTACACTGTGCTCCCAATGCGCTGATTCCCTATTTCTGTCATACTTACTGCAGGTAGTCTGCGTTTTCTTTTTCATGTTTGTATCTCTAGTGCTTAGGTTATAACAGTTAGCTAGGCGTAAATGAATATTATGGAAGCCTTGAAGAGGAGCCACACGTCAGTTAATTGTCAAACTCAACATAGTAATAAAACCATTCAGATGGGATGAATTTTCCCTCAGTTGCAGACTTTACAGCCTACTTTCCTCCTCTCTACCCCCAGTTTCAGGATTCCCAAGTAAAATTTTGAACACCAATATAATTTTAACAACTTTAGTGAGACTTAATTCCTATACCATACAGTTCACTTAGTTAAGGTGTATAATTTGTTGTTCTGATATATTTACAGTTGTGCATCCATAAACACAATTTAATTTTAGAATCTTTTCATCACCTTAAACCCAAAAGTCACTCTCCATAACCTTCACTTCCTCCTGACCCTAGCCCTAGGCAATCATAAATATACCTTCTCTCTATATTGATTTGGCCATTCTGGGCATCTCCTGTAAATGTAATCAAACAATATGTGGTCTTTTGTGACTGGCATTCACTCAGCATAATGTTTTCAGAGTTCACCCATGTTTGAGCATGCATCAGTAATTCATTCCTTTTATTGGCTGAATAGTATTCCATTGTAAGGCTACACCACATTATTTCCATTTTTTGGCTGCTACAGAAAATGCTGCTATGAACATTCACATGCATACTTGTGTGTGGACATATGTTTTATTTTTCTTGGGTATGTGCCTAAAGGTGGAGTTGATTTTTCATAGGATAACTCTGTGTTTTAATTCATTGGAGGAACCACTGAACTCTTTTCCATAGCAACTGCACCATTTTACATTTTCACCAGTGACATGTGAGGTTTCTAGCTTCTCCACATCCTTACTAACCTTTGACTGTATTTGATTGTTGAGTCTAGCCATCGTCGTAGATGTGGATCAGTATTCCAGTGGATTTGCATTTAATTACATTGAACATCTTTTCACATGCTTATTGGAAATTTGCATATCTTTTTGAAGAAATGTCTATTCAGAGCCTTTGCCCATTTTTTAAATGGAGTTTGTTGCCTTTTTATTATGTAATAGTTCTTTACATGTTCTGAATGCAGATTACTTCTCAGGTGTATGGTTTGCAAATATTTTCCCTCATTTTGTGTTTTGTATTTTCACTTTCTTGATGGCGTCCTTTGAAGCACAAAAGGTTTTAATTTTGTTGAAGTCCAACTTACTTTTTTTTTTGTCAGTGTGGCTTTGGTGTTGTTTCTGAGAACAACAGCTGGCTGCTTCTGAACTGGTTCATTCACAGTCGGTTTTGTTCATAATGTTGGGTGTAGGTTCACTTTCATTCTTTCACCTGTGGATATTCCAGTTGCTCAGGCATCATGTGTTGAAAAGAACTAAATTTCAACACAATTTGAATTGTCTTGGCACTCTAGCACCAATATAGTTTTAATAAAGGCAGACTATATCCATTATAGCCGTTACAGCCAGCAAAGTATTCTTGATCTAAACAGTGACTTCGGGCCCCTAAGTTCTTTATCCTTTTTCCATCATTGCCGCTATGGATGAAACTAGGACCTTCAAAACCAGAATGTGAATTGCTTTACCTTTTTGAAATAAAGCTATAAAGAACCAAAAACTTCACTGGCCTTTTACATTTTCTCTTTGTTCTTGGATCCAAAACGCAGATAGTCTGTCCTTTAGCAGCTTGTTAAGTAGCCTGATGCATTAGCATTTAAGTGTTTGTATAATATCATCTCTATAATTTAGTTCCATTGGGTCCACATCCACTGAATACAGAATAAAAGTGATAAATGACTTCCCAGATTTTCTGCTTGAGCAGATGGAACTCATTTCTCACAACTACTCAACCCACAGTGACTTGATACAGTTCATACAGTGTGTTCCACTTGCAACGTGTGAACAACACATACCCATAATGTGAGAAGTACCATAAACTATATAGCCCAGTGCATCAGGTTGTTTGTTTTCTTTGGGATCTTTTGGCCACCTTATATATAACTCTTTTGCAAATGAATATAATTGTTGTTTTTGAAATTACTATTGAGCTGAATGAATATCCTTTTTGACATCACCAAGAAACTCAAATGTTATGGTACAGATTAGAAACCATATTGAGGATTTTTATTCTTTGGATCAACAGGTCAAAGAAAAAAATCTCTAAAAACAAGCCAATTAAAAAGCAATTCAACTCTTAGAAGAGAACATAGGGCAAAAGCTTCATGACATTGGATATGTAGTCATTTCTTGGAGATGACACCAAAAGCATAGGCTAAAAGAAAAAATAAATAAATCAGACTATCAAAATTAAACAATTTTGTGCATCTAAAGACACCATCCATGGAGTGAAAAGGCAAGCCATGGGAAGGATAAAATATTTGGAAATTATATATCTAATTAGATATTAATATCCAGAATATATAAAGAACTCTTACAACTCAACAAAAACACCACCACCAAAATGGTAAACAACCCAACAGAAAATGGGCAAAGGATCTGAACAGACATTTTCCAAAGAAGACATACGAATGGCCAATAGGCTCATGAAAGAATGCTCAGCTTTGGTCACTATTAGGGAAATGCAAATCAAAACTACAATGAGCTATCACTTCACGCCCATGAAGATAGCTATTATAAAAAAGAAAGAAAAGAAGAAGACAACATGGTGGCAAGGAGTGGAGAAATTGGAACACCTGTGCAAATGTAAAATGGTGTAGCCCTTATGGAAAACAGAATGCCACTTCCACAAAAAATTACACTTAGAACTACCATATGATCCAGCAGTTCCGCAGCTGGATATATTTATCCCAAAGGAGTGAAAGCATAGCAAATACTTGTACATGCACATTTATAGCAGCATTATGCACAACAGTCAAAAGGTGCATACAACCCAGGTGTCCATTGATGGGTGAATGGATAAGCAAAATGTGACATATACGTAGAATGAAATAGTAATCAGCCTTAAAAAGGAATGAAATTCTGTTCCATCTATCGTCTGTCTGTCGTACGGCTCACTGTTGGGCTGCCTGTTCTGGTGCTTCTAACTGTGGAACTTTTTTATCTGATTTACAGTTATGAATACTAAACTTAATGCACTTTATTCATTCCTTTACTATTGGCTGTTGAGGTTGTTTCTTACCCTATAATGATGCTGTGATGAGCATGCTTTTACATAAATCTGTATTTATGTAAACAAACATTTAGTTAACAAACACACACTCATTTAATTCTTACTATGTAGATATTTTCTATGCTTAACAATCTTCACTCATTTCGGACTCAGAACAACACTTTAGCACCAATTCTTTCATGATCCACATTTTGCAGCTGAAGAACTTTTGCTCCCATCTCTCTTTGTGGAGAGAGAAATGACTCTTCCTTTGGTGCTTCTGTTGGGCTCCATATTTACTTTCACCGCAGAACCTTCTGGCAATTATTTAGTGTAGAAGAGTCTGTTAAATCCAGGAGAAACAGAAAGGTTAAGGAACCTGCCTACGGTCATATATGCAGTAGTTAGATTTAAGCCCTACCAATCCAACACTACCATGCAACTATACCAGGCTGCGTTGTTAGTTAATTCCAGTAAATTCTTAGAATTTGAATTACTGAAGTAAAGAATGTGAAAAAATTATCTTCCTTTTGTAGTTATTATCCCAATTTATTTCCAAGGTATTTGGATCAACTTACAATCTCACCAAAAACATTTAGAGATGTCACTTTGCCTTGCCAACTAGGGACTTTCTTCCTCTCCTATTTTTAATGGTAGACCTAATACTTTACATTTATTTCTTAAATTTGTTGTTATGGACATTTCTTTGCATATATTTAATGGTTACTTGAAGTTATTCTACGATTTTTTTCTTTGCCCATCATTCTGTTCTAATATAAATAGGTTCTGATCTATGGAATATGTTAATTACTCTTCTCTTAAAAATAATGCACATTGTTTTCATCAGCAGGAGCAACTTTGTTCCTCTAGCTACATATTGCTAAATTGCTTTTTCAGAATAACTCTACAGATTTATATGTGACAGTGTGTGAAACACGAAAAAGCAGCCCAAGCTGCTGCCCCAGGCCGTCTTGGTGTCTCGTCTGGTTCACTGAATACCTTCCCAACTGTTCTTCGTGCCTCCCATGTGGCTCTGTGTTACGTTGTCTCTTCTACAAAGTGCGAGCTTTTAGAATGAAATTTTAAGCACACTTAACTTTTTGCATGTTTCTCAGTGGTGAAGAACGTTTCACCTGAAAGTCTTAGCAAAGGCCGTAGAGCCTTTCATGCCTTCCTCCTTCTCTCTCTAGACGCGGCGCTTCACCTTCCCACGCCACCTGCCGTGTCCGCCCTCCGTGTGCACTCGGCCGTACTGGGCTGCACGCATGGCTGCGTCTTACTGCTGGGCCTCCTCTCCTCTGCCCTCTCTGCCCTGCGCCACCCTGCTCAGGCCTTCAGAGTGAACATCTGATCACTGGAACTTGTTTATCCTATAAATTTTTGCTCTCATCTTCCTTCGCGGAGAGGGAAATGACTGTTCCTTTGGAGCTTCCATTGGGCTCCATATTTACTTCCATTGCAGAACCTTCTAGCATTTATTTAGTGTAGAACAGGGTTAAATCCAGGAGAGCTGGACAAATTCCCTTGTGCTTCTGAGTACCTATAACCAATGTCACATGGACAACAGGCATAAATAATTGATGCTTTCTGTCTCTAATCACCCAGCTAGGTTGCTCTTTATTAGCCTTGCAGCTCTCTGTACATGCCTTCGTTCCCTCAGGGCTGAAGGTTCCTAATCTGTTAAAAGAATAAAAGTATGTAAGCCAGAAATCGTAGAGTTGTTTTGAACTTTATGTAGGATAATAGTTGTAGTGTCATTGATAGTCAATAAATACTTCTCACAGTCACATTCTCTAAGGGGATTTAAATTCGGGAGTTTGTTTTCATTCTACTTTTCTATAATAAAAAACTATACATTGTTGCCTCTTCAATATTATTTTTCTTTTGGGTGAATATGAAAGAACTTTTTGCTTGAACTTTCTCTTTCCCACTTTCAAATCTTAATTTACTGAAAGAGTTTGTATTACATATTAGTGTGGAAATAATTGTTCCTCATCTGATCTTTGGGTATTATCAAATGGAGATGAGTGGATGAGTGCATTAATCCTTGCCTTTTGCGAAAAAACAGCATATATATTTAAACATATTGACAAATAGTATCTGGATTCCTCAAACCTCCCTTTGGCACAAAAATTATGAGATGCTTTGGTCTCCTTTCACAGTGGTCCACTGCCTAGAGGACTCATTCATATCCATCACCTCTTAAAATTTCCACACTATATGGGTATAGAATATCCTTCTCTATTTTGCCACCTTGTGAGTAAAAATGACTTCTGAATCTGGTAAGATTCCGACAGTCCTCAGTGAGAGCCTGCTCATCCCGGAGCGAGTACCGTCTAGTTCCACTGAATCTTCAGGCTCCGAGTATGTCAGTTACATCTGAGTGATGGTCACCCGGGTGAATAGGAGATATTTTCCTACTTAGTTTTATTTGTGTGTGTGTGTGTGTGTGTGTGTGTGTGTGTGTGTGTATACACGTGTACCCCTAGCAAAAATCCTCTCGAACTATTGTTTATTCAAAACACTAAAATCATTTTTGAGGATGGAAATTATCAGCGAGGAAGCATTCAGGTAGAGGCTACACAGCACTACAATACTGGGTCAGAGTAAGGTGCTAACTGAATTAGTCAGCCCCCACCCCCAGTCTATACCAGGTAAGAGAACCAGCGTGCTTTATGCTAAAAGACAGAAACAGATCATGAAATGTTTCAATTATTGACGATCCCATCAAAAATTTTCTTTCTGGGCATAGTTTTTGAGAAGTAGCAAACCTTCTCAACTTTACCTTCTAATAAAATGCCATCACCTTGACAGTTAGTGCTCTTCCATGTGACACAACATATCATCTACTCTCGAATTCCACTTCATCCAACCGTGAAAGCAAAAACTGCAGACTGGCGCTCACAGCATTGTGTTCCCTGATCAAGCGCAGCATCACTGCCAACTGTCCTTATTAAGATGAATAAATAACTTCTTTCATGTATAGAGTCATCTCTAGGTTCCCTAGCACATGAAAGGAAGCCAGAGAAAGAATAATTCTATGAACGTTTAGGAGCTTTTAAAAAAAAATGCTGTAGCCATGCTTTCCAGAAGCAGAAATCCAGCAGGAATAGGTACACAGGGACCTGGAAAAGGAGTACTAAGGAATTGGATGGTAGTAAGGAAAATTTCTTCTTCTTATCATATAGGCTAATTTTTTCCTGAACCTTAAACTATTTCAGGGAAGAAAGGTACTACCGATACTTAGCTTAAACCATTTCTCTGACATCTGCCTTCTCTGATTCTTCCCCTGGATAATTCTACCCGTTTATGTCACCCCCTTGGAGGGGCTTCCTGACTCACAGATTATGTTACGCCCCCCTTGTTTATGCCCCTGCATTTACAGTAATGAGTTACGTTATAATAACTCCTTAGAATGTGTGTCTTCCCGTCTCGATAGTAAGTTCTGTTACAGCAGGATGACCGGTATTGTGTGCTCGGAGGCATCCCAGGGCTGCCTTGTAGTAGGCAGTCAGTAAACATTCATTTAATGAATGAATATGGAATAAAACCCCTGAGAAGCAGCCCCCTCCCCCCGATTGAGAAACACTGCTTTATGTCTGTGTGACGCATGATTGTTCCACATACAATATTGACTTCTAATGAACATAATTGTACAGTTAATATTGAAAGGAGCATTATTTTCCAGATAGGATTTGCCTTTCTTCCCCACAACTGAATATACGGGTTTAGCGGTGATTTTGTGAACTTGGGAACATTCTCCTGGATCCAACCCTGGTCTTTGTTATATATCACTTTAAACATTTTCCCCGATTCCCCATACTTTAAGACTCTATCTCTTTCAGAAGCAGAGGTCCTATTCTTGTGAATACAGTGCACCCTGGGTAGTTTTTCATTGCTTCCTAGGAAATCTGGAAGAATTATTGAAGTTATTTTTAGTCCAAATGACTCTTAAAGGCATCATTCGTCTGTCTCAGTCACTCACATTTGTCATTTATTTCAGAGTTCCTTTTACATTAGCTCCACTCTGGTAGAATTTAGATGACCAAGGGCAAAGTTGTTTGGGCAAAGGTGAGGAGAAGTTAAAAGGATTGTCACTTAAATTACCCTTCTTCACCTGCTGCTTGAGGAAAAGTCTCCTTTCTTTGAGTAACATGTTGCTATTAAATACCATTTATATTTTAGTCAGGGACTGAAATAACAGAGTGCAGACATCCCAGAATAGTGTGAGCCCGTTTTGTTGACATGCCTTGGAGTAATTTTCATGTACCTTAGCACATGGCTTTATAGATAAATTTGAGGTATGGGATGACAGGGACCGGATAGAGATGGTCTCCTTTTAGACTTTGCAACATTGATTTTTTTGCCTACAGAAATCCCGGAGAAGGTATCATTTTTAATAACCCTCACCAGGGGCAGTGCCCAATTACCTGACACGGTACCTCCTGAAGGGATTGATTCTTGGTGAGCAGAAGCACTACCAGATCAGTTCAGCAGAACGACTCCGAGCATAACGATGTGAAACAGGGGTGTCCATTGACCATTCAGTCCTTAGGACAGGGTGACAGCCACAGAGCAAGCAGTATTGATGGCTGTTGGCACCTGTCCAAGTCTCCAGGGCTCTCTTCCGTCTGTTCTCACGTTTACCAGGGGTTGGTGGCTGCAGGAGCAGAAGGCCGATTTGTTAGCCCTGGTTTCTCTCTCGTAGTGGTGGAGATGAATACCGTGGAATACTCAGTGAGCACTGGGAACGTCCCTTCTTAAGGAATCCCTGCAGAACTTCTGCCAGTTGTATTCATTTGACAAACAAGGAGCTCTAGAAAGATTCTGGTACTACAGGATGGAAAGATCAGAGTTCCTCTTTCAGATCAGCCGGTTGAATCCCTCATTTAGTGAGTGATCTCAAGGGCAGTTGAATTGGCCAAGTCCACGTGACTAACTCTTAGCAGAACTTAGGTCATTTGACTCCTTAAGTGGGAAAAAAAGTTTTTATACCATATATTGCCTATACTTTAATGTGACTTTGGATGACATGGGGCGGTTGGGATTTCTTAGTTCAGGCTGTCGTCACAAAATACCACTGACTGGGTGGCTTAAACAACAGGAACTTATTTCTCACAGTATTGGAGGTGGAAGTCCATGATCACAATGCCAGAAATCATCCTTAAATTCTCTCCTTAAATTCTAGGTGCTGCATTTTCACTTTGTGTCCTCACTTGGCCTTTTCTCTGTGTGTGAAGATGGAGAGAGAGAGAAAGCAAGCTGTTTGATGTCTTTTTTAAAAAATAAGGACACTAAGTACATCATAGGGGCCCCCCTCATGACCTCCCCTAAACCTGATTACCTCCCAAAGGCCCCTTCTCCAAATACTGTCACATATAGGTTAGGTCTTCAACATGTGAACAGGGGGGCTGAGGAGGGGAATAGTTTTGGCACATGAGTTTCTTTGGAAATGGACAGATCTGAAAAGAAGGCTCTGTGGACTGTTACAGGGTGGTGTGAAATTGCTCTTCGGGTCAAGATTGCCAAGAGGGGCCAAAGAAGCCGAGGCAGCTTGACCACGTGTAGGTGAAATTTATAATTTTATCCCACTGAGACCACTGTTCCACCTAACAGGGAACATCCTGCCATATGAGCTGCTGATGTTTGTTTAGGCAGGTAGCTGCCTGTGGCCATGACTTCTCAGTGGCACTGGAAGAGCAACTCTCTTCTTCCTCCATCCTGCTACGTCTCCCCATATTGGTCATTTCTGATTTAAAAAAATGCTTTCCTCCCTCTTGCTCTAATGATTGTATCTCTGTCTTATTTTGGTTACCTTTCCTTCAACCCCATATATATGTGGAATGCTTGCTTCTCAGAGCTGTGCAGAATTATCCCTGGAGGACAGCAGCTGGTACCCGGTGTTTTGGGAGAGTTACACCAGCCAGAAAAGAACTCAGTGAGGCAGCCGGCAGCCACAGCACCATGAGCATCAGCTAGGACTTCCTCTTGGGCTTAGTGCTGGGAATAAAACTGAATAAACTAAAAAACAAACAAAAAACTCCAAAGAGCATAGGAGACTTATTACCTTGTAATGTGTGTACTATGCGTTCAGCACTAACCATGATGCTTGTATTGAAATGGACTCTGGTGAACTCAAAGGCAGAGCAGCAAAGTGTTGAATAGCGTAGGCTGCTTGATTTCAAGCTCTGTCGCTGACTGTAAGTGAACGTCCAGGCCTTGTTTTCCTCATCTGCCGGGTAATGATTCCATAGTGCATACCTCAGGTGTTGGTGTCATAATTGAATGAGTTAATACAGGTCAGCATTTCAAATACTACCTGACAAATAGTAAGCATGCAGTAAACCCAGGCCAAATCTAATACAGGAATGTGTGGTGATAAAAAAGAATTTGGAAGCAGTGTGTGGATTTAACAGGAAAGAGTTTTATGCTTGATTAGTAATGTCTAATATATGATTGATTAGTAATGCCTGCAGTGAGTAGGAGGCTGGGGGGTGGCAGGCATGTGTTCTGCTTACATAGCCTCTCTGTGCTGTCTTATGCTCACTGTGTAGATAAAGAAGCTGAAACACAGATTAAAATATACAGCCAACATGACATACTTAGGAATAGGGCTAGAATTACCATTCATGCCACTATATTAATTTTCTTAGACCTCACAAATCATTTATTATTTGTAAAGAAATGATTTTCAGACAAGGCTATAAAAAGTTTCTCCAATGAAGAAGAGAAAATCTTACAAAATATCTATGTCAGCAATATCCAAAGGAACTAAGTAGAGAATATAATTCAGCTGGTTTGCATTGGATTTATACATTTTAGAGGTAAGCTATGGAGTTCTTTGTTGAGTCAGCTCTTTACAAATTCTGTTCCTTTGTTTGACTAGTGACTTTTAAACATAACTAGTTAAACTCATCCTAAGGTTATTTTCATACACTTTTCCACAGCACCATGAAATGTGCATAAGAATTTATGTTGTCACGACAGTGTGTACAGACTGGTTGGTTCTCATGTATAAGTTTATGTGAACTGGCAGCCTCGAAATGACGTGGGTTTTTTTTTTTTTTCAAATTAGAAGATATTTACTAGTAGCTCTGGGTAGGAAATTCAGTGAATCCATTAAACCCGGTCGTTAAATCTTTATCTCCTCCTGTGTTCACAAAAGAAATAGTTTCTTCTTTCTTCATAGCTGGGGAAATTAAGACACAGAAGTGAATTTTCTGTGAAATGAACCACAAAAAGCAGAAATGAACCCACGAGAATTGGCTTCTCTTCCACTGTGCTAACTGTGTAGCCTCTTAAAAGTTGCCCTACGTTCTGCTTTTGGCAGAAAACATGGGGAATTCATGGGTGAACATTTCTAAAACAAGAGGATCATGTCGCTTTGTTTTGGAGACAAAGAAAAATAGTATAATATAGCTCTGTCAGCACGTAGAGCTCAGGCTCTCATAGCTTGTAGTGTGATGAAGAGCTGACGCTTTGTCAGGTACAGTGGGTGCCAGCAAATTGTTACTAAGTTCGAGTGAATAAGGAGTGCCACTGGACTGAAGAGGTGAACAAACATTTTTACTTCCCTAAGAAGTTGTGAACTGCAAAGCCATCTGTTCTGAGATCTACGGGATTTATTAAGTCGTTTAGGGATCGATATTAGGTGGACACACAGGCACATAAATGCACACACAAATAGAAGGGTGTGCTGAATCCCAGCAGAAATTCTGTTTAAAACAAAATCTTACTAAACAATAAAGAATAAAAGAATTGCAATGAAGAGTAAATAACAGAAGTGTATGAATCACGTAGGTTCTTTACTACAGGTAGCTTCCAAGGCAGGGAAGCATAACCACCAAGAGCGAAAACAAAAACAAAATCCCCAAATCACATGTAGTTACCATGACTACTGTTTTTTGGCTGTCTTACCTACATTTCCTTTTCAAACGTCCCCCCGTGTTTATTTTGAGGAATCATCCTTCCCCACATCACGCGTAGTTTTGAAGGGAGTCCACTCCCCACAGGAGAAATGAAGGCTGTCATGTGAAATCAGCTGAGACAATCAGCATCTTCCTTCTGGGGTGCTGGATCTGCAGCAGCCCTTGCGTCAACAGAGACTTGTTGTGTCCGCTGCCTTTAAACCATCCCTGTGGTTCCTGCTTCCTGCTGCTGCTTGTCCGTTTATTTATCCCTTTCCTAGCCACATCTCTGCCAGCTGCCTCATTTTATTAACATCCTCATTGAGCTATAATAAACTTGCAAGACAGTGCACATATTTTAAAGCATCTACTTTGTAAGTTTTGACATAACGTAGACACCCATGAAATCATCACCACAGTCAATATCCATCTCTCTCAAAGTTTCCCGGTCACCCCTACCTCCTCTTCCTCCATATCCCCTACTCCCCAGGAAACCGCTGATCTTCTGTCACTTTTGATTAGATGGCATCTCCTGACATTTTATATGAATAGAATCATGCAAAACACATGATTTTGTCTGTCTTCTTTCATTCTTCCTAAGTATTTTGAAGTCCATCCATGTTGTAGCAAATACCACTAGTTAATTCCTTTTCATTGCTGTGTCGTATGCCATTGTATAGATAGACAAGTTTGTTTATTCATCTGTTGATAGAAATCTTAATTAGTTCAAATTTTAGGGTATTAGAAGGGAAGTTGCTGTGATCATTCATGTATGATACTTTGCCATGTCAGATGTATGGGTTTCTCTCTCTGAATAGTTCTCTTTTCTTTGCCTCTTAGTCCCATGAACTCTAATTGCCTCATTCTCTGATTTCTGAGCTCCGTCCCCTCAGTGTGGGGAGTTTGTCTGTGTGCCTTCCCTCCAGAGTGGCCTGGAAACGTCTCCAGGCTGTCAGCTGGGATATGCATAGATCTGACCTCGTTTGTTTTCAGGCTCTCGGGAGTCACTGCCCGGCATTGTCTGATATCCAGATTTTTGAAAACCATGATTCCATGTGTGTTTACTGTTTTTCTGTGGTAGCGATGTCTGCACTTTTTCCAGTTTTAATAGTTTGAGTCTTCTTTTTTTCTCAATCCATCTAGCTAAAGGTTTATCAGTTATTGTTTGCTGCTGTTAATTTCTGTTTTGTTTATCTCTGCTCTAACCTTTATTATTTCCTTCTTTCTGCTGCCTTTGGGTTTAGTTTGTTCTTTTTCTTGTTCTTTAAATTGTGAAGTTGTTTATTTCAGGTCTTTCTTGTTTTTTAATGTAAGCATTTTTAGCTCTAAATTTCCCTTAGCATCCCATTCATTGTGTCCCGCAAGTTTTGGTATGTTGTATTTTAACTCCCCTTTGTCTCTAAGTATTTTTTAAAATTTCCTTTTTGTCATTTTTTCTGTGATCCTCTGGTTGTTTAAAAGTGTACTTTTAATTTCCACAGATTTGTGAAATATCTTCAGTTTCACTTCTGTGACTGATTTCTGGCTTCATGCTGTACTGGTTGGGGAAGATACTTGGGTGACATCTTTCTGACTAAATCCTGCTGAGACTTAATTTCTGTCCTAACATATAGTTTATTTTAGAAAATGTCCCATGTACACTTCAGGAGAATGTGTATGTTGATATTGTTAGGTAGAATGCTCTGTGTATGTCTTAATAGATCAAGATGGTTTAACGTGTTAAGTCCTCAATTTTTTTACTTCTGTTTGGTTCTATCAATTATTGAGAGTGAGATATTTGAATCTCAATTGTTACTTTAGACTGTCTGTTCTTCCCTTCAGTTCTGTTCAGTTTTGCTCCATGTATTTTGATGGTCTGTTATTAGATGTGCAAATAATTACAATTGTTGTATCTTACTGTATTAAAACTTTCATTAACATATAATGTGTCCTTGTCTCTTGTAAACTTTTTTTGATTTAAAGTATACTTTGTCTGATTTTAAGATAGCCATTCGTGCTCTTTTTTGATTACCATTTGCAGGGAATATCTTTTCTCATCTTTTTGCTTTGAATCTTTTTGTGTGTTTGGCTCTATTAGTGAGGGTCTTGTAGACAGCAGACAGTTGGATCATGTGCTTTTATCCATGCTGTCAGTCTTTGTCTTTTGATTGAAGAGTTTAATTCATTTACATTTAAAGTAATTGCCGATGAGGATGTCAGTCATTTTGCTGTTTGTTTTCTGTATTCTTTTGTGGATTTTGGCCCTCTTTTCCTGCATTACTATTTTCTTCTCTGTTTCACTTATTTTTGTAGTGAAGCATTTAAATATCCTTCTCATTTCCTTTTATATAAAAACAAATACACAATAAAGCAAATATTTCAATAGTGAGTCACACAAAATTTTTGACTTCCCAGTTCATATAAAAGTTACATTTACACTATACTGTAGTCTATTACATGTGTTTTATAGCATTATATCTAAAAACAATGTACAGACCATAATTGACAAGTACGTTATTGCTAAAAAATACTAACCACCAGTTGAGACTTAGTGAGTCGTAATCTTTTTGCAGGTGGAGGGTTTGAAATACTGAAAGAATTACCAAAGTGTGACACAGAGATTTTAAGTGAGCAAGTGCTGTTAGAAAAAATGGTGCAGATAGTTTCTCAATGCTGGGTTACCACACACCTTCAATTTGTTTAAAAAAAAAGAAAAGAAAAGAAAAAGCAGTATCTGTGGAGCTCAATATGGTGAAGCACAATGAAATGAGATATGCCTGTATTTGTGGCTGTTTTCTTTATGGTTACTGTGGGGATTACATTTACCATCTTACAATTATAACACTATAATTTTAATTTACCAGCTGAACTTCAACAACATACAAAAACTCTGTTCCTTTGATATCTTCATCCCCACCCCTTTCAGTTGTTGATGTCACAAAATTACATCTTTATACATTGTGTGCCCCAAAATTTAAACAAATCATTCTCTTAATATATAATCTTTGAAATTATGTATAAAGCAAAATGTGAAAGTTACTAACCAGAGTTACAGTATGACTAGTTTTTTGACTAATACAGTTTTTTAAAATGTTAGTCTGTAATATGTATAAAGCAAAAAGTGGAGTTGCAAAACATGGTTAGAATAATACTAGCTTTTATAATTACCCATGTATTTATCAAGATTTTTCTTTCTTCATATGACAGCTGCTGTCTGAGTGTCCTTTTATTTTACCTGGCTGGACTCCCTTGCACACTTCTTGCAGGGCAGGCCTAGTGCTGATGAACTCCCTCAGCTTTTGTTTATCTAGAAATGTCTTAATTTTTTCCTCACTTTTCAGGACAACCAGATAGAGGATTCTTGGTTGGCAATTTTTTTCTTTTAGTACTTTGAATATATCATCCCACTGCCTACTGGTCTTCAAAGTTTCTGATGAGAATCTGCTGATAATCTTGTTGAGGGTCCCTTATATGTGACAAGTAGCTTTCCTCTTGCTGCTATCAACATTCTCTCAGTTTTTGGCTTTCAAAATTTCCGTTATAATGTGTCTTGGTGTGGGTCTGTTTGAGTTCATCTTGCTTGGGGTTCATTGAGCTTCTTGGATGTTTATATTGATATGTTTCTTTAAATTTGGGAAGCGTTCAGCCGTTGGGAAGATTGCTGGCCCTTTACACTGGAAGTCATTTCAGCCTCTTGGGGAGGGGCTTGTACAATCGGGAGAGGTACAGCAACAGTGGCCACCTGCCTCTGTGTCTGCAGCCCTGTGAGTAGAGGCAGCATGCGATCATCAGACTACAGATCCTTGATATTTGGGAGACACTACCCCATCCGTTTTGCCCGTCCTAGGTCCTGCAAGCTGTGAGCAGGAGTCTTGGAACATGTGCACAGCTGCCTGCCATTCGGCTGGGGTGGGAGATGAGTAGCCGCTACTGTACTAAAAAGCTGAAAGTGACCCAAATTAACAGCAACAGTTCACCGTCCTAGCCTGTCCTGAAAGTTACAAGCCTTAATAGAGGCCAGAGTTCCAGAAGAGTTACATCAGGCAGATTCTGCCAGTGCACTTGTTGTCATGGTGGGGAGACAGATTCCTGGTCTTCCTACTGGGCATCTTCCCAGAATCCTTTAATTTGCTTTTTAAGCTTAATGCACAGTAACATTATTTCATTTGAAATGTGTATGTCTATACTTCATGTTTGATGATTGTGTAGTACACAATTCCCTAGATCAAAAGTTGGCAAATTTCTTCTGCAAAGGGTCATATCTCAAATATTTTAGGCTTTGCAGACACGTGCGGTCTCTTTGATGATGCTCCCACTGCTGCTGCTTTTTCTGCCTACTTTTCCTCCTTTTCTTACACAACTTAAAAAAGGTTAAAGCTGTTCTTAGCTCAGGGGCCATCATTTGGATACACTGTTAAAAATAAGCTAAATAATAAGATTTTCCTCTAATTTGCCACCACAAACATCACTATAATATGAAAGAAAAATAGATAATAGTTACAAGATACCGAATTTTTTGTCTTCTACTTCCAGCTTTTCTGTTATTTTACTGATGATAAGAATTTCCTCACTAAGTAAGAGACCTGTTTTTCTGGTCTCTCTAAATTTTATTAACTTAATGGCAAAAGGTTACAAGAGATTCTTTCAATTTTTTTTATTGAAAACTGTTGTTTTCTTTTTTTGGTATATATATTTATTGACGTATGGTCAATTTACAATATGTTAATTTCTGGTGTACAGCATAGTGCTTCAGTCATACATGAACATACATATATTCATATTCATATTCTTTTTCACTATAAGTTACTACAAGATATTGAATATAGTTCTCTCTTCTATGCAGTAGAAATGTTGTTTATCTGTCTTATATATGTTAGTTAGTATCTGCAAATCTTGAACTCACAATTTATCCCTTCCTGCTCCTTTCCCCTTCTGGTAACCATAAGTTTGTTTTCTATGTTTGTGAGTCTTTTTCTGTTTTGTAAATAAGTTAATTTGTCTTTTTTTTCTCTTTTTTTAAGATTCCACATGTAAGTGATATCACATATTAAGTGGTATCATATGGTATTTCTCTTTCTGGCTTACTTCACTTAGAATGATGATCTCCAGGTCCATCCATGTTGCTGTAAATGACATTATTTTATTATTTTAGATTCTTTCATTTATTAATTCAACACATATTTACTTAGAGCCCGTTAAGTACATGACAACATACTGGTAGTCAAGTCTATTAGTGGTTTTTAGTAGAATGAGCCCTCAGTCAAAACAGATTATTAGTACCATCATCTAAGCCGTCCCTTTTACTGTGTTTTGTAGAACACCTTTAACCTGGGGTGGATCTTATGGGTTTGACACTGTAAACTTGTGGAGGAAATGTTGTCCAAAAAATTAGGTAGTGAAGAGTGAAATTTAACATGTCCATTTTCTCAGTAACCTTGCACAAGGTGATAACAATTGAAAATGGCAAACTGAAGTTTTATTATCGATTTAATTAATGGATTATGTCTTGGGGGAGAGGGGCATGGAGTTGTTCTGATGTCTGGTATCTTCGTTAGAAGAGTGGCTAAGAAGCAAAGTCTGTTCAGAAAGCAAGTGTCACAGGCAGAGGCTGTACACTGGGCGTTTGGGTGCCCTGCCTCCAAAGACATGTTTCATTACTTAAGGTTTATGTGTCACATTTTAAACTGACCCTTTTTGTTGTTTAAATAAAAAAAAAGACTTTTTTTTTCTAGTTTCCAAGTCCCTTAGGAACAAAACTCTAATACAAAAAGAAAAAAATTGTGAAATTTGAGACTATAACAGATAGAGTTTTCTGTGTACTTAATTAATACCCAGAGATCTAAAATTTTGAGAAACGATTTAAGTGAATTCTCTGTCAGGCACTGTTCTGGGTGCTGTGGCTATATCAGTGGACAAAAAAAAAAAAGGACCAACTCCTTGCTGTCATAGGTTTACCTTACAGTGAAGGGAAACTACAAATTGAAAATGAGTATATAAATAAAATTTAGTGATAAGGTCTATGGATAAAAATATGCCCCCCGCCAAAAAAGGGGAGTACAAATGACTAGGTCTCACTGTCAAAGTGACATCTTTGGCTTCAGTCTCCAGGTAACATTTGTGCTGATGCCTAAAGGAGACAAGGAGCTGAACTGCAGGGATACCGAATGTGAGGAAGACTTTCAGACCAAGGTCCTCAGGCATGCGCAGTCCGGAGTGTTCAGGGAGGGGCGTGGAGGAGGCGGAGTGGCTGCACCATCATGGGGAAGAGAGTGGGAGTTGAGACCAGAGTGTGGCAGACCCAGACTGGGAGCCTGGGCAGTGGGAGGGCTTGGCTTTCTAGGAGTGGGATAGGAACTCACTGATGGGGATAAGCAGAGCAAGAGTATGTAAAGTGACATCTGAGGGTTGTGAGGAGAAGACAGGGACGAGTAGGATCAGGGGGAGCACTCGGGAGCCTTTGGAAATAACCCACGCAAGATGGGTTATTGGATTATTTGGTACCTGATACTTGTACCTGGATGTGGTAAGAGGTGCTGGTCGATAAGATATGTACGATGTGAGAGATTGACAGGATTTATGGATAACCTTCTTGTTTAATAATTTTTGCCTATTTTTCACTGTATCTACAAAATCTACAATATATATTTTAATCGGAGACATAAAACGTTTTCCCTTGAGGTTGACTGAAAAACAAAGATGCCTGCTATGTCTATTTTTAAAAAATTCAAGTACAGTCAGTTGCATTGTGTCAATTTCTGGTGTACAGCACAATGTCCCAGTCATGCATATACATACATATATTCATTTCCATATTCTTTTTTATTAAAGGTTATTACGTTTTGTTCATCATTGTTCTGGAGGTCTTGGCTAAGGAAGTAAGACAGGATACAGTAATGGAGTTTTAAGAATTGAAAGAAGAAGTTAAAATTTATTATGTTATTGTGATTGTATATACCTAGAATGCAAAAGAATCTAGAGATGAATTATTAAATACTTAGGAATATAGCTCCCAAGAGATATGCAAGACTCAGAGAAAACTATAAAATTGTAATAAAAGAAAAATCTGAAGCAATGCAGAGGTAGGGAGAGATATAAATCATGGTCACAGTCACAGAGCTCAATATTATAAAATTGTCATTTCTTCCTCAGTTGATTTATAGATACAGTGCAATCCCCCCAAAATCTGAATACCTTAAAAATACAGAAACAGGTTTCTTTTCTTTTTGGTGGAACTTGAAAAGCTGATTCTAAAAATTGATAGGAAAATACAGTGGAGAGAAAATCACAGACACTTTGGAAGAGCTGAGGGGAGAGGACCTGCTGTCTTGAAAGTCAAGATTTAGCCTAAAACTATGGAAATGAGAGTGTGCTCCTGTCTCAGACAGAAAAACCAAGTGCAGCAGAATAAAAACAGACTGAGGTGTCTAGGAGTGCCTGATTTATAGCAGAGGCAATGGTGCAGAGCAGGAAGAGCCAGGTGGTCTTTTGAAGAAATGAGGCTGGAACATTCATACTGGAAAAAAGGGAAAGAAATATACCTCTACCTCATTTCATGCACGTCAAAATCAATTCATTTTAATCATAACATAGAATATCCTCACAATCTCCAAATAGAAAACATTTTTTAAAAACAAGACCCAGGAGGCATCTATCAGTAAGATAAAAAATGGATAAATCTTGACTACATGGAATTTTTGGAAATTGTTGAAAGATAGCCTGAAGAGAGGGTAAAGGAAAGCCACATTGTGAAAATATATTTTTGACACATCACCAACCAAGAGCTTATGCTTAAAATGTGTAAATGCTTGCAAAACCAATTCCAAAAAAGCATCTGATAAAAATGGCATGAGATGTGAGCAGGTGCTTCCCAAAAGAGAGTATCAGTAGGACCAAAAATGTCCCCAACCTCATTAATTTGGGGGAAATATAAATTAAAATTACAGTGATATCAGTATGAGTCCACCAGATTAGCAAAAATTAAAATGTTTGACAGTAGCCAACGTTGGTGAGGATGTGAAGTAATCAGAATTGTTACACACAGCAGATGGGAACAGAGGTTTATAAAACTGCTTGGAACAAAATTTGGCAGTATTGACTCCAGCTGAAGATACACACACACCCTTTTCTGTTCCTGGATGTTCAGTCTACAATACTGTATGCTTATAATATCCCCAGATACATGCAGAAGAGTACACAGGATAGAAGTGTTCAAGACAGGTCCAAACAGGAAACAGTCAAACGGCCATCAGTAATAGGTAAACACAGTGTGGTGTATTCACACTGTGGGACATTATACAGCTTTGGAAATGAACTACAGAAATACACAACTGCATGGGTGAATGTTAAAGACAAAACATTGCGTAAGTGAAGACAGGCACAGGTGGAATAAATAGTACATTTTACTATTTGTATAAACTTTGAAAAGAGGGTGAAAATAAACTGAATATATTAGAGAGACTTCGGTAATAAAATTGTGAACAAAATCAAGGAAAGGAATCCCTTAAAGTCCAAAATCGTGGTTGTTGCCAGAGGGTAGGAGGGGTGATGATTGGGGAGGGTCAGCAGCAGGGAGCTGGTTGTGTTTTACGTCTTGACCCAGAGGATGTCTCAGAGATTATTGTTTTATCGCCGTTTGTCAATCTGGGAATTTGTGCTTTATGTACCTTTCTGCTTGTTTGTTACTGCATTTAACAATATTATAAACTGATGCTCAGAAAGTTAGAAAATCCATTGTATGTGACAAAGCTGGTAATAGACAAAGCTGGGATTTACTCACCGTCTTCCCTGCTTCAGAAGCTCTTGCCTTCTCCAGTATATCATTGGTCCTTAAATTATGGGTCGTGGACCACTGAGAAGAAAACAGTGGCATGGGTCCAAAATGCACATTATAGAATTCCATGTAAAACTGATTCAGAATCTTTGTGTGGTGGATCCATGAGTCTGCATTTTATCAGGTACTTCCTGATAATTCAAGAGGTGATTCCAAAAGCATGATGAAGTTGAAAAATCACTGCACCAAATCACAGTTAAATTTCCTTAGAAGGAAATGACTTGAATAATCTATGCCCTATGAAGATCTCATATCTTTCTCTTTATTCCAAGAAGGGAAGTCACTGTGACCATTAAAAAAAAAAGAGATGATTGTACTTTCTGAAGTCAAAAGCAAGAGTTAGGATCAGGTGAAAACTAGCCTCTGGGAGTCTGGAGTTATAAGTGAAACAGAATATTAAGGAATTTGGATGGTGCGCTGAGGCTGCCTGCCCAGAGTCTGGACCCAGAGTGAGGCTGTCTTCCCGGCCTTCGCATGTGATGTAGTGCGTGAGTCGGGGAGGAAGCTGATTCCTTATGGACTATTTGTTTATTTCCATAGTCCTTTCGATATTAAACTCATTTTATCTCAGCTATTCTGGAGGTAACTGCAGACAGTGACAAGGGTTAGTTTCTTCCTACCACCAAAGAGGACTCTGACTGGGTCCCTGGTGTCTCCCTTCCTTTCATTTCAGTGATGGAGCCGCCCTGCCAGACAGATGGAGAGAAAGAGAGAGAGGGAGTGTGTGTGTGTGTGTGTGTGTGTGTGTGTGTGTGTGTGTGTATGACACGTTCCTGAATCATGTGGGAAGATGACCCACTGGCAGGTGGTCTGGAGCAGGTGAGAGGCATCTGTCCGTGGATGAGGGGTCTGAAAGGCATTGATGCAAAACAAGTGAAAGATTTCCTTTTGGGAGGAGTTTCTGTGATCACAGCACCGCTCAGAGGCCAGGCCACATGGGGTACAGCCTCTTCAACAGACCAGAGCTAGAACTTGAAAGGGTGAGCAGGGCTCCCCTGGAGGGCAGTGCGGGCTCTGGTGGCACCAGTAAGCGCTGAGAGATGACTGAGAGGCCGGCCGGGTCGGCCGCCCTCCCTTCTCTGCCCCTGCAGGTACTCAGCCCAGTCCGAGGGTCTGTGGAGGGCAGTCAGGGGCGAGACAGTTTTTTCTTTCTGCGTCTCTGAACTGTTAGGCTCTGGGTCTCAGGCAGATCAACAAGATAACATTTTCACTTTCTAGAAATACTGCTTTTACTAAACCACCTGAGTAGAAGCATCCTTGCACAGTGAGCAGATTAGGTCTTGTTTTCGGTAATACAGTAGCCTGTGCGGGGTGTCGTGCTCACAGCCAGAGAACAGAACAATTTCTTCTTTATCTCCAGAACATTGGTACAAAGTGTAAACAAACAATTGAGAGGCTGAATTTTAAATCCTTAGCTGTAGCCTACTTACTTGTTCAACAGGGACCATTTTTAAAAAAATGTCTGTTGGCTTTTTTGGAGAAGCAAAGTTATATTATATTCTTTTCCAGACTGAAAATGACTTAGGACTAAAGATAACGATGCTGAACATTTGTACAGCACTTTATAGTTTGCAAAACCTCTCAGGGGTGTTTTCATATACGACCCCCTTCTCAGCTCCGGGGGTAGGGTTTGTTATTTGCACACCACACTGAGGAGAACCTGAGTGGAGGATTTGGAGTGACTTGGCTGAGGTCACTTGAGCAGGATGTGACTGAGCTGGGCAAGAACCAGGTCTTCTCTGCTCGGTCCTGTGTGCTTTTAGCTTTATCACAGATATGCTCATACAAACACACACACATACAGACAGACAGCTATTTTTCAGGAACATGGCGAGTGTTCTCTTCAACACCTGCCACATATCTTAGCATCTGTTTGATTGAAATGGTTACCACCCTGGAAACACAAAAATGTCCGCGAGGTCTGGCACATTAAAATTATCAGGCAAAGTTATTTGGACATCATGGACTTCTTAAACAAGAACTGCTGTAAGTCACAATTACGATCTCCAATATGATGGATGACCACCGTAATCTCCTCAATGTGATGGAAGGTCATTTTAAGAAAGACCATTATCTCTAGCATGAATATCCATTATCTTTTTGGCAGACCAGGGCTCAGGTTCTGGTCCTGCCAAAGCTATGTTTCCCCATCACAGAAATGTAATTTCTCTGAGGCTGTGATTCCTGACCTGTGAAATGGAGGAAATGGCATCCCTCCTGCCTGTTCACTGAAATACTAGATAAAACAAATTAGAGAAATTAGACAGTGTAGTGAGACTGTTTTTCACTTGTATTATACAAACATATTCAGCATGGAAGGCATTCTGGATGACTGGATGTGATCCGTTGTGTCTCATGAATATTATAATGTAGGTGTAAGTGCTTTTTAAAAAATCTAAAAGGAAAAAGATCATGGGAAGAATAGGCGATTTTGAAATAACACAGAGTTCCCTTTTATACTTCAAATGACAAAACTGAGTGGTGGGTCTCCATGAGTTTTAAAGGCACAATATGTATAAAATTGAGATCTGTAATAAATGCATGAATTAACTTTTAATGAAAATAGAAAGCTGAATGTTATTTATAAAAGTACAACTAATAGGAGCTCCTGCTCATGTAGATTCATTTTACTAAAACATAATGCTGTTTTAAAAGTGCCCACCAAATTCCTGGTATTAAATGGCAAATTTTGGTAAGAATATTTCATTTTGTTTTTCAAAAACAGAGGTTTGGGAATTTTTTCAGTAACAATAATGTGGAAACTGCAGATGACACAGCTGTAATGACACACTCTCACTCTGGAGATGTGTGAAGTGCAATGGTCCTTGAGTAAATCATGTGATAATTTCCTTGCCTCACTAACAAATCTGTAAGAAGAAGAGGAAATAGACTGATTTGGCTCTTCAGAATGTAATATACCCATAACCATAAAGTGCTAAGTGGAGACTTTCTTAAAAGAATAAAAGAGTACTGTGGTTATAGGAAATGATATGTAATAAGAAAGTGAGGAGTGTTAAGTGGGGCTTTGTTTCCTGCATAGTCCTGCATCTAAGAGGATGTCTCTACCTGTAAACAGCCTATTAATTGGAAGTAAAGTCAAGTAAATTGATCTACAGATAAGGCCAAGAAGTGATAGGGCATGGAAACGTTTGTTGGCTTTTTTGCCCTCAAACAACAGCACGTGGCTCCTGCCTTTGGCTGCCATATGAAGCAGCACGAGGGTGTGTCACGGCTGTGGGAGCAGTGGCCCTGTAGTGGCACACCCAGGTGCAGCATCCTTCTCTGGGATTTCAGGGTGGTCAGAGGTCTCTGGTGGCCTGTGTCAGGATTCTGTATCATGTATTCTGTCAAAGAGTACAGCCCATGACTTTGATGAAAACAGAACTACTTCTCAAAGTCTTAGTTTATGCAAAGCTGGAGAGAGTGGTAAATCAATTCAGTGGAGCTTCAATAAACAGCAAATTCGACAGTCTGGAATTATGGTCTGAAATAAATAGTAAAATTTGACTAATAAAATAGAAATTCTTCCATTAAAGTTACACAAATTAATGACATGAAATAGAATTGCAGAGCCTGGTTTAACTACACTTTTAGAGAAGAAATGCCTTTCCTCTTGCTTCATATTTCTATATGGAGAGGCTTGTAATATAGTGACATTCCTGTTTTCTTACCCCATGACCTACTTGCCTAGTGGGTCACAATCATTAATTCACGATCGGTGGTGGGGCTGATCCTCTATACATGTGTAAGTGCTGAAAGCCACTGTTACCCCTCCAGCCTGGGGCATTTCAAGACAGTAGTTAAGGGCATGTGCACCTGCTCTACAAAATCAGGTTATCTGTGATTGTACTGTTCCAATACCCAGGTTTACAGGAACCAGACATAAGTGGTAGCAAAACCATTGTGTTCACACTTAAACTACACACTTACATTTAGCTTGCATCTTTGATAAATTTCCATCCAGGTGACTTTTGTGTCTTTTAATTTACCCAAAGTCTTGTGGGCAAAATTGTATTATTGCATTCCCTCAAACTCAGATAAACCTATTGTGAAACAGCCTAAAGGTATTAATATTTAGCAAAGAATGTAGATGATTTAAAGATAGAGAATAATCATGCTTTTAAAATATGTGAAGGACCCTTTTTGAATAGGGATTACTCTGTGTAGCCTCAGAGGGAAACAGATTTTTGTTAAATATAGAGAAAATATTTCTAGCAATTTGAGTGGGGACAAAAGAATTCATTAAGAATCTTCCAAGAGCCAGTCACAGTGCAGGGAACTGAAGATGCAGCCATGAACCTGCCTACTGTGATTCTCTTCCCTCATGCAGTTGGCTATTCAGCTGGAGGAACAAACAGATGATAACATCGTAGTTTGATGAGGACCACTTAGAGAAAGTACAAGGATGTTACTAGAACACATATAACAGACTGTCTCACCCAGTCTAGTCAGATGAGAAGGATTCCCAAAGGAAGTGCATCAAGTTAACAACTAAAGATGATTGATCTAAGTGCAGGAAGGGGAAACAGAACAGCATGTGGAGAAGTTCAGAGAGGAGTAAAGATGTAAGGCGCTTGGACTTCATCCTAAAGATAATGGGAAACAGCTGAAAGTCGAAGTGTTCCAAAATCAAATTTTTAATTTTAAAAATTTACACTGCTCTGTAAAGAATAGAGGATGGTACAAGAAGAGGGGTGATACAGATGGAGTGTGGGGATGAATGGCTCGGGAGGTGGTGAGCTCCCATCACATGAAAGGTTTGGGAAGATGCTGAATGACCATGCAGTTATCAAAGATGTGATATATAAGCTTCATATTTTGACTAAGTGTACCGTCACCTGTAAGGGCATTGCGGCCTCTAGATTCCTCCACTGCCCTGCTTAGCCAAGTTGAATAGAACTGGTGAAGGTCATGACTCCTCAAAATTGGAGGGGTTAGCAAATGTTCAACCAAATGAAGCGTAACAGCTGTGGTTTCTCCATCTAACCACTCAAATACGTGGTGATTTTCTGATGTGGATGTGGTGAGGACTGAGCTCTGTGATGGGGTGAATTTTTTGATATATCTGTATTCAAAAAGGCATCATTACTTGAAATTTAACATTCCCTAGTGAGCATTTGGAGATAGAATTGGTATTATCAGGGGCCATTAGAGATAAGTGGAAGCAATCTGCCTAAATTATGGCTGGTGGTTTATATATATGATTTTATATATATATATATAAAATTTACATACTCAACTCTTATCAAAGTCATATATGCATATATTTTAACAAATTGGTTTAAACCAAACTTTCTTTAACATTTTTTATTGATTTGTAATCATTTTACAATGTTGTGTCAAATTCCAGTGTAGAGCACAGTTTTTCAGTTATACATGAACATACATATATTCATTGTCACATTTTTTTCTCTGTGAGCTACCATAAGATCTTGTATATATTTCCCTGCGCTATACAGTATAATCTTGTTTATCTATTCTACAATTCTGAAATCCCAGTCTATCTCTTCCCACCCCCCACCCCCTTGGCATGCACAAGTTTGTATTCTATGTCTGTGAGTCTATTTCTTAAACCAAACTATTAACAGCGAAAATCAGCAGTCTCCCTCACACCCTCCCCAAACCTCAAGTGCTGTTCCCGAGGGGCGTTTTTAGCTTTGAAAGCCGTTGCTTCTGGCATGTGCTTCTTCTGATGTTTATTCTATTTCTTTACCTATCTCTCTTAGAAATTATCTCTTGGCTTTGGTTATAATAGATATAAATCTAAGCTTACTTTCTTCTTCCCAGCTTTAATTTCAGCCTCTGTAAAATGTAAGAGAACACTAAGCATTCAACCAGTAGATCACCATGGGCTTCAGATGAGGTCGTCTCAGAGCTCTGGCACTGACACCGAGTGGGATCTGCCTTTCTCCCGCATTTTCCATCCTCCGCTCGAGCCATGGAAACTCACTGGGTTTTACCAGGGAACATGGCTGCCCAGCTTTCATTGCAGCTAGAGGCGTCCACATGATGGTTTTCACCCATGGAATATGAATAGAAATAATGAGGGCCACTTCCTTAAAGGAACTGTCACTGTTCCAAACTTCTCTTTTTTCTTTCTAAAACCTGGGAAGCAAATATACTGATGTGAAATAACTTTGGCCCAGAACAAAAACGCCTTAAAACACAAGGCAGCAAGATAGAGGACTTCTTAGTCTTGGGATGGTCCCGTGAAGCAGAACTGTCCTTGACCCCTCTGCATCAGCACTTTGCCACCAGTTTGGGTAGCTACTGGAGAAAACACACATTTATAATCTGGGTACATAGCTAGGAGTGAAACTTCTGTGTGTGAAGTAGCAAGTTTCATCCTGAGCTACTACCAGAGTGTTCTGAGCAGCTGCCAGAACAGCTGCACCCTTCTGCCTCCTCCCTCGCAGTGCGTGAGGGTCCCAGCATTCCGCCACTCTGTCCTCTTTGTCTTTATCTGCCTTTTAAATTTTAGCCATGTTAGTGTGGCATGCAGTGGCACCTCATTCTGGTTTTGATTTGCATTTCCCTGATGACTCATAGAGTTTAACTTCTTCCCACGTGCTCCATGTGCTTAATGCCCATGTGTATATACTCCTTTGAGAAATGTCTACTCAGATCCCTTGTCCATTTGTTTTCAATGAGTTATTTGACTTTTTACTCCCCCAAGAATTCTTTTAATTCCATCGGATATCTGCCATATTCCATGGATGCGCATCTTCTCTTTCCCTACACTAGAAAGTAGTTGAACTGTTTTTTTCCCCTCAAGGACTAAAGCCTTTTTAGGACATTAGTTCCCATGTCATAAGCTTCTGCTTTTCTGGAGAGTATCAGAGATTTTTAGTGCCTTCCTGCAGGCTTCATGACATGACTAAATAAACCCAATACAATTCTTTTCTGCACTAGTAGTTAGGGTTTTCCAACCAGAACAGCTTTTATTGATCCCTGGGGGACCAGCTAACAGAGACTGACAATGAGCTGGAGAGCTAGGTAAGCTTCTAAAGTGATTATAAAATTGTAGTATTTTTCTTTCACATTCTTCCAATTCCAGTGAGTTTTTCATGGGGACTTTTAAGTTTTGCTTTGTATATTGTAGGTCCAGACAAAAAGCAATTCATTTCATAAACCTTGCAAAATCATTTTAATTATGGTTAAGCATTCATTTTGCTGTGATTTGTGTGCATTTGGCATTTTAATCAGAATTTCTCTTTACAAGAAAGATACGTTTTTCATGAAACTTTTAGGTGCCAAATAAATGACATCAATATGTATGAGACAAAAAAAATAGAAATGGGCAAAACCAACAGTAATGATGGCCTCTGTCATACCATTTTGAATCTTTAATCTGTAAATAAAATAAAAGTAAAATCAAAAGGTAAAAGAATATGAATAAAATAATCAGAAATACAGCAGAATTATAAGTAACCACAAGCTAGCTATCAAACAAGCAATACAAAGTTAAGAGTATTCCTTTTCATTAAAAAATTTTTTAAAAGGTTAATAATTTTGTTCCCTTGTTTAAAACCCTCAGAAGCCTTCCCCTTGCTCTCAGGATAGAATTACAAATATTCCACGTAGTGTAAAAGAGAGGTTCTGCATATTCTGGGCCCACGTGACCCTTTAAGCCTCATTGTCAGCCATTTCTTTCCTTACTCTAAATTCCATTCATGTTAGCCTTCATCCAGTATTTTTTTTAATGCATGAAGCTCTTTGATTTTAGAAGCCCTTACACATAATGTTTATGAGAACTTGTGGTGAATTTGTATTTGACTAAATGGTATTAGGACCAAAAACCTAGGAATAAACAAATCCTACAGAGACTTCTCTTCAAGAGGCTCTCAAGGGAGATGCTTACCAGAGAATAATAACACAGAAACACAAATGCATTACAGCACTCAAGCAGGGCTGGGCTCTAGTCTAATCTGAACTCTGGTTAACTGGGCTAAAATATGTGGTCTGGGCAGTAGACTGATTAGCCTTAGTATTTTTTGAGGCAAATGCCAAGTCTCTGATTGATCCTACACCAACCAGTGCCATGGCAGACAGAAAGCATGGAGTGAGGGTGGTCAGCCTGGTGGTTCCTACAGGTGCTCTACGTCAGGCAAACATCCCAGACAAACTGGTAGAAAAGGAAGATGAGAACCCACCACAAAATAAGCATTAACCACATAAAGCCATAAACAGAACACACCTTCTTTGTCCTGGATGCTGACAAATCCTTCACAGTTTCTCAGCCCGGAAGGGTGAGAACAGATGATTGGTGGTATTAGAGGAGATATTGAAAAACCATCCCCCAGTGTCAACATTATTCCCTTTTCTGAGATTACTTACACCTTTCCGTGTTTTTAAAAGAAATTATAAGAACAGGCTCAAAAAACAAAAACAAAACCAGAAAACCACAACAAATAGAGAAGGAGGGAAAGTCATGAAGGTTATTTTTCTCAAATAACATCTAGAAAGGCCTAGGCCCAGCCTGATTTACAAATAGATTTATTCAAACACTTATGCAAAGGTACTTCTTAGGTTATTTCGGCTTCTTAAGATTTGAGCAACCAAAGGAAAGCCTCTCGGTTTTCCTTATTTATTAATGGTGACAGTACACCAAGTGGAGAAATTAAAGTCAGGTCCTTTAGTTCATACTTAACGCCAAGAAAAAACCAAAGGAGTGCTGGAAGAAATATACATCAATGTTATTATGAACACGGCATGTGGACATATAATAGGAAATTTCATACTTCCGTTTGGACAAGTTGTTATGAATGACCTGAAAATGGAAACTGAGCAAACTGTTTGCAATTTGTATAACTGACAATGAATTGAAATACATATGTAAATAACCAAGACCCAAGTAGACAGATAGGTGAAGGAAATGTATGGATAATTGACATATGTGAATGATAAATTTGGGAAAAATTATTTTTTGCTACTCATACAACTGATTGAACACTGGAATGCATGTAAAGATCAGTAAGATAAGGAGTCAACACCCCCATTGCACATGGGTAAGACTAATATAGAAACAGTTAAAACGTTTCAAAAATATATGAGAAAATGCATTACAAAATAGTGTATTGAGAATAACTCTTCATAGTTCAGATTTTTACTAGGCATTTCTTTGGTGCTCTAAAACAAATTGTGGGGTTTACTGTTCTCCCCACCTTGGAGGTCCTTTGGGCAATATGACAAAATGAGGAGAAATGGGAAAATGTGAGGCCGTAGCCTGAGAAAGGTTTTGGGTTGTTTCTCTGCAGTTTGTGGAGAGACAGATCAGATGTAAGGTGTAGTGTATGAGAGAAAGGACAGGGTGAGGGGAAGAAGTACCTTTCTTAATGTATTATGGAAGACAATAACAAACCACCAGGCAGCTTGTTTTATATTTTCCATTGGTTTTGTGCACTGAGTCCCTTTTTGCGTTGCTCTGGGAGTAAACTTTGGAGGTCATGGCCTTACATGATTTGCACGTAACCTTACAGATACAGAATGAATGTCTTTATAAAGATATGACAGAGTCACGAGGAAAGAATGAAAAGAGGGAACAAATGCTTTTTTGTTATCTCCAGTGGCTGCAGGATAACCAATGATTTTTTTGAGGGGGTAAGTTTCTCTGCTGTGTTTTAAAGCAATGTATTTATTTTTGTTATCTCCTCCTCAAAAAAATACGGAAAAATAAGGGGAAATTTTAAGATATTTTACAAGTTAGTTGTACTATTTTAAAAATGACATTGCTGTAGCATATTTTTGAAAAAAGTTATTTTTTAGAATGTCAGAAAAGTTGTCTGAATAAAAGAGAATCGATTTACAGGGCTTTTCAAACAAATTTAATATTTTAAAGTAGAATTAAAGTCTGTCCTTAATCCATACAATACATATCCGATTTATTTTAGCTTGAGACTATTGAAAAGGAAAATTAAAGTTTGTGTTTTTTAAATAAGAAAGGTGACAAATCTTATTAGAACCTTTGAGGCGACTGTGGGGAGGAAGTGACACCTTTTTTTAGGGAAGTTTTGTAATATATCGAATTATACCTTAATTTTTTTCTGAGTCAGTATGATTTTTTTTTTTTTTTTACTGTAACTAGATGCACTTTCACTTTCTCTAGAGAATTATGTTAGGCTTCAGCAGTGAAGATGTGATAGCACCATATATTCTCAGTAATGCCTGTTCTAGTCCTGGCGTGCTCCCAGCCAGGCACTGATGCTGTCCACGTGTACATCTCCAATTTGTAGTCCTCACAGCAAGTAGAGATGTGAGTTGAAAATGCTGTTTAGGAGATCACAATAGAACACAGAGAAGAAATGGATGAGTACTAGATACACAAATGCTATAGTCATGCCAGATTTAGGCAATGCACCCTTATTCCTCGTAGATGAGCTAAAACTCTGTCTAATTCGACGAGCGATGACACCCTTCCCTTTCCTGGTGAAAACCCCAGCTCTTGCTAGTCATACAAAAACCTCACATTTTCAAAATCAGAAACAAATTTTTGCATGAATGTTAGCCTCATACAGATTAGACTAGTAGGCCCATTATTTAAAATCCTACAAGGTTTCTGCCCATTTCCAAGATGTTGTAAAAGCTTTGAGCAAGAAGTGAAAAAAAGAAGGGCTAAATTAGGAGTTCGAAATTTGTACCTCTTGGGGAGTGATAGAAATGTTAGCTGTCTTGATTGTGGTGGCGGTTTCATAGATGTATGGATCTCTCAGAATTCATCAAATTGTGCATCTGAAATACGTGTAGTTTACAGGAATTATACCACAATAAAGGTGTTAAAAAAAACAAAGGTGAATGATAGCTTCTGTATGCAGCAGGCATTGGAGGCAACTGAAATGAAAATACTTGGCATTTAGAAACAGAAGTAAAACTATGAATAAGATGTCGCAAAGTCTCTTAAGTTCATTTTGTAGATGTAGCAGAAGTGATATCTATTATCTAAGATGATTCAGGAATTCTCAGTGTTGAATTCTAAATATCAGTGATAGGTAGATGAATTCATAGTATTTGATGTCATGTTACTTGGAATAAATAAGGTAATAAGATATAATAATAAGATGTATTAGTTGGAATAAGCTAACTTGTCCCACATTAGTAGGAGCTCCTGGGGTGAAGACCATCCCAGGTGGCAGCAGTCCATCAGATAGGTTACCTGGGGCGGCCTGCCCCACGCTGGCTTCTGCAGGGTGGGAAGTGCTGTGCGCAGACCGCCCTCTGGCTAGTGCACACTGCGTGTGAGCAGGTCAGGGGCTTTCAGGGGTCCTGCAATAGAGACTTTAATCTTTTCACTTTAACCCACTGTTTCCCCAAATTGCTTGACTGTTGTTTTAATCATTTCAGATGATTGCAATAACAATAGACATTTGTTTCTTACAATTCTGGAGTCTCGGAAGTCTGAGATCGGCGTGCTCGTAGCATCGTCAGGTGCTGGGGAGGGCCTGTCTTGGGTTGCAGCCTGCTGACTCCTCACTGTGCGTTCGCTTTGTGGGAAGAGTGCAGGCAAGCCCTCTGCCGTCTTCTTGGAAGGACATTCACCCCATTCAGGAGGTTCCACCTTCAAGACCAGATTTGCCTCCCAAAGGCCCTGCCTCCTAATACTATCACGTTGGGGAGTAGATTTGACTTCTGGCCACACACACTCAGTCCATACAACTAGGAAATCTTTTTATTTCTTCTTCTTATAAACCAACTAACATGTCCATCACTTTGTATTCCAAAAACACTCTTTGGGGAAATCAGATCAAAGGAAATACACTGATTCCAGTGTCAAATTGTCTTGAGTATCTACTATCCTTAAAATACTTTAAAACATCACAGTGATTCAGGCTCCAGCCACTTACTGTGACCAGTGGACTCCAGCGGCCCACCCAGGAGATAATTAGCATAACAGACACGCAGAGTCTCAGTAGTCAAGGCTCAAAATACACACTCTGTTCTCTTACCTGTTAGAACAAAGAATCTGAGCAAAGACCCTAACATGACTTCTGGAATCAATCCTAGAGCTAATTTGTGAATGTTAGAAACCATTTGCAGACTCTATCTTAGAAATTGATAGACTAAATTCGTGGAGTAGCCGAATCAAAATGAGCTGTCTATATAATAAATGCTCCTTCCTAAGTCAGAATGGGGTTTTTCCATTGGCTGTGGTCTTAATAGGAAAATGTGGGTGAAATTGATTCCATGCAATGTCATGAGATGAAGTCATCTGAGAGAGTACCTAGAGAAACAAAGAAGCACAGAGTAACTTTACTGAAGATGGCAAGTTTTCTGAGGCTAAAGGAGGGAGAAAGAAAATGTTTCTCAAGTTGTAACTTACATGTGATAGAGTAGAAATCAGAGCTAAATTTCTTCCTAGAATTCATCTCCCTTTCTATAAAAAACATTGTTCTTTATTTTTATTCTTTTTGATTTGGACTGTATCTGTCAAGATTGAACCAGGGAAACAGAACCAGGAGGAGATACATATTAAGGGATTTATTACACAGAGTTGGTTTATGTGATTTGTGGGATTGGCTTGGCATTGTTGCCGGAGAATAGATTATTGTCTTGTGCAGGAAGGAATTCAAGAGAGAGCCATAGTAAAGTGAAAGTAGCTTTCTTCAGGGACATACATACTCCACAGACAGAGTGTAGTCCGTCTCAGCAGGCAAGAGAGGTGGCCCTAGGAGATACACATTCCATGGACAGAATGCAGTCCGTGCTGCTCAGAAGGGGGAGTGGTGGCCCCAGAGTGTGGGGTCATCTAGGGCAGCGAGAGCAGCCACAGGAGACACACATTCCAAAGGCAGGTGCAGGCCATCTCAAAAGGCGAGGGGTGGGGTGCAGGAGTGGTTAGTTTTTATGGGCTTGGTAATTTCATATGCTAACAAGTAGGAAGATTATTCTAGCTGTTTTGGGAAAGGGGTTGGGATTTCCAGAAATCAGTCCATTGCCACTTTTTGACCTTTTATGGCCAGCCTCAGAACTGTCATGGCATCTGTGGGTGTGTCCTATAGCGTGCTAATGAGAATATAGAGAATTAGAATGAGCATATAATAGGGCTCAAGGTCCACTGGAAGTCGAGTCTTCCGTCATCTTGAGCCGAGTTGGTTCTAACCAGTTTATGTCCTCTCATCAGTTATTCTTTGAATGGTTGTGCCTTGCCCTCTTCCCTCCTGTTTCAGCATGTTGGAAATTGTTGGATGGGCTGTGAGGAAGGGCAGACAGGAGAGGGGAGCTGGAATAGCCATCCACAGATGGAGTTGTCACTTCATCAGGAATCCTGAGGCTCCTTTTAGGGACTTTTGAGTGATTGGATCAGACATACCCAAAATGTCCAGGGTAATTTTCCTTACTTCAAGTCAACTGATTAGGGACTTAAGTTAAATTTTCAAGATAACTGATAGCATCACCTGTGTTAGTGTTTGATTACATAACTGGAATTGTAGCCTTGTCAAGCTAACAGGTAAACCTGACCGTGGCAGGGACATATAAGTTCATAGATATAACATAATAAGTTTTTAAAAATGATTCATGACTCTGAAAACCTATGAATTCTAGTTACGTTGCCACCAACCAACTACATACACACACACAAGTCTCATGGTAACACGCCATAGTCTAAAACAAATACAGGCTGCTTTTTAGGATTAAGTTTGGCTTTATATGACAACAGTGTCGAGAAGAAAACTTTTTTCTTTTAAGATAGAAGTCTGTTTCTTCTTCACAGGAACACAGCCTGCAGATACGCCACCCAGGGCAGGTATGGTGGCTCTTCTGTCAGTGATTTAGGGTTTCTGTTTTTCTTGCCCTTTTCTCCTCCACCCTCTTCCACACATCTCTTCCATTGTCAAGGTTAACCCTCTGTCCATGAAAAATTGTGGAGCTCCTCCATTCTTCATTTCTATTCTCTAAGCAACAAAAGGGGCAAAAAGGGGAGAAGACTGGCCCCCCTCCCCTTTCAGAGAGCCTGGAAGTCCCTCATGTCTGTTTACACCTCATTGGCCAGAATTTGGTCACATGTCACATACAGCTGTTAGGTAGGACGGGGAACAGTCTCTGGCCTCAGGAGGCAGTGTGCCCAGCTAAAATGTGGGGTTCTGTTACAAGAAGCAAAGTGGATGCTGGAGTAGGCAGCTAGTGTCATGTGCCTCACAAGGTGAGCTTGAAATCCTCAAGACAGCTTGGCCTCTTACAGTTATACTAGGACAGTCTCTTTGAGATCGATTTCAAAGGGTGCGTTGAGCAGGCATTATGGATGTACTTAGCAAGCATACTTGTGCCTTTTCGCCAGCTCTTGTAGACTTGGTCAGGGTAGCAACTTCTGTCACCTGTACTTTTTACCTTCTAAAGCTGTTCTATCTACAACTCCAGGCTTAGCTTTGAAATCCTTATGTTGGAAAGGGTCTCATGCTGACCAAACTCTATAGAATTGACATCAAGTCAAATCAGTTCTGGCAACTGGACTTTCCTGTCTTGTTCCCAAGTGTAGTTCCCATTCTGTACCCAGATTTAGCCAGTGAATTCGTGTGTGTGTGTGTGTGTTTCTTTGTGTTCTGGTGTTTCTCACTGTACCTTAGGGTCTGTGTTACCTAAAATAGGGGAGAGGAGTGGGTCTGCCTTGCTTTTATCAGTATGACCTTAGGGTTTGATGTGCTTCTGCTGATGTTGCTGAAATGAGAACAAAACAAAACAAAACAAAAATTTTTTTTTTTTGCCAGCTTTGATTTCTGAAAATTATTTGGAAGTCTGAATTACACAATATTTGTCTTTTCCCTTTCTCATCAGCTACCCTGGGTAAAATTTCTCTCTTTAAATATTGACACAAAATTATTACTCTTGTATTTAATAAAGGAGGCTTAAACATGCAAATCTCAGATCTGTGCTATGTGGTGCAGTGGCAGCGTTCTGAAGAGGACCATAATTTCCTTTCACATTTTCAAACCTACAGAGGGGGTGGGGACAGAGAACAATATACATTTCTATTTGTGAAAAGAAATGCATCATTTGTTTATTACTGATTTGTTTGATTAATCTGGAAATGCTTTGACTGTGCAGTTATGAGGTTGCATACCTTTTGCTTATTGCAGTCATTTGTAATCATTCACAAGGTTGCTGAGTAGTAATTTTATTATTGTTGTGAGGAGATAAGTCAATTAGGAAACAGCGATTGCCAACAGTTTGTCCCTTACAGCACCATGTAAAGAGAATTATGATACCAGTCACAGTTGTCCTTGAAACATTGGTCTTTAATTGGCAATAGCAGAGTGCAGTAACAGCTAGCGGAGAGCTGCTTCAACCTGTATTCCCCCCCACAAATGGTCACACAGGGACCATTGTCTTCCAGTAGTCAGGGTAGCACATAGGTCTGCATTGTGGATTTTCTATGACTTTGAACATTTTCATATCCTCCTTTTGTTGTGGCTTTCTCCTTTTCTTGCATCATCTTTGGAAAAAAAGCTATCAAACTGTCATGTATTTCATTTTGCTAAGCATATGTGAGAAATTCATGAAGTTAGATCACCATTTGGGTTTTATGTTGTTTAAGACATTTTTTCCCTTCATTTAAAAAGTAGATGAGTGGCTTCAGCTCAGAAATGGAGAGAGCTGGAAAAAGAGCAACACACCTACCCCTACAATAAGAAAAAAGCTGGACAAACTGCAAATTAATGACTTTTCTTAAAGTCATCAAAGAACTGGGTAACAGGGCCAGCCCCAAAAGATACATATTATGTGATATGACCCCATTTATATGACATTTCTGGAAAAAACAAAGCTACAGAGATGGCACCTAGATGGGTGGTTGCCAGGGGCTGAGGCTTGGAGACGGGGCTGACAACAAGGGATTGCAGGGGAGGAGTGGTAGGGCGATAGAAGTAGGCTGACCAAATGCTCATCTTAGTTTTCCCAGGGCTGTCCAGGTTTTACAGCTGCAAGGCCTCCATGCCAGGAATGCCTCTTACTTCCAGGCAAACCAAGGTTGTTGGTGACCCTTGTTGAGTACTGGCTTGGTAGACACACGACTCTATGCCTTCGTTACAACTCACGGAACTGTTTGCTGCAAAAGGTGAACTTTACCTTATGAAAAATTTTGAAAAATTCAGCTGATACCTCACAGATCCCAGGACATGGTGCAGGCTGTGACAAGTGAATCTAACTATATCAGAACTGAAGAGAACTTGATAAGAAATTGGAATCATATGAGTAAAAATTAAGAGCAGTTACGTAGGGTTTTAGGTTCACGTGGTAGGAATCTACAAATATTTGCGGGGCTGCCATGAAGAAAATGCATTAAACCAGTTTTGTTCTAGCAGCATGATACATCTAATGCCCTGAGGTTTGTGGAATGCACAACCTGAACAACTGTGTTCTGTGGCCCTGCATAATTAGACTTAATCATTAAATATCTTGAGGTCTTACTTTCCTCATTCAAAAAGTGAAGAAATTACAGTGATGATAATTTTGCATTTATATGTTGAGACTGTGGGCTCTGGAATTGATCATATCTGTGTTCCAGTACTGACTCCAGAACTTCCTACCTCTTAAGTATTTCAGCCTATCTATGTTTCAGTTTTCCTTTCATAGAATAAACATTGTGACAACCTACGTCCGAGGCTGGGGTAAAGGTAAAATGAGATCACATATCTATAAAATAGCACGGTGCCTGGTGCATAGTAAAAATGGATATCAAAACGATATATTCAGAGTGGATAGCTTGTGTTCTCATTTGACTTTTCTAGTTTTAGGGCTAATGTAATACAGAAGAATATAAAAACTAAAATGCCAAAACAGATTTCTTTTCCTGTTTCAAAAAAAAAAGTTGCAATTCTTGTAAATTTAACTTTGTCACCTACATACAAGAATGGAGTTCACAAGAACATGGATGAGTGTCACAGGCAAAGAACAGTTACATAACAGAAAAACAGGTGACAAAACACTAGGCATTTGTTTGTCTGCCCTTGGGTCAGGCCCTTTTTACCCCAGAGCTCAGATGCTGTAACTGTGTTGAATGTATAGCAGGATCAACGGTTGGCGTAGTTCTTTCTAATCTCCTACTGCAAATCTCTAGGAAGCTACCACAGTCCATTGTGAAGTTAATGATCTGTTAAGAGAGTAAGCAGGGACTTCCAGTTTCCAGTTTCCCATGTAAGGAGCTGGGAAGCTGTCACTCCATCCTAACAACAAATAAAAAGCAAAGTACTCTAAAAACCCAGCAATTCTTCTTGGATCCGTTAGAGGGGAGGATGCAGTAGTAAATCACTGCCCCTAAGATTAGAGGGACGGGTAGGTGAATACAGGTCACCCGGGCTCCCCAGAGCACACTCACAAGCAGAGACCTGTGCCAGAGTAGGAAGCCCCGAAGTAGAAGTGATGAATTTCTGGAGGCTCAGTGGAGACGAATCTCCGAGTTAAAAACTCCAGCAGAACTCCGTCCTAGGGAGGGCCCCCAAATATTGTGAAATTTACCTGCAGGAATTCTATCAGATTCCCACAGTAAATATTTGAGAAAAATTCCTTGGGCTCCCGGCAGAGGGAGAGGAATGGGAAACATGTTGAAATACGGCAGAGCACGCTGTTCTTCACAAGGCCTGTCCTCGAGAGAAAACAGTGAAGCAGAGCCTGACGTGCTAGGGTATTATCGGAGCTGTCTGACCTGGGGAAGGGAGATACCCAACTCCAGGCCACTCGCACCATCCTGTCCCACCTGAGGGGCGAGAATCAAAACCTGAGAAACACTTGTCATGTTCACAGTCCAGAGGACAGGCTCACTAGAGACTGGGACCTAATCCTAGGACTGTGGGGTGCTTCCCCCCCGACACCTCACCACCACATTTCTAAAGGCCTGTTTATAGCAGTTCCTTATGTTACAGCAAAGTGTTACAGCACCTGAATCCCGGCGAGAGACCAAGCGACACTTGGAGGGTTGGACAACTCAGCTTTATTTTGCTGGTGGGCCCAGAGGAGTTAATAACACTCCGAGCTCTGGACCCTGTTTGTAGGTTTACATAGGCTTTTATAGAGTTTCAGGTTTCCGTTAGGTTTGTGCCATATACAAATGAGGCGTTAGAAATGGAGCAGTCAGGAGTGAGCTTTTGGGACTCAATGAATTTTAGGGGTAAGTTTCGTTTTCCTAGAAGCAAGACGTTTTACAGAAGCACAAAAGCGAGAGAATGCCGCTGGGCTGGGGAACCAGATGGCGCCGGCAGGAAAGCTGTGGCCCTGGCTGGGGGTCCTGCTGATCTTTTCCTGGGGCTTCCCACCTCACTTTTACCTGGTACAGCACGGCTATCAAGAAAAATTATAATTAAATACAATGATGATTAATATGTCAAGTGCTCTGATGACTGAAGTAGTATTTGAATAAACTTGTATTTGTTTATGCATTTGCTTGTTTTACAAAATTATAGCTAGTTCTCAGATTCTTGGGTGACTCTAAGAATAGGTTCACATGAAGAAGCTCCCAGAACCACAGCTTAGAGCTGTCTGGCAGCCACTGAGCCCAGACATTGTGGCCTCTCCATCTGTACCCCCAAATCAATGCCTTTTCCTCAGGCAGCTCAATTCTGACCTGACTAATGTGGCTGCATCTCATGGGTGGAATGTCTGCACCTTACATGTCTGCACCTTGGCGATAAAGGAAGCTAGGAAATAACAGTTTTTGCTCAATTTCATGTGGAGAAGGCAAGATACACAATGTAGGAAAATAGCAAAATGCAGAGAGTGATTCAGTTATCTCGAGCTGTCAGAAGTGACAGATGCCAACAATCACGTTCTAATTTAGTTTTCTGATCCTGAGTTCCCCCTCCCAAATTATCTTCTAAGCCTTTCCCTTCTGTTTCTAGACCTTTTAAAATCTACACATGGAACTTTACATCTTTATCTGTTTAACTTAAATTTGCTAGGTTGGATTCATTGCTTCAACTTCTTCAGATCACATCAGAACCATTTTGGTCACTCATTGTCACAGCAAGCCAAGCCAGTTTTGTTTATTAACACCTTGAATATGTGTCCTTTTTAATTCTGTGGGGCATAGCAGAATATCTCTTAGGTGGTGATTATGGTCTGAAGATGTTCCCAAGGATGCTCTCATCTCTTTTCTACTTAAAGAATCACTGCTTCAAACACTTGAAATATATTCTAATTTCATTTGTCAATTCTCCCTCTATCAAGCTGAAAAAGAAGGTATTGATATTAAGGGAAGCTGGGTGAGACATACATGGGAACTCTCTGTACTACCTTTGCAACTTTTCTGTGAACCTATAATTATTCCAAAGTCAAAGTTTATTAAAAGTTTAAAACAAAAGAATCAACACGCTGTCATACAGTGATTCCGTCTTCCATGAATTCACCTCCTCTGTGGGGGTAGAACTTGCGGTCACTGTACCTCCCCCTAATCCTGAGACAGGTGTGAAGGAGACCCCAGTGGAGATGATCAGAGTCATTTTCTGAAATTGATACGTGAACAGCTGCTGTGTGCTTGGAGCTGGATACAGGATGAAGCTGCCCAAGGACAAACAGAGCCGAGGTTTCCTGGGAACCAAGGGCCTTGATGGCATCTCCTGAGTCCCTGGATCCTGCTGTATATAAAGCCAGTGCTGGCTTCCGCCTTTCCAGTTTTATGATCTGATGCATTCCATTTTTGTTTAATCTAGTTCGTGTTCCACTTCTGTCACTCAGATCAGAAAGGACACTAAAAATATTCTGTCATCAGTCTGACTTTTAGGCGTATTTGTGATTTTTTTTTTCTCTTCTATCTTCAGAAGTATATGCAGGAGATACAAAGAGGCTTTGCCAGGGGCAATTCCATCCTGTTATACAGAGAGGAATTAATACGGCATGGCGTAAGGGGTGAGGTTAATAACAGCATGTTCCAAGTGTTTTAGGAATATCAAGGAAAAAAGTGACTACATGCACAAACACAAAGCCCGCCCCGTGCCCTCGACCCACCTGGCCACCACCTCCCTCCCACTCAGTGCCTTCGTTCTGATACCTGTCTCAGTGTCAGAGCCTTGATCAGTGCCTGCCCCTGCTCTCAGAACCTGCTCCCCAAAAAGCTGCTTAAATCCCCTTCTTGGGCCACTGACAAATTTATTTCTCTTATTTTTTTCTAGAATTTTAAAAATGTATTGTTTGAGGTAGAGTTTTATGTTGCTTTTATGCAATATCTAGTCTTCAAGGTTAACCTGCAAGTTTATGTTAATTTCCCAGGTTGGCGGTATATGCTTTTGACTTTCACTTGAATCCCCTTTGCGGTAGTTTTTTCTCTTCCATCGGCACTGGATTTGTAAATGCCACTGGCTGGATCACCTTGGTGTATTCAGAGGAAGCAAGGTGGGTAGAATTTAACCATTGACGTAATGGTTAGAAAACAGCTGTTCGATTTGGAACACATCTTGATAGCATTAGTCCATTGGTTAATTGGCTCTAAGTCATACATGTTTGACCTTTTAGAAAATGGCAGTGTTTCATTCTGAGTCATCCACCCGATTACTCTTTTGCTTTGAAGAACAGAGGTTTCTTGTGTTTTGCTTAACTTAGCTGAATTACTTACGCAAAATTTAACACCCTTTGCTCTGACCTACAGTTCTTGCCAATGGCTAAAATCTTCATAATGTTCAGTAGAAGTTGCATTAAAAGACCAACTCAAGAGGTAATGGCATTGATGAATTGATCTATTTTTAGATAATAGGTTAATTTGTTGCCCACAATTTGTGAGACCCAGTGGGACCATCACTATATCTTAATGATATTTTCTCCCTCAAGCAACCAGCACAATTTCTGGCTCATAACAAGAGCCAAATAACAGCCTATAAATAAAAGTTTATACATGAATAAGTAAATGGAGAAATTTTGTACATTTTAAAACAAATATACTGAGTAGTTTTCTGTAAACAATGCAATTTCCTCTTAGACAGACAGACATATAGATATGCCTTCTTTCTTCTTTAATCCCACTTCAATATCTCTCCTGAACTCACCATGTCATTGAACTGGTAACATAGCTATAGTAGCTTCGGGGTGGTAATGAGGAGAGCTACGGGAGGTTGGAGTGCAGAAGGTAGACTTCAGGAGGTGAGAGGCTAGTTGGGAGTTTACCAGAGATGGAGGAATTTTCATCTCTCATTTCAGGTTGCAGGTCAGAACAATGAGTGGGAATAAGGCAACTGTCCACTTAGAGAGACCCCATTTATATTTTGGGAAACGCATCTGGTTAATAGTGCTGGCACAAGTTTGTGGAGGTCCAGGGTGGTAGTGAGATTCATTATCATCCAAAAGAAGAGGATCATGGAGAAAATACTCAATAGTATACTCCAAATTCTTAGTTAATTTTTAAGTGGTTTGTGGTCAGGTTCTAGGAAAATAAGGATTCGTGATTCAATTCTGATAAAATATGTAAGAGTAGTAAGAATGAATAAACTTGATCTATATGAAACAATATAAAGAAGTCCTGTTGATAAGAATAAATAGCAAATTGGAAAAGGGTGATAGAATTTATATGCAGTTCAAATTTTGTGTAATGATTATGGGTACAAAAATATGTGGGGAAATATTTATATATGTATGATAATTTGGAAGTCTAAATTTAATCACTGCACATTTTACTGCTGTATCAATATATAGCAATGTATCAACGCTGCTGTTGATGAATATTTGAAGTATATAAACTTTGACTATTATAAATAGTATAATTTTATATTATGTTTTAATATAAATAGTTCCGCAAAATTATTGCAGGTCTCTGCTTATATAGATGTGTGAGCTCCATACTTCCTGTATAAACAGAAATTGACATTCAGTGGCATCTTTCAATATATTAAGGATATTACAAGGTTTTCGGTGATTTTCAACCTTTCTGACTGATTTTGCTTTTGATGTTTCTCATTTAAGTGTCATGAAGGGCATTTTCAAAATACAATTTGTCTTTTAATATCTGAGCATAATTTTTATAGTCATTGTGATTTTTGAAATATTAGGGCTTATTTAAATCATATAATTGTCTATTTACCATTTTGTGTTTTACTTTGAATCTCTTTCCTTCTGACTTTATTATGTTGTTAACGTAAGAAAAAATCCTCTTCTGGTTTAAAAGTTATAGATAGGATCGAACTCTTCTGCCCTTTCATTTTTTCTTTAAAGTGTCTAAACTGATTCAGTATTCTTTGCCCCTTCTCCCAAACTTGAAAAGATACAACTCTTTAATTACTAAATGAAGACACCTCTCTGATCTTGCTGTTACTGTGTAGGCTATTAGTTTTAGATCCTTATTTTAAGATACAAGTTTTTACTTAGTGTTTACAGTCAATAGTTAAAGAAGTTTCCCGGCATTTAATCAATTTAGGAACTCACATGTTTCTTGACTACCTCAGCTTCCTTCTTTGTTCAGTTTTCTGCTTGCTAAACTATATATTTAATAGTTCTTAAATGAGAGTCTGTGTAGGTGGTAGATTATTCTGGTACTTTTAAGCATGAACATCAGTTTTCATTGACTCATAAATAAGCATTTTATCTGTGTATGAAGTTTTAGGGTTACAGTTACTCTCCTTCAGCACAATCGACATTAACACACTGTCTTCTAGCATCTGTTGTTGCTGATGTCTCTTGTTGGTGTAACCGGTCAGACCGTGGTTGGGAACGTGTTGTTACTCTTTATCCTAATGCTGTACAGCCTTACCACCACAGGGCTATGGATTCATTTCTTTTAAGTCCTCCTGCTGAGTGCCTGAAGTACACTTTTGATGTGGGAGGTTTTCAGCAATTACTTCTTCACATTTTGTTGCTCTGACATTTGCTCCACTCTGCTTTTATTGAGCTTCTGTTGCATGAATGTAGGCGCCTCGCTATGCATTTTTTTTCCCTTAGGTGTTTTCCTTCGTTTGTTTCTTTTGTTTTACACGTGTTTCAGGGTGACAGTCTAGGTGACGTCCTAATAACTGTTCTCCAGTTGACTAACCCACTCTTAGGCTCTGGCCAGTCCAGACACCAGGCTGCCCTCGTGCTCTTCTAGAAGACCCAGGGCTCTCACTTCACTTGTTCTTGGATATTTCCATTCAGTAAGTCCTTTTGGTTTGAACTTGAATATACCATTGGTTACTGCTTTGTGTTTGAAGCAGATTAGAGGATGAATTAACTATATCAGTTTGTCTGTACATCCCAGTATAGTTGATTTTTAAAGTTGGTTGTTATAAAACCTTGATCAAATATTTAGCATCCTGTAGTATAAATGCATGTTATATCGCTGACTAAAAGAGCCAAAATGGGTTAATTGAAGTGTCTAAATCAGTTTTGAATGCAAGGGTAAAAACACCTAAAGACACGTGGAGATAAAGTTGTTAAAATATCCATTAGTTCATTTCAACAGATGTCATAATGAGTCATGACAGTCACCACCACAGTAAAAAATGAGTATTGAATTTTTTATTTTGTTCTTTTAAAAAAGGAAAAAAATCCTTTTTAAAAGAATTTCAACAGTTGTTCAGAAAACAAGACTAAGTTTCTAAAATAAAACAAGTACTTCTGAAATTGCCATAATGCCAGCAGAATTTTGTCTGTCCTCTTTATTATATTTTATTACAGAGTAACTTCATTTTGAAGTGACATTTCCTTTTATAACCAAAACGAATATTGATTGTTAGTTATAAAGTAATCACTCAGACTACTTTCTAGAGAGTGATGTCAAAATGAGAAAAATGAACATCTGAGAAATACCTTGGGAAGAATTTATGCAATTCTACGTCATAACTGTTTACAGTATATTCAAAAAATAAGGAATGAACAAGCAGTACTAGAAAACATAATATTCTTTAAAGGGTAAAATAATTTTTTGGTTAATGTTAAAACCAATTACCACATTTCTTTCCTTCTAATTTATTAAAATATTTAAAAAAGTTGAATATAGACCTCTTAGGACACTTTCAATGAAAAGTCTCTCTTAAATGCAAAGCTTTCAAAAGGTAAACTTCATTATGAGCAAAGCTTTAAAAGAATCAAATTCAAATAAGTACATAATGAATATTTTCTCAACTTTTTACTAAACATACTGAAGATTATTTTATTTCAATGACATGCAACTTTCACCTCATCTCTTTCATATTGTAAAAGCCTACTTGGTTATTTAAATATAAATTTGTGTTGCTACTATTTAATAGCAGTATGTTCAGATGCTAACTAAAATAGACCTAGTTGTGGAAATTTCTGGATTTGTCTGCAACATATATTATTCAACAAAATTACTTTTGAATAAAAGGTTTAAGCCAACAGAAATATGGCAAAATTTTTAACACTTTTACAAATTGAAGTGTACATTAAAAGGATTATATACAATGACCAAGTAGGATTTATTCCTGGGATGCAAGGATGATTCAACATATGCAAATCAGTAAATGTGGTATGCTACATTAATATAATGAAAGCTAAAATCATATGATCATCTCAATAAATGCAGAAAAAATACTTGATAAAATTTAACATCATTTCATGATAAAACCCCTCAACAAATTGAGTATAAAAAGAAACATACCCCATTGTAATAAAGGCCATATATGAGAAACACACGGCTAACATCATACGCAGGAGTGAAAGGTTGAAAGCTTTTCCTCTAAGTTCAGGGACAAGACAAGGGTGCCTATTCTTTCCTCTTACGCAGTATAGTACTGGAAGTCCTAGACAGGGCAGTCAGGCAAGACAAAAATAAAAGATATTGGAAAGGAAGAAGTGAAATTGTTTTTGTTTGCCAATAACATCATATTATATACAAAAAATCCTAAAGACTCCACCAAAAAACTGTTAGAACTAGTCAGTGAATTCAGTAAAGCTGCAGGATATAAAGTCAACGTTCAGAAATCAGTTGTGTTTCTGTGCATTAACAATGAAATATCTAATAGAAATAAAGAAAACAGCCCTATTTACAATAGCATTGAAAACAATGGTATTCTTAGGGATCAGTTTAATCAAGGAAGTGAAGTATCTGCACACTGAAGAGTACAAGAGTCTGATGAAAGACACTGAAGACACAAACAAATGGAAGAAAGTTCCATGTTCATGAATCAGAAGAAATGATACTGTTAAAATGTCTACACTACCCAAAGCTGTCTTTTGATTCAGTGCCTCCTTATCAAAATTTAAACACTGTTTTCACAGAAATAGAAAACACAATCCTAAAATTAGTAGGTAGCACAAAAGACCCCAGGCAGTCAAAGCCATCCCGAGAAAGAGGAGCACAGCCGGGGGTATCGCACTCGCTGATTGCAAGCTGCGCTACAGAGCAGTATGGCGCTCGCAGAGACCAGTGCAGCAGAGTAAAACCCCAGGAATAGACCCCACACATACACTCAGCTCTTACGTGACCGAAGAGCCAAGAATACTCAGTGGGGAAAGGATAAACTCTTCAGTAAATGGTGTTGAGAGAACTGGGTAATCACACTGCAGAAAAATGAAACTGGACCTCTGACTTACCCACTTACAAAAATTAATTCAAAATGGATTGAAGACATAAACATAATACGTGAAACTGTAAAATTCGTAGAAGGAAACATGGGTGAAAGCTTTATGACACTGGTCTTAGCAACAATTTTTTTTTTTGGATATGACACCAAAAGCACAAAATAAAAAATATAATATATAAAAGCAAAAATCAACACTGGGACTATATCAAGTTAAAAAAGCTTCTGCCCAACAGAAGAAACAATCAAAAGAATTAAAAAGTAACATACAGAATGGGAGGAAATATCTGCAAAACTTCTATCTGATGAGAGATCAGTATCCAAGATATATAAAGAATACTTACAGCTCAATAACGACACCACATCTAATTTTTAAAAATGGGTGGAGGAACTGAATAGATGTTTTTCCAAAGAAGACATACAAATGACCAACTGATACATGAAAAGATTGTCAACATCACTAATCATCAGGGAAATACAAATCAAAACCACAGTGAGGTATCAACTCACACCTGTTAGAATGGCTATCCTCAAAAAGACAAGAGATAACAAATGTTGGTGAGGACATGGAAAAAAAGGGACCCCTTGTGCACTGATGGTGGGAATGTAAATTGATACAGGCACTACGGAAAGCAGTGTAGAATTTCCTCAAAAAATTAGAAATAAAACTGCAATATGATCCAGCATTCCTATTTCTGGTTATATATCCAAAGGCAGTGGAAACAGGATATTGAAGAGACTCTGCACTCCCATGTTCACTGCAGCATTACTCACCATAGCTGAAGTACAGAAACAACCTAAGTGCCCATCAGTGGCTGAGTGGATAAACTTGAGGACAGAGACTGTGTCGTATTTATCTTTGTACCCACAGTGCCTGTCACTCTGCCTGTTACACAGTCCCCCATACAGCCCTCGTTACACTCTTACCTCGCACATGACTATCGCTCTGACTTTATACTCTTTCCTGCAATGTCCTTTTTGTTTCTTCCCCTTCATGTAATTCTGTCATTATTCAAGGTCAAATGCAATTCTACTATCTCTTGTTATCTTTGAATATGTATGTTTGACAGTCCAGAAATTCATAACAAAGTGTAGATTTGATTGTGGGAGAAGGGAGGTTGCCTGGCTCCCTGATCATGCCTCACTGCTCAGAGCTGGAAATTGCCTATTCCAGTGAAGCCAGGCACCAATTAAAAGTGAGCTGATTCTCTGCCTTTAATGTTCTTTCATCTAAACTTCCTATTTTCAATCATTCATATTTTTGAGGGGCATCAAAAAAAATCAAAAGAGGTTTGATTTTAAAACAAACTAAAAGCCTACTTCTAATCTATGACTTATTGGAGAAATAAAAATAAAGGATTGTGAATCCATTCAAAGTATTAAGTATTTGTAAGATCACAAAAGCAATATTTTTTATAGATAATCTACCAGTTGATCTAGCAGTGCTATGCTTTTGCTGCCCAAATATGACTATTTTGGTTATAGAGGTACTGTGTCTTGGAATCCATCTCACTGCATTTCCATTCATTTCATGAGTTTGTGAAATGCCAACAGATACCACCAGAGGAAGGTCTATGTCCATGTCCCATGCCCCAAAGTCCTGCTCACTTCTCTCCATATTCTCTTGGTGATGGATAATGATCAGTCAAGGCCACAAATGTTTCTTTATAATTACTGCAAGAGCCTCATAGCCTAAAAGCTCCTATCACCAGGGAACCCTACTTACATTGTCTGTGTTGAACAAATCTCACAGTTGAGCCTTTTAACTTTAGCAACGATGTTACTCGGGAGAAAAGGAGGTGCAAAATACTCATGTCTTACCAAAATGTCAGTTAGCAGCCTGTATATATTGTGTCTCCCTGATGACTTGGTTTGGTAAACGGGTAGAAAACATTACCTTGTTACTGCGAAATAGCAAAACTATGAATCAAAGCCTGACCTTTTGCATTCCCTCCACAGGAAGCCTGGCTGTGTGGCTCCTTTATGACAGCATTTAAACATATTTAAGAATCTCTAATAATTACAAATAGGCTTCCTAGAACCAGCCTCTCCCCTTGTTTCTCCTCCCCCTCAGTGTCACACTTCTTGAACAGCTGCAGTCCGCACTTGTCCGTTCCTTTCTGTCATCAAAGAAAACCCACGTAAGCTGGCTTCCACCCTAAACACTCTACTGAAAGACTGCATCGTTACCAGCAACCTTCATGCTGCTGTGTTCATGGCCAACTTCAGGTTATTACTTAATCTTTTTTCCCCCCAGTTTTTTTGAGACATAATTGACATACATCAGTGTATACGTTAAAGATGTATAGCATGATGACTAGATTTACCTATGTATTGAAATGATTACCACGGCAGGTTTAGTTAACACCCATCATCTCGTGTAGATGCAATAAGAAGAGAAGGAAATACTCTTCTTGGGGTGAGTAGGCTGTCCTCTGTAAACAGCTTTCCCACATACCATGGAGTAGTGTTAGCTGTGGGCATCTGACACTTCCTTTAAAAAATTGCTATCTTCCTGGCTTCTATGATGCACTGGTGTTTCTTCTTTGATTCCCTCTATGGCTGCCTGTTCTCTGTCTTCTCTGACTCCTCCATGCTCTATTCTGTGTCTGCCTCAGCTCTGTGTCTTAGACTCTGTGCCTCGCTCTTCATGCCCAGAGACATTCATTATCATGGCTTCACATTTCCAAATTATATAGCCTCCCTCCTAAGCTCAAAATTTGAAATTCCCACTTTGACATTTTCATTTGAAGCTTGTCCTGGGACCTCTGACTCAAAACATGTAAAGCTAGTGAAAGAAAGAGGTGGGCTTTTGCGTTGAAATCTACTTTCTCAATTCACCAGCTGTGTCGCATTGGACATATTATTAAAACAACTCTCTGAGGTTCAGTTTCCTTATTTGAGTTATTGGGAAAATTGAGACAGTGTTTGAAAAACCAACAACAGAGCTCTTGGCACATAGTAGGTGCTCAACTGCAGTGCTCTGTCCAACCGCTGTGATTGTGTTCTCAGTCTGTTACCTGTTAATTCACCTAACTTTGCAGGTGAATGACTTGAGCATCAACATGTACTCCCCTTTTGAACTCACACTCCTCATTCAGCCACCTGGTTTTGTTGGTGGTCCTATTTAAATATATCTCAAATACATCTTCTACTTCAGGTATGCACTGGCATCTCGTTGAGGCCATCAACATCTGTTTTCTCCAACTTTTATCATCATCTGAACCCACTGCTTTTCCTATCATCAGTCTCATTAACTTCAGATCCACAAACCACAAAGTCACCAGATAATGTTTCATAATATTAACCTAACTGAATCTGTTTAGCTATTAACCATTGCTTTCAGTATAAATCCCAAGCTCTTTCACTGAACATGAAAAGGCTTTATAGCTTTCTTCCTCACCTCATTCATCTGATTTCTTGACATTCACCTTATTTTATGCTCTAACCGCACTGTGCAGTTGTCTGCTCTTGATTTTGGTACGATTTGGTACACTTGCACACAACAAATATTTTTAATGTGTCATGTCATTTCATGATTTACAAAGTTATATTGAGTCTTTTTAAAGAAAAATAACACAAAACATTGTTTCCCCTACACTGAAGACCATATGGAATTAATTATGAGAGGAAGAGTACAGAAGTGATCACAAGACTGAGAAGACAGGCACTTAAATTCCGTGATAACTTACAGAAATTCCAGTGAGGATCTGCCAGTAACTGCGAAAATGATTGTAAGTGCAATAGGACTAGCTCAGAACTTCAACAGTTAGGTGCTGAACATAAAGTAGGTGGGAGGCTTATGAGAAGCATAACTCAAAAACATTTCCAAATAAACTGAATATTCAGTCGACACTGGAGTAGAGGCTTAATTCCAGCTGACTGCTTTTAGAAGAAGATACCTTCTAAAGCATAGATATATTCCCTCATTTATTTGATTTGATTTTGGACTCTTATGACACCTTGCCTATGCCAACCATGGTTTTCCATTCGTAGTGCATTTCTGAAAAAGAAGGCTTTGATTCGTAGAGACTGTGGTTCCCAGAACACGCCATCTTCTCTCTCACTTGGTATCATTTTGTTGCTTTAAATATTCTTTCCTATTCTTCAGCTCTTTCCGTTAGTTAAATTCTACCCATCCTTTGTGTCACGTAACCTCCAGAAAGGCTACTGTGAAGTCTTAACACTTGGTCGGGTTCCCCTCTTGTGTCTTGTCCTGCGGTTGCACTTCTCACCCTGACTTGGAATCACCTCATTCCTGTGTGTGTCCCTGTTATACTGTCATCTCTGTAAGGTGAAGGCCCTCAACTGACTCACCACTGTATACCCAGAAGCTAGCAGAATGCCTGCCTTTTAAGAACAGCTCAAAATGCATTTGGAATCACACATTTAATACTTTTAAAGGTGCAAGCCAAGAATCAGTGATAAAAATCCTCTGCTTTCTTACAGAACCATTTTTTAAAACTGTTTTCTATTTTCAGTAATTTTCTCTAGCCAGTGCTAATAAATGCTCTATCTGAAGATTTGTTCTAATGACATCTCTTCCAATAATGTGCTTACTGCGCTCAGGAGGCTGTCAGCGAAGTCTTCTTTAATAATGAAGATCCTTTTCCTAATGTGGGTACCACTGTTTTCATTCTGGTTTTGCTTTCCTTATTTAATATTTTTCTCTTCCTAATTTCCTTTTAATTTTCTTTCTTTATCATCTTGTCATCACCGAAGTCTCTGTTTTCTTTTGGCTGTTGTTTTCGTGGTGAAGAGAAGTGACCTTCTCGTTAGCACTTCTCTGGTGCCTGACAGCAGAGTCCCTTCTCCCCCATGATTATGCTGATGGCCCTGGGCCAGTCATTATCAGACACGATGATGCTGAAGTTTTATGTACAAGACCATGATGGTCGTTTATTGTTTCCCAAGAACTGATGAAAGTTTTTAGATAATTAAAAAAATCTGTTAAGCTTCTGGAATCTTCTTGGAGCTTTCATAGTCATAATTATTTGCCTAAAAGTCACTGCCACAAAGAAGCATTTTATCATAATTTACTGAAGGTATCTTAAAATTAGATTTTATTCTGGTTTTTTAAAGAAAAATAGAATAATAAACTGGCTGTAGAGTGATAAAAGTACAAAGTATCAGAAGAAGTACAAATTGACATGAGAGAAGAGAAGACTGACATGTTCTGTTGCGTTTAAGGAGTTTCCAGCACACTGGAGAGAACGCACACATATACGTAGAGAAAATTAGAATTTATTCACATGTGTGTCATTGTAAAGCCAGGCATGGTTTGGAAATTCAGACTCTGAGCACGATCCTAGACACTGAGATCTGTATTCCAGTGCTGTCCATGGTTCCGCGTTATAGCTGAGTTATGCAAATTTATTAATCCTTTTAAGCCTTAGTTTCTTCATCTGTAAAACTGGATTATTAGTAGACTTCACAAGAAATGTTTGAGACTTATGAGACAACACATGTGCCCGCTGCGTAGCAGATGTTCAGTTCATGATTAACTGTTGTTACAATTGTTACGATTTATAAAGGGCTTTAAAGAGAACACAGAGGAGGAACTTCTAACCGTACCTGGAAAGGACAACTGAGGGCCAAGAGGAAGCCACGGGGGATATCCTTGTGCTGTTTGGAAGGCAGAGAGTAAGCAGCAACACTGCAGTTGATACAGTGCTGTTGCAGATCTGCTGACTCACCGCGTCAGCGCGAGGCAGTGGCTAAACCTGCAGTTGTTCCACCTTTTCCTGGAACTTCCTTTTGCTTTTTGCCCCCTGTGCTGCAGGTTTTAGCTTCATGACAAAAGGAATGACTTATGCATTCATTACCAAGGCCAGAGACAAGAAGACATGGAGTCAGCCCATCCACGTGGGTTTCCAGCTCATGGTGGTGGGTCCGCTCCTGCTTTTGGTCTTCTCCATTCGCATCTGTCCTCCTCTTGACCACTGCCCTGTTAACTTCAAGTTCTAGTGTTTTATTAGGAGACGTCAGTCTTGCAGAGACTGCTCGGTTAGCCCCCGCAATAGTGTAAGCCAGTCCCCTGAGAGAAATTCACACATGCATACACGCCTTCTCTCTCTCACTCTCACCTACTGGTTTCTTCTTCTCTCACTGAACCCTGACTGATACGTCTTCTGTTCTACCGATGTTCCACTTTTTCTTTGTGGGGCACTGCTGTATGGCCTTAGCTTTCATTGTATACATACATCATGCCCAGAACAAAAACATGAAAAAGTTCCCATCAGTGTTTCCGAATACGGTAGCAAATTTGTGGCTACCATGACATTATACATGTATGATACACATTTATTTCAGAATCTCAATATCATTTTAGACATTATTAATCTATGAAATAAATGAAAATATATGAATGAAGTATTTGAAAATAGAGCTCAATGACTGGTTGAAAATATTTCTTCAAAAGCAAGTTTACAGTATTTGTATCTCCACCATAACAAACATTACACAACATCAGAGGAGCGTACTGTTTTATGAGACTGTCTATTCTAGAGGAAAGCCCATGTGTCTTCTCCTCCGTTCTATAAACATTTTTACAAACTGACAGAAAGAGAGGACCAAAGTGAAGTAGAGTGGGAACAGTAGTTAATAATACTTACATCAAGGTCTCTTATTTATCTGCTTCTACTAGGCGGAACTTTGACATTTAAAATGATCAGAGACTGAAACAAAGGGAAAACTCAGTAAGAAAATTGCAAGTAAATAATTATCTTTCAGAAATACATAGTTTATGTAAAGATACTATTCTTGGTTCTCATTTTTTCTCCCACTCATGGTTTTCTGTACTGCACTGGTGTCCATGGTAACATCCCTGGCTAACGAGTAGATTACCACCGATGTCCTACCACTGCCAATCACTATTTGCTTAAGTCCACGCAAATTCTCTCTAATTTCGGTGATTTTCTCATCCCCTCTCTCTCTGATAAACAAGAGCTGAATCTGTACCAGAATAAATGGCATCAGCACATGACTATCTGCCGCCTTATGTATTTTGCCACATTGGAAAGTTTTATCAAGATGATAACATTTATTCATAACCACTTGGGCAGATTGGAAACTTCCCTGTTCTCTTTACATAACGAGCGTAAAAATAATAGGTGAACATATGTCAGATTATTCATGGAAGGCACTGTGCTTTATGTACCATATTAGTGAATATATCTCAATATTTTCCTACTAAAAGACTGTTTATAATATTAAGAGTAGCAGACAAGAATAAACATAATTTAAGAGAACACACCATTTTAGTATGCAGTTAAGTGCGGCTTACTTTTGCCTCCGTGATAATAGTGTGAGAAAGTTAGGCAGTGCTGGGGCAGCATTTCCCATACACGTTACCTTCCGTATTAATTCATGAAATCAGCTTGGTCAGTCATGGTCCTCCCTCTTTTATGACATCAGAGAAACTAGAAAAGAATAGACAAATCAGAGTGCATCATGTGTTGTAGGAGTTAATATTTTGTGAAATTTGATTAAATTTAAAGTTAAATGTAAAGCATATTCCTCACCGCTGTCATAGTCCCACACAATTCTAAAAGGATAATGTCTAACTTTCTCTTGATTCTATTAGCTTTTGTTTTAAGTTAAATTTTATTCCTTGAGGTTACAGGCTAGGTACCAAAATTCTTCTAGCCCCACTCATTATTCAGTTCCAGAGTGCTTCCCCATACCCTCCTACACTGATGGTGGGAATGTAATTTGGTGCAGCTACTATGGAAAAAAATATGGAGGTTCCTTAAAAAACTAAAAATAGAGTTACCATATGACCCAGCAATCCCAGTCCTGTGCATATAACTGGAGAAAAGGCTAATTCAAAAAGATACATGTACCCCAGTGTTCATAGCAACACTATTTACAATAGCCAAGATACAAAAGTAACCTAAATGTCCATCAACAGATGAATGGATAAAGGAGCTGTGGTACATACACACACACACACACACACACACGCACGCACGCACATGTATATGTATACAGTGGAATACTACTCAGTCAAAAAAGAATGAAATAAAGCCATTTGCAGCAACATGGATGGACCTAGAGATTATCATACTAGGTCAAGTAAGTCAGACAAAGACAAATATATAATATCACTTACATGTGGCATCTAAAATGTGACACAAATGAGCTTATTTACAGAACAGAAACAGACAAAGAAAAACAGGCATAGAAAATAATTTTTGATTACCAAAGTGGGAGGGACAGGAAGGATAAATTAGTTTAGGATTAGCAGATACACACCAATATATATAAAATAAACAACAAGATCCTCCTGTGTAGCACAGGGAACTATATTCAGCATCATGTAATCACCTGTAATTAAAAAGAATATATATCTTTCTTTATATATCATTTTACTGTACACCAAAAAACTAACACAGTGTTGTAAATTGACTATACTTTAATAGATAAACAAAGCACTCCCCATTTTTAGGTATTTTTTTTTTACAGTAGCACACTGCTCCTGGTACCAAAATCTGTGTCAGTGTCTTAGGGCTTCCATAACAAAGTACTACAAAGTGGGTGGCTTAAAGCAACAAAAGTGTATTATCTCATAGTTTGGGACGATAGAACTCCTCAATCAAGATCTCTGTCAGTTTGGTTCCTTCAGGGGCTCTGAAGGAGAATTTGTTCCCTGTTTTATCTCCTTGATTCTGATGGTTTCTGGTAACCTTTGGCATCCCTTGGCTTGTTGATACATTGCTCCAGTCGCTGCCTCCACCTGTACATGGTGTACAGTGTGTACCCTGTGTGCCCGTGTCTCTGTCTCTGTCTTCTCTTCCTGTAAGGATATCAGCAATTATGTAGGACCTCAATTTGATCAGATATGCAAAGACCCTGTTTCTAAATAAGGTCACATTCACAGGCATCGGGAGTTATACCTTCAGTGTATCTTTTTAGAGTACAGAGTTCAACCCACAACACCCCTAGCTGTTAGTGCTGCAAACTGTAGACTAGGTTCTGAAACAGATTACTTCTTTGTGCATTAAAAGCATCCCAGGAGAGAACTATCAGTGCCTTATAATAGCCTATAATGAAAAGGAATATGAAAAGGAATATATATATAATATATATATAAAATAGACTCACAATGCTGTACATCAGAAATTAACACATTTGTAAATTGACTATACTTCAATTTTTTTCAAAGCCTCCCAGAAAAAATTTTTGTCATTTAAGAGAAAAGGATTATGCAAAATACTTAAGTTAGAAATATTTAAACATTAAAATTATTCGAAATCTTAACTATTTAAATGTGGAGTCATAAATAATGATTTTAGGAAAAATACTGTTAAAATACAGTTCTTATTTTATGTATCAGGTAGCTTGATGTGTAGTCAATATTGTCAGCGGAAGTCAACACAAGAGTTGTATTTTGCAACAGTTATAGTTTACTTTGTACCTCTATTTATAAAAAAAATCACTTTTGGTAAAACTTAATTATGTGTTTTGAAGACATATTACAAATACTAATTTTCAGTTACCTGACATATTTGCCGTCTTCTAGAAAGCTTACTTTAAAATGATACTTTGCTTCAAACAGCAGAATAAATGAGCTTTAGGCAATTTCATACCTGTTCTGTAAAACTGTGTAAAGAAGCATTTACTTTGTAAGAAATAAATTATTGTCATGCTACTTTCCACTCTGTTCTTAACCCGTAGATGTCCCTTACTGTCTCGTCAGCTTATTGAGAGCCCCTGAGCTTTCTTAAAGAAAGCTTTGACAGTCTGTCTAAACCACTTTTTTAAATCACATTGCTTGCAGGAAACTTCTCTGTTTTGAACAGAATATGAAGTGACTGTAGCACATAAAACAAAAAGGGGGAAAAAGCAATTGATCGATAACTATAAAATCTTTGAAAAGATAGTTAAATAATTTCATACTACATTGTGCTATTTCAGTTGCCCTAAATGTTTGTCTCTGGTTTTGGTGATTCTAGATAAACACACAACATGATGGCGGAATAAGACCTGCCATTGGTTTTTGGTGGGTTTTGGTTTTTATTTTGCTGTTGGTTATCCCGTCATGGATGAATGATGTTTAAAAGAGAATTTTTTTAAAGCACAAAGAGAGAATGATAGAAATGAGAGTCATGGTACTGGTAGCAATACAGTCAGATGTCTTCAAAGAGTTATGAAGACTAAGGTAATAAGTTACTTAGCATTTTATAAATACTATCTACAAAACCCTCAAAGTGTCATTAAAATATATAAAATAGTTGACTACATAAATAAATTGCTTACCATTTTATAAATGTCATCTATAAAAACCCTTAAAATGTTGTTAAAATATATAAAATAGTTGACTACATCAAACTAAAAATGTTCTGCACAGCAAAGGAGATCATTAACAAAATGAAACAGCAATGTATTAAATGGGAGAAAATATTTGTAAATTATATACCTGATGAGCGCTTAGCTTCCAAAATATACAAAGAACTTACATAACTCAGTAGCAAAAAAAAAATCCAATTAAGAATGGGCAGAGGATCTGAAGAAGAGATACAAATGGCTAACAGGTACATGAGACATTGCTCAACATCACTAATTGCCAGAGAAATGCAAATGAAAACCACAAAGTATTACCTCACACCTGTTAGAATGGCTATTAACAAACAGGCAGTAACAAGTTGTTAATGAGGATGTGGAGAAAAGGGAACTCTTTTTTTTTTTTTTACATTTTTTATTGATTCATAATCATTTTACAGTGTTGTGTCAAATTCCAGTGTTCAGCACAATTTTTCAGTCATTCATGGACATATACACACTCATTGTCACATTTTTTTCTCTGTGATTTATCATAACATTTTGTGTATATTTCCCTGTGCTATACAGTGTAATCTTGTTTATCTATTCTACAATTTTGAAATCCCAGTCTATAAAGGGAACTCTTATACACTGTTGTTGGGAGTGTACATTGGTACAGTTACTACGGAAAACAGTACAGAAGATCCTGAAAAAATTAAGGATAAAACTACCATGTGATCCAGCAACTCCACCTCTGGGTATTTATCTGAAGAAAACAAAAACTCGAACTTGAAAAGATATATGTGCCCCCATGTTTATTCCAGTATTATTTACAATATCCAAGACATAGAAGCAACCTAAGTGTCCATTCTTAGATCAATGGATAAAGAAGACATAGGCTGTATATCCAGTGGAATACTATTCAGCCATAAAGAATGAAATCTTGCCATTTGTGACAACATGGTTGGAGCTTGAGAGTATTGTGCTAAGTGAAATAAGTCAGACAAATTAAAATACTATATGTTCTCATTTGTATTTAGAATTTTGAAAGCAAACAAAATCAAGCCAGAGATACAGATAACTGGATGGTGGTTACCAGAGGTAGAGGGTAGGAGGTGGACAAAATAGGTGAAGGGAGTCAAAATGTCCAGCCATCAGTTAGAAAATAAATAAGTCACAGGGATATAATGTACACGCACGATGACTAGAGTTACTAAGAAAGTAAACCTTAAAAGTCCTCACCACAAGGAAAAAAACTTCATGACTGTGGTGACAGATGTTAACTAGACTACTTGTGTTCATTTCACAATATATACAAACATTGACTCATTATGTAGTATGCCTAAAACTATGCAGTGTTATATATCTACTATACCTCAGTGCATTTTTAAAAAATGAAATATAGGTATATTTGATGTTTCTTGTTTTTATGAACTAGCAACGTAATTTATTCTATTCCATTCTCATCATATATTTAAAGACACACATTAAGCTAATCAACCTCAAGCATAATTTTGAAGTACCCAAGGAATACCAAGGGGATCTATCAAAATAGTTGAAGTTAAGTGTAAGGATATTCAGGTGCATCCCAATAATTAATGTCTCTTGTGATGGGGACAAATGCAAAAGCTTTGGAGTACTCGCATTCAGTGTCCCATTTAAACACAAGGGCTAGAGACGCTGAAGTTTTGGCAGGTTCTTTAGTAATTTTGCCATTTAAAAATGATGAAAATCCTGTTTGGGCATAGAATGAATACAAGAATCGATAAAGTGCTTTCATCAAAAAGTAAAGTTTATTTTAATATTCTAGACGTGGCAGAAACCAAAGAAACGATTACACCTCAAGTGTGGCAGCATACAATTCCTTAACATCTGGCTTTCAAGTATGAGTGGACCAAGAATTCCGTGAAGACTTTTTTTTCATTTAACCATTGAAAATAGCTATAATTAGAGATTTCTAAATAATTTGACAACTCCACCCCAAGTAGTAACACAGACTCAACATGACATATTGAGTAAAGCACTGACACTAAAGTTATATTTGGTCTTAGGCTAAGAAAACCTGTTTCAGGCTTTCAAGGTGTTCCAACAGAAGCAAATTATATTCTGTGTGGAACACATAAGGAATGTTTTTGTCCCGTTAGTTGTACACAATTATTTTGGAAAAGCATTTTAACATCTGTTGAAATTTTCATTTGTCTTATGGATAGACCTCCAAATTCTTGACTATTTGTGAAGAGATAGGGAATGTTTCCAAAAAACTGCTATTTCAGACTGAATCAGGTTGACTCTGACCAAGTCACAACAGTGTTTCATTGGGTAATTAGAACTTAACTGTCTCTGGAAGAGATATTTAATCAGTAAGATTTATATGCAAGAATTTGAAAATTAATTTTGTGCATATAACTGCTCATCTGAAGACTCCGAATGGGTGAGTATTAGTCAGCGTGAGTTAGATGAAGCTGTGGCAATAAACAGTTCCCCATTTTTGACGTGCAGAACATGAGCCTGTGTCCTTCTCGGTGTGGCTAGAACCTGGTTCCACAGTGGTGGCCTTCATTTTGGAACCCGATGGGACAGACTGTGACCATTGAAGCATTGCCAGTTGCCAGTGGCAGGGGCAAGGAAATATAAGGAAGTGGGCGCTGGCTTTTAAATCTTCCACCAAAAAGTGACCATGACATTCCATTCACGAAAGCATGTCACATGGCGGGTTTCAAGAGGGTGTGAAATTCGAGCTTACCATGGGCCAGGAATCATGAGAACTAGAATATTGTTAGCTTCCTAATGACACCTTAGCTTCCTTACAAGTTACATGTGCTTAAGTATGGAGTCAAAAAGAACAGAAGCATCACATAGTTAGAAGTAGGCATACATCCCTGATCAAACTGATGTCCTGTTGTCTAAACTGCTCATGAACTTGTTTGGAGTTGCACTCTAAACCATTTGAATTGCTATAAAAAGGCACTTGAAATATTTGAAAAAAGTTCTTTTTTTGAAGTATCTTCAGTTTACAATGTTGTGTCAATTTCTGATGTACAGCGTAATGTTTCAGTTCTACATATACATGTATGTGTTTTCATATTCTTTTTCATTAGAAGTTACTACAAGATACTGAGTGTAGTTCCTTGTGCTATACAGAAAGAATTTGTTGCTTATCTGTTTTATATATAGTGATTCGTATCTGCAAATCTCGAACTCTACTCAGTCAGAAGGCTCTGGTGAGTGGATAATGAATCCTTTTCTTATCATGCGCGGGCAAAGTACTAATAGAACTAGATTCATTCATTCTGTGGATTTCTCCAGAGGACAATTTGAAACAAAAATCTAACAAAGGTCACGTATCTTTTCAGGAATTAACCCTTGGTGTCCAACTATTTTAGAGAAATAAGTTGTTTATTTTTCTTTCTGATCCCACATGCAAAGTTTTGATTCTTTAGTTAATTTATAAACTTTAAAAAACAAAATTATTTTATTCAGGAATCTCTTCTTTACCTAATACTAAGCCAGTTGTGCCTTTGTCTCTGACTAATCAAAAACGTTATCGTTTTTCTCATTGAGTAACGTAACTTTGGTTGTGCAGTTTTGCAAATTGACTAGATTTAGCATTACTTATATATTCTTTAACATAAAAGCTTGGTTTTAATCATATTTACATTTATAATTGCTCTACTTATGGCAAGTGGGATCATTTTAAATACATGGCAGTGATACAAAATATTTGAAATACAGACATTTTAATGAAAGGTAACAAAATATAGAGTGAGCAAATGTAAGGTAGAACACATATACAGCTAAAAGCTTTATGAGTGATGCAAATGCTGATGTTTAGAAAGAAACAGTGTAATACATGGATTATAAATAATTATTTGAATTAAAATAGAAAAACAATCAGTCTAAGTTTGTTCTGAGTTAAAATTATCTTTCTTTGGGGACTTTTTAAAAAAAAATTTTGTTTTTGTTTTTTTGGGAGAGGAGGTCATTACGTTTGTTTGTTTGTTTATTTAAGGTACTGGGGATTGAACCCAGGACCTTGTGCATGGGAGACACTTACTCTACCACTGAGCTATACCCTCCCCCATCTTTCTTTGGGCACTTTGTGAATACATTTTAGAAATGCTAAAGATTTTAAAGTACTACTTCCAATGATAAAAACCTGATTTTCTAAGGCTCCTTATTAATAAACAAGCTCCTAAAAATCAGAAAAAAATGTATAGTGAAAAATAGTTTACATAAATTGATTTGAATATGCACATATTGTTGATTTTTTACTATAAAATACTTGTAATTGTATAGGTAAGTAAAGCATTTTCAGACCCATAGTGATAGTTATATTGTGACTTCTTTCTTCTGTTGGATATTACTTTATGAGGATATACAAGAAGAGAAAACATTTCTTACTTAACAATTTACTGCTGTGAAAGTTTACTCTTAAACACAACTGGCTTAAGACAGGACGGGCAACTTTGTGTGGGAGGAATTTTCAAGACGTCGAAAAGACCTCTAACCGCCGTGAAACTATAGCAGAAGCTTCGCTTTTTGGTTTATAGTGTGAATCTTTATTAAAACCTAAATCATCCTAAAAAGGACACAGTATTCTCACCTGTTAGTTATTGTTTATAATTCAGAGTGCATCAAGTCTCTTAAAATGAACTTTGGTTAGGAAGAGGTAAGAGCTCATATTTTAACTGAATATTTGAAGAGAAAGTGAAGAATGTGAGGATGGGGAGGAATGGAGATGAAAGTTGAAAATTTCACAGCTTTACTCAGGGCTGGCTCTAACAGCTCATCCCGAGTCGGTTGCTGGTGGCTGCGCCCCGACCTCTTGCAGATATCTCAGGATTCAAATCTAGAGCCTAGGGACCAGTGGAGCCATACAAGGAATTGCCAAAGTCATCTTTTCAGCATTACAAGGAGGCCATGAGGACAGTCTTGCCTGCCTGAATCAAGAATGGGGCCCTGTGGTTAAAATACTTTTGCCAGCAAACATCTGAGATCCTTGCCTTCTGTCTGAATTCCAGGATCCCTGAGCACTGCTTGGGGAGTACATTTAGAGTTGGGGCCACATCAGCTTAGCTGTGTCAGCATGCTGCTGAACACCAATCTGTATGCACGGCTAGAAGAATTTTAGTTAATACAAAAGTATTAAGAACCACCTATTCAATAGAAGAAAAGTATTTGCTGAGTTAAGTTTCCCAAGATTGCTGTTATAACCACTGGTCTGTGGACTCGGACAAAGGGCTAGGCTATCAGGACAAAAAGGTACGTAGTAGATACAGAAATATTTTCAAGTTAAAGGGTGAAAACTACAAAGGAGATAGAAAAACACTTGGATATTTTAAGATAAAACAGATTCAGCGGAAACCAGGAGAATATAAAGTATACAAATTTGTGTATACACAATGCAGAAAACATTATGGAAATAATCAGTGTTTAGATATGTATATATTTAATGGTAATTTCAGGGCTGGATGGGATCTTAAAAGATATATGTAATCCAGGACTGTTACTGTATCAATTGAAAGTATCATTTATTCCATAATCATTCTATCCTTCAGTGAAGAATAAAGCTATTTTATAGGGAAGAAAAGCAATAAATGAGATCTTATTAAAATGTGAAATTCTGTTCTGCTAAAGGTATTTTTCTGAAATCAAAAAATAAGCCACCAACTGGGAGAAAATAGTTACAGAATACATACCTGACAAAAGGCTTGAGTCCAAAACAGACAAAGAACTCTTACAAGTTAACAAAAGGAAAACAAAACAAAAAAATAAAATAATGAATTCAGGTGAAAGATCTGAAAAGACACTTCTCCAGACAAGATACACAGATGTCAAATACACAGAAAGATGCTCAACATCATTTGTCACTAGGAAAGTGTTAATTAAACCAATAGTGATGTATCACAACATACTTAGTAGAATGGCTAAAAAGGGATTAAAAAACAAAGCAAGCTGACAGTAGGAATTGCTGTTAAGGATGTGGAGCAATAGAAACTCATTCATAGCTGGGGAGGGTGCAGGGTTGCTACAACCACTTTGGAAGACAATTTAGCAGCTTCATATGAAGCTAAACGTAGCTTCACACAACCCAGCAATCATGTTCCTTGGTATTTAACCAGCTGATTTTAAAACTACAGAAGTCTGCACATCAGTGTTTGCAGAAACTTTTTCGTAATCAGCAAACCTAGAAGCAAGTCAGATGTCCTTCAGTAGATGAATTGATAAACTATGGTATAAATAAAATTACATGGTATGGATTATACGGACAATGGAATACACATAGGGTTTTCAGTAGAAATACAGATTCCTGTGGCCAACCCCAGAACTACTGAGTACAAATCACAGGATAGGGAACCCAGAATCTAAATCTTTAAGATGATCTTCGATTTAGCCACTGTCATAATTTCTATGGTTTAACATTTATTATTGAGGAAGTAAATTCTGAAAGGCTCTTAAAATAATGAAAAGTACATTTTATTCATATATGAATATCAAAGATTAAATTGTCTGTCTCTTTTCCTTAAATCATCAGATAATTAATGCAAAGCTTGTGTTTACATACACACACACACACAAACACACACACACACATGAATTTTGGTTAACTTATGGTCCTGCTAGCACACTCTGTATTTATTTTTCTAATTTGTTTTCTGTTTTTTCTAATTTGTTTTCTAGGCAATTCTTCATGTATTCTATACGTGGCACCTTTCTTTAACAGTTTCGTCCCTTTTATATATTTGTGTACCTCATAGATTATTCAGGAAGCTTTTTAAATACCAGCTTTAGAGAAGTTCTAACAAAGCATGCATTACTCCATCGATTTTCAAAGAACTCCTATTTTGATACCACTTGGTGATCACTTTCTTCATATGTGTATGTGCATCTCTTTTAATTTAGAAATGTTTCCATTTGGTGTTTCCTTGGTTGAATAGTATTTCATTGCTATGGAAAGTCTAGTGGATTCTTGAAAGTTCTAAGATCAGTTGTTGGATTATTTCTTACTTTAGTTTTGTTTTATTTCACCATCTCTGATTATTTTTTCCTCCAACTAAACTTTCAACAATTCAGATGTGTAATGTATTTTGTTACAAATCTAACCATGTTCTAAAATGTCCTAGGAAGGTAAATGATTCATTTTGTCCGGAAGCAATATCATCATGAAATCAGTATCTTCTTTTTTTAAATTCGTGAGTTGTAAGAAACAGGAAGAAGCAAGAATAAAGGCCTCCAGGCAGCGATGCAAGTAACGGCCTTAACTAGAGGAAAGGAAATCAGCTCCTGTAGGCAGAGCAAGGAGTGGTGGTTAGTCGCTTTCAGTGACGGGCGGGATAGGAGGGTCAGGTATTGTAAAAAGGGCTGGGGCCAAGCAGGTGTGAGAGAGAATCTCAGCAGAAATGTACAAAATAAACTTTTCAAAAATGGGGCACTTTGCAGTTAAGCATGAGGAAGCTTGTGATTGGTACTTAAAGTTTTAGGATTTTTGTTTTGTTCTGAATTCTTGCTCTCCTGGGGCATATCAGGCTGTTTGTAGATAAAAAGTAGAAAATAAGTTATCTGTGCTTTTAAATTAATAAAGATACTTTTATGAAATAGAAACAATGAATAAAATCGTTTGCCACACAGAGTAAATCACGAACCAGTTGCAGGAAACAGTGCTTAGTCCAGTGTTTTCGATCAATTACATGGGGTGATCTTACAGACAGTTTGGCTGGCCAAGCTGTTAAGAACAGAATGTAACTGAGTGAATCTGAAGATCTAACTGGCTGTATTGGAGGATTCATGAATCAGGCGGCATCCAATCCAGTAAATAGAGGGGTGTTACAAGGGCTTGTATGAAATGGAGGGTTTTTATAGGCAGAAGGAGGTGGGGGGAGGCGAGGAAGCTATTAGCAAAAGAGAAGAAAGGATTGTTTCAGGCCAGGTCACCGTTTGGGGGAAGGATGAGACTCTGTCACCAAGCAGATCACCTCTTCTTCCTTCGGACGGAGTGGAGCGGGTCCACGTTACAGATTACATCCTTGGTGCTGACCAGAACATTCCACACTGGCCTGTTAAGAGGACCTCACCTCCTTCCTGGGGAAGGCTGAAAGTACAGAGGGGTCAGGTGTTAAATCTAGGTCTGACTTCACTGGCTTTAGCACAAGTGATGCCATCTTGGACGTACGGTTTTCTCTTTAACAAAGCTTACACTTGGATAAATACTCCCGTGTACGTACCGTGTGACTCAACGGGTTGCGAAAAGAAGAGAAAATAGCATATTCAAATTAAGGGATTTAAGGTTTGGGGATAATTTCAGTTTCTAAAATAATTAGGAGCAACAGTATACTCACTGGTGCTGACTGTTGCTGAGAAAACCCTGTGCCGTTGCCGCTGGTAACAGCTACGTGGTCACTGAAAGGGGAGGAAGGACAAGGGAGAGGGAATCGGTCTGTCCATTTCCTTTCTTTCTGTTAATGAAGTAAAATTCAGTATCTCTTGTGCCATCAGGAGTTTGTTAATGCAATGATAAAGAAATAGGTTTTTTTTTCAGTGAAATATTTTTAATACTACTTAGGGAGTGCAAATTATATGCCACATTCGATTCTGTCATCTCATCCCATGACTGCTGTCTCGTGCCGTGGGGAACCGAGATGAAAGCATGACAGACCACAGTTTTGGTTCTCGTAAGTGTTTATTCACATGCACTTTGAGGACAGTTTGTACGGAGAGCCTAACCTGGCTACAAAACCTCTGATCACATCAGTGTTTTTTAAATGAGTGGAATCACAGAGAGATTTGACGTGAAGAAATGAGTAAAGATAAAGAAATTAGCCCGCGAGCCTCACTTAACCAGTAATGACAAGCACTGCTTGGCTTTGCTTGATCCCTTTGCAGAGCAGCCCCACTGGGACAGTTCTGCTCCAGGTGGTGGCAGTGGTGGTGAACCAAGCTTTTCAGCGGTGCCCGTCCATTTGCCTCCTGGAGGCAACAACATTAAAACGCAGGATAGTCAAAAGAGAGCTTCTTGCCCCTCCTGTGCTGGTCCTCTGGCATCTTCAGTCTTGGTTACTGACAGCACCGTCCACCTTGTCACAGGATCCAGAAACTTAGAACTTACATCCCTGTCCTTAAGGCTTTAACTTCCTGCCGTAATAAACCTCTACACATTGTTGAGTTAAACTCTTTGATATCCCAGTCATCCATCCTCTTTGTTCAACCCCTGATAGAATTTTCTCAGTCTCACCGGAACCATGGTTTCCTGACATTCCAACCTCCATGCTTGATTGCCTTCAAAATATCTATATTTCAAAGATGACCAGAATAATCTCATAAAATTACAAAGCTTCTTCTTATTCTCTGGCTTAAAATGCAGATATAGTTGTTCAGTGCCTATGAGCAAAGTCTGCATGTCTCAACCCCTTAGCAAACATCTACCACCGTCCTTAATCAGACTCCTTATTTCTTCAATCATACGGCCAACTTCCTGATGCTGCAACAGTATCAAATGACTTACCTTTTCCTGTATGTTTCTATTGGGGTATGTATTGGGTGCTATGCCGTGGGGGGTTCTCTCTGCCAGGACTTCTCTTGTTCTTCATGTCCACCTTGCAAAGTTTCATTCACCCTCTACAGTCCTTCAGTTTCCTATTCAAATGTGTCCTCCCTGAGCCCCTCCCTGCCTCAAAACAAACCAAAAAAAATTTCATTTCTTTCCTTGTCCCATTTTCCTGCCTTGTACACACCTTTGTTAGGTTACACAGCATACTATTTTATATATTTTTTTAGGTGTTTTTCTTTCTACTGTATTATGAGAGCATACTTGATCTTAGTACTTGCAGTCTTTTTAACACTCTACTTCGTGTATTAAGTTCTCTCTGTTTATGGAATTGAAGATTTGTCTTAGAGCTCACAAGAGAAAAGAGGACTATTACAGACAGATGAGATGCAGGGAGTTAGAAAAGAGATCGTTGTATCCTGGGAATAATGGTAAGTTTTATATAACTGGAGCATATGTAATAGATAGTGGTGGTATTTGTTGGGGACAGATTGTAAAAGATCTTAATTGACAAATGTAGAAGGCTCTTTTGAAATAATCCAGAAAGAATCTGGAATAATCTTGAAATACTCTAGAGTCTGATTTTAGCGGTGACAGCTTGGAGTGGAGAATTCCATAAACATTCCTGGGAAGTGTCTATATTGGATGTGTGATGTGAAGGAGGGAGAATGATGGAAGATTCCTCTGTGGTTTCAGTTTGAGAAACTGGGTAGATTGTGATACCATTATTTGTGATAAAGAATACAGAAGGTTGACCAAAATTAGGAGGCTTTTTTTCCAGATAAGAGATTTCAGATGTTTGAAGAGTGTAGAACATGGCTATAGTCTGCATAAAAATAAAGGTTGAGTTTGTTGGGACCTTGCTGTCATTGAGATCATTTCAGTTTGGAATTGGATGACTTCCACATACAGATTAAATTCCCTGAATACCAGAAGGAATTTTGAAGAGGAGTAGGAGGATATTGTCACCTCTGCCCTAATATCGTCCTTCTTTGCCTTCTTAAAAAATGTCAAAGGAAACAAACAATGTATATTTTGTTTTTGGCCACTAAAACTAAAATAGTCTCTCTCTATGTATCCCCAGAGTACCTAAAAAATAGTGAGAACTTTACTGTTGGGCCAAGGCTTGAATTTAAGGAGAAATAATGGAATTACCCATGCTTTTGTGAATACATCCAGGAATCACTTCGAACGGAGTCCTTTTTACCAAATACTTACCTAGAGGATATAAAGATCAAAAAAACATCATGAAAACTCAGGTACCAGACAAGTGCCTTTATTTTAGGCCAATCTAAGTTAATTCTGAATAATACATGGCTAAGGTTTCAACTCTTTCTTCATGATGTCACTTTCCAGAAAGTTTACTTTATGAGACTGTTTATAAAAACCACACTCTGTAAAGCCTGACTCACTTTTAATGCCTTAGGACAAAGGAAATAATGTGTGAGCTATCACAAAAGGGTAGAACTCAATTCATTTAAGACAAGGATTAAAAAACCAGTAGCATGTAGTATTTATACATGGAAAAGACCTCTTTGTCTTAGTGGAGTGTAATCACTCTTGGATATACCTTTGTTTTAGACACAACAGATTTAATCTCTCCATGAATATTTAGTGACAACTTTATTAGGAACTGAAAATACAAGATGAACAAATTCTCTATCCTTTGGGCTAGCCGATCACTGTTTTTCCAACTCTTTCTTACACCGTACGAATTCTAGTCTCTGCATCATCCTGCTTGTCCTGCTCTGGGCATATTCCATTGTCTTATCCGTCAACTCAAAGTACAACTAGCAGATTGAGTTTTAACCCTTCAGACATTGACTGAAATAAGCTGTAAACACTGGAAGGCTCAGTTCCCCATATCAGAGAGCTATTATGTCTGCTAATGAAATTATGTCTTACATTAAATTTTAAGGTAGGCATGCCTACTTTTGTTTCACATTGCGTTTATATTAAGCTTGTCACTTTAGAAACTAAATTGTCAGTAAAATTACTTCATCTGCTTAATCAAGTGATCTTTTAAAGTTTTAAGAAAAATTCTAACAAGAGGCCGTGACATTTCTTCTTTGTAGGTTTGTGTTGTTGTAGCTCATTGTCTGAGCATGCCAAGACCTTTGTGAATGATTTTTTGGTCCTCTACATGGCACCTGTCCTAGGAGAGTTGTGGCATTGAAGATTTAACCAGCTTGGCTTCCTTATTCAATCCAGTGACAAAATCCGTTTGTAAAGAGGACGTGGGAGAACCCTGTTCTATGCAGCTATTGATTTTTCTGCTTGTCTCCTCAGTGATTGACAGACGGCATTCATCAGCCCTCTTAGGATAAAATTGTTCAAATATAAATGATTTCAACTCACTGGACTGTAATGCAATCCACACTTTTCCCTCTTGTCCTCAGGTTACGAGTGTCGTACTTGAGGGGAGCAGAATATGCCACCCTCAAAATAAGCCACTTTGGCATATTGATTATTTTGAATTAAAGTTACTTAAGAAACTGTCAGTGCAAGGAGGACATTCTGATTTCCTGTATCTTCTTGAAAGCAGGAAATAAACCTACCACGTGAGGGGTGCCCTCCCTGTACCAGGAGGTGGAAGGCATCCTTGTCACCAGAGATAGGTAATTTAGGGCCAAAAAGGCTGTATAAACAAACCTTGTTACATCTTCACTAATTTGCTACCCCAAGCCCAAACCCTTTTTACTTGTCAATTCCTCACAGATTTATTGTTTCCTTGTCTAAAAGGTATAAAACCTGCCTGCTTTGGTCATTTGAGTTTCATTTTTATAGACTCCCATACATACAAAATTAATTTTTTTCTCCTTTTAATCTGTCTTATGTGGACTTAATTATTGGACCAGCCAAAGACCCTAGAAGGAAAGAAAAGCTTTCCTCACCTTCAGTGCTTATGTGAATTACTGAAAATTAAGATACCTCCTCAGTATGTATAAACTTCTGACCTAGTCAATAATCCTATTTTTTATTTACAAGTGAGTCCATGAGAATTTATTTATTTGTTTATACTGATAATCAACTTCTTTGTTTAAGGGATTTATTAAATTATCTTTTTCATCGTTCTTTGTAGAATTTTGCTGGAGACTGATATAAAATTTGGCAGTGTTTAATATCACAACGTTTTCTTTATCCCCTTTTGAAAAGATACTGTGGTGACACTGGTAAATCTAAAGCCACCCAACACTTCGCTCCATACCAGGATTTTAAAAAAAAAGAGAGATTGACAATATTTCTTCAATTGTATCTAAAAGTTCATTGAAAATATTTTATTTAAGCACATTTTTGAGTACTGAAGGGTGACTTACTATCTTTCGTCTCCTTCAGATATCGCTTAATAAAAGGTTTAAAACTTCTGTATTGTAGAATGTTCTCTTCAATTAAAAAAATATTAGTTAACAGCAAAAAGGACACAGAAAATAAGACAAATGGTTTGATAACATTATGCCACCTGCCTAAATGATTGTGCTTAGGGCATCTGGTCTTATTCCAATTTTAAAAAAATAAAGTCCTGTGTTTCCTTTATATTAAAATCATGAAAGTGGAGTCTGGACCATGTTTTCATAGACATCCTTGGTTCTATGTTTCTCTTGATAACATTTAAAATTGTAATTTTCAAAATCTGAGCTCAACAGAAAGCCTCCTCTGAAACGAATTTTGTTTCTTTAGAAGCTTTACTCTGTCAGTTCAGAATAATTTGTGGTTGTACTAATTTTAGAATGTTTCATCCCTCTTGGTTACTATTTCGTTTAAGAGTTTCTCACTATTAGATTGTATCATTTTCTCCATGTATTTTGGAAATGAGGGAGTCTTGTCTGATAATACTCAACATCTTTCCTATCGTTATAATGACTTCCTCTGCCATTTTTACTTATAATAAATACATTTATTTCACTTTTATCAAACTAACCCATATACATGGTAAAAATGAAATAGTATTAAATAATTGATAATATTTCATCTCATTCCTTATCATGTCCAATCCTGCTGCTGGCAGGCAAGCATTTTTAAAATTTCTCCTAGTGACTCTTTACCTATAACTCTTAGTATAAAAATATTTCTTGATTTATTAAACAAAATTTTAATTTTCCCACAAATGACTAAGCACTAGTTAAGTTCAAATACCGCCCCCCAACATCTAGCCACCTCATAATGTTCTCAGTTTTATGAATTGTATTATTACAGGCAGACTTCGTTTTCCTGGGCTTTGTTGTATGACATTTCAGTGCATTGTTTACAGACTGATCATTTGTGGCAACACTTCCTCAAGCAAGTCTGTTGGTTTCATTTTCCCAGTTGTATTCACTCCATGTCTGTTTCACATTATGTAATTCTCGCAATATTTGAAACATTTTCATTATTATTATATTTGTTATGGTGATCTGTAACCAGTGATCTTTGATGTTATCACAAAAAAATTATGACTCACGGAAGGCTCAGATGATGGTTAGCAGTTTTTAGCAATAAAGTATTTTTTAATTACGGTATGTACGCTTCTTTAAACATAATGCTGTTACACACATAGCAGACTACAGTATAGTGTAGACATAACTTTTATATGCACTGGGAATCAAAAAATTCACAGGACTCGCTTTACAGCAATATTTGCTTTATTGCAGTGGTCTGGAATCACAATGCAGTACTTCCGAAGTATACCTGTTTTTTCAGTCATTGCTTGATTTTGTAATATTGATCCATTAATTTCAATCTCTCCTTCAGTTGAAGATACTAGCTTTCCAAATTATCTTCCTCATCTTCCTTACATCTACCTTCTAAATTCTGTCAGGTGTAGTTTTATCTTTATAATGGAAATGCCAATCATATTTTAGGTTATTTTATAACTATAATTATGTAAGTTTCTTGAAACTAATAAATAGTATTTACATTATTACAGTTGTGTAACTACTGCCAAGAAAGAACACACTGGTCTAGCTGGGCATTTTAATCTCTTGGTGTCCAATTTCACATCCCAGGACCACTTGAGAAGAATGTTCCTTAACCCCCAATCAAACAAATGTACTTTTTATATTCTTCTTCAGTCATCTGAAATCAGGTCTTATTTTCTTTTGTTTCATAAATTAGCCATGACTTTTTAGTATAGTTGTTTAAAGAATTTTTCATCTTCCTTACATTTTCATTGCCGAGAGAATAAATATATGCATTCTTCAACATAACACTAAGAATCTCCAGTTTTCTGTCATTTCATCTATTAACTGGAACGTATCCCATCCTTTTAAAGATGTTCTTCTTGGAAATCACTGTCTTAGGGATCTAATTTGAACCAGTTACTTTCCAGATTTACTATGAGCAAGTCACTCCAATGTTTGATTCACTGCATTCCTAACTCAGTTGCAGGGTTTCTCTTCCTTGATTTTTACCCTTATTTTGCGGAAGCATAACCTCAAGAAATCTCCTCCAAAAAGGTACATCAAAAGGAAACTGTCACTATTACTGCAAGAATTAAATTGTCTTCATTTTATACCCACAATTGAGTAACAGATTGATCAGACATAGAATTATAAATTAATTGTTTGTAAATTTCCTGTCAGTGGGATTTTTTTCTTTTCAATATGGTGTATTATAGGATATTGAATATAGTTCCTTGTGCTATACAGTAGGACCCTTTTGTTTATTTCATATATAGTAGTTAGTATCCGCAAGTCCTGAACTAATTTATCTTTCCCCTACCCCCTTTCCCCTTTGGTAACCACAGTTTATTTCTATGTCTGTGAATCTGTTGGGATGTTGATTATTTTGTAAGTTTTATATTGTCTCTCTCTGTCTCTGTCTCTCTGTCTCTCTCTGATTTAAAAACATTTATTTTGAGCATTATGAGAGTTCCCAGGGATGTATATATGTGTGGATTTAGGACCCATCTTTCTATGCATTCAATGAGTCCTTTTTATTTTATTTGTATTTTTTTTAACCGAACTAAATAGTTTATGTTGTCTTTCATCTTTCTCTTCACTGACTTTGGAGTTGTCGTTTTAACTTTCATACCATATAATTTACTTTGGTGTACAATTCTTTGAATTTTGATAGAAGTCTAAACAAGACAAATAAGATATGAAATGGTTCCAATATCCCCAAATAGTCCCTGTGCTACTTCCTTGCGGCCAGCTCCTCCCCCTGTCCTCAACTCCTGGCAGCTTCTAATGTGCTCCTATTTCCTATAGATTTCTATAAATAGAATCATACAATATGTAGAGTTTGAGTCTGGCATAATTCTTTCACTCAGCATAATGCCTTCAGGATTCATCTGTGTCTCATGTATCGCTCTATTTTATAACTGAGTAGTATTCCGCTGTATGGATGTACCACACTTTGCTTATCTTTGACCAACTAAAGAGCATTGGGTTATTTTTATTTTGGACAATTATGAATGAAGCCAATGAACATTCACATGTTAACTGTTGTGTGAACATAGCTTTTCATTTTATTTGTTTAAATACCTAGAAAAGGTTTGCTTTGAATATGGCAAGTGTATATTTGAATGTGTAAGAAACCACTATACTCTTTTTTAAAACACTGTAACATTTTGCATTTCTACCAGCCAGGCATGAACGTTCCACTTATTCCACATCCTCATGTACATTTGGTATCATGCATTATTTTTAGTCTTAGGCATTTCCCTGGTGACTAATGGTACTGAAATTTGAGTCACGGGCTAATTTACCATCTGTATATCTTCTTTAGTGAAGTGTCTGTTCAAATATTTTACATAGTTTGTGATCAGGTTGTTTCTTTTCTTACTGAGTTTTAAGTATTCATCATGTATGCCAGATACAGTGCCTTTGTCAGGTATGTGGGCAAAAAGAGTTTTCAAGCTTTCTCTTGTGTTTTTGTTTACATGATAGTGTCTTTGCCAGAGCAAAAATTTTAAATTTTGATGAAGTCCAGTTGATACGTATGTATGTATGTTTGTATATGTATATATATGTGTGTGTGTGCGTGTTATGGATTGTGCTTTTCTTCAAGGTTGCGAAGATTTTCTGGTCTATTTTCTTCTAGAAATTTTAATAGTTTTAGGTTTTACACTTAGTTCTATGATTCATTTTGAGTTCATGGTTCTATGTAGTATAAAGCATATATAAAACTTTTGGGGGTTTTGTTTGTTTTTCTGCATATGGGCATCGATATCAAGTCCTTCAGCAGGACTCATCTGGGGGCCTGTTCTCCATTGTCTTCTTCAGTGGGTGCCATTTTAGAAGGGCAGTGCCATTCTTAGTCTAAGACATGTTTCTTTTTTTCTCCAGAGAATACTGAGATTCTTCTTTTACCAGCAGCGTTTTAAAATTTTATGATGATATACCCTAGTTTGTTTTAGATTTTTATGATTATATACCCTAGTTGGAGACTTTGTATTCAGTGCACTAGATACATACTGGGGACATCAATAGAAAAGGTATTTCAACAGAGCAGCGCTGGCAGGTGAAATGGATTCCAGGAAGCTCTGGACCAGCATGTGCAGAGGTGTTGGTAAGACCACAGAAGGGAATGGGGAACAAACAAGGGAGGTAAAAATAACATGGATGGTCAGCCTGGCACGTAGAGCAGCTGCATTTGACAATAAGCTGCCCAGAAGAAACTTTCTAGGCTCTTCTCGAAAGAACTGAGCTGCATTCTATGGGAGAACTCAGGTAGCTTTTCTCCATGTTAGTGACCTAGGACCCACTCTTTATTCCATAACTTTGCAGGGTAGGGGGAAGTGTTGTGCAGAACCCAGGCAGATGGTCAGTTCCTGGCTGTCAGAAGCTCTAGTCATCTGGGGATCTGCTTAATGTAGCGTGGTGAGAGCACAACACACCAGGCGCATGGAATGGAGTAACAGGGCACAGTAGGCAGCTGTGCTTGGTGATGTTCAGTGATGGGGCAGCATGGCTGTGTGTGCATCTCTAGCCTCACGCACCTGCTCAGTGTGGGTACCGAGGAGGTGGAAGGTGGGAGTTTTCCCAGTGCCACTTCATACATTAACTTACGAAATCTCCCAATCATCCATTGCCGCCATCTGCTTAGTTCTCATCACAAATCCTTCACTCCAGTTAATACCCGATCTCTGTTTTTAGGATTTCCCCAAAGCCAGTCCTTTTGAAGCACAAAGATCTAGAACTCTCCACAAATGACTAGCCCTCTCCTCTGTCCATGCCTTTTGTGTTGTTATCTCTCATCTGTTTATGTCATGGGGCCCCTTCTGAAGGGAAAGGAAAAGAAAACAGTAAATGACCACTGGTTCAGACGGGAGGATCCCTGCTAGACATGTCTGGTCGGCCTGGCCAGTGGGAAACTGTTGGAGACCATGTCTCCAGTAGTGTTTGAAACACATCAGCAAGGATGCAGAAGAGCTAGGTCTTGGAGGGAGTCAGCTCAACCCCCAGCCTGCCCAGCCTGCAAGGGCACTGAGGTTGGCAGACTGGTTATCTGAGGAGGGGCGGGGGGAAGCCTGGTGGCTCAGAATCAAGTAGTCTCAAGTACCTCACTGATGCCTGACTGCACTTAAGGAATACTAAACACAGAAGTAGACTAGAGTTTGGATGGTGTTCTAGGATACATTCCTCCTTTGCACTTTGATGGGCCACTTGACCTCTTATATGTAGATGATGGTACCCTTGAAACTTGATTCTCTTTCTCGGCTTCTCCAAAAAGAATCTGGACTGGAGCTGGTCTGCAAAGAATGTACTACTGGACTGTGGGGAGATTAGTACCAAAAATAAGAGTAAACATTTAAAAACTCTTCTAGAAATGTAACGTTGCTGTAACAGTCAAGCACATTTTGTATGTTGTTACATGTATTGGTTCTTGGCAGATTAGGATTTTTAAAAATTAAATCTAATCTTCTGAAGTTCTGCTCAATAGAACATTGGTTATTAAAAAATGAGTGCATTTCTCAGGATATTGTAAATGTGAAATAATGCTTTGTTCTACTTTCTCAAAGAGTATTTTTTAAGTTTAATATTCCCACCCTCACCTCCCCCTTCAAAAAAAAAAAAGAGGAAAATATTCTGCCAAAATGACTTGAGCTCATTAAAATGACCACATCCCTTCGTTTTTCCTTAAGCTAAGGTGTGAATATCAGTCAAAAACGGGCTTCCCTCTGGTTGGTGTCTTGTATCAGTCCTACTGGATCACGTCAGGAGTGAGAAGGTCTGCAGAAGCCCCCCATCTTTTCTTCATTTTATTCTTCAAGGTCTCCATTTTCTATTCGCCAGCATTTTCCTGTTATGGATTTAAAGAGCAAGCAAATTGAATCTTTCACAGACTTTATTTAAATAGAAACAAGCCATGAAGAATGTTGCTTTCTAACATTTTGATGTCTCCTTCTTTCTTACTGCCCCCATGATATCTGATATGTTTTTACTGTCCCTCGTTGTTGACCAAAACACCCCAGTGGCTTCCTACTCCTGGCTGCATCGAAGCTCACTGCGTCTTGCTCAAGGAGGCCACGCTGGTGGCCTTCCTGGGGCAGTGCTGAGGGTGTCGTGTGCGCGTGCAGAGCAGAAGCAGACAGCATTGCACGCTCCCAGAGCTTGACCCTCCTGTTTCCCAGGGGTGTGAAGAGTCGAGCACTGCGCTGCAAAGCAGAGCCAGGGTGTTATATTGTGAAACAAGATTGGAAGAGCTGAGCTTTTAAACATGAAATAGTCACACTTCTACCTGAAATCTCTTTCCAGATGCCCCCACAGTATCGGGACGTCTTAAGAAAAGAGCTGTGTGAAGTCTCTATTCTTAGAGTAGTATTTGGGACCACCTTGTTATTCTTAACTTGGCTATTGTCAACCAGAAAAAAAAAAAGAAAAAGAATTGGCTGAAATATCAGGAAGTTTTGTTTTCATTTAATGCTAGTGAAGAACATAAATCTGTGCTACTAGATCCAGACTTGATTGGAACAGGTGCTTGAAATTCAAAACTAAACAGTCAAGGGGACAGGAGCGCAGCGTGTAAGATATGGGGTGCTTTCTAAACGTGTGATGCGCTTACGCCACTGGCCTTTTTAAGCAGAATCTTTTCCAGGGAAAAGTTCCCTCGTTTATCACAGAACTAATTAACTGAAAATTACCAAATTTCCAGTAAATTAGCAACATTTATTTAGGACCTACTCCGTATAGATTATCATCCGAGCACTCAGAAGTAGGCATTCCTACTAAATTTAATTACTCTTTTTTGCCAAAGAAATGCTTCTATAGATTTAGCATATAGATAATCGTGTCTTGTATTAACTATTCCTATTTCTCAGTCTCTAGACTGAAAATTCCTTGAGGGCAAAGATTAAGTCTTACACGTCTATGCAACCCCCTCGGCATCCATCACAATGCTTTCTACATACAAGTTGTTCAAAGAATGCTTGCTGAAATAAGACAGTGGAGGAATATGTTCCCTATGTGGGGTTCAAAGAGGGTCGTGACCACAGTTGGAAGACAGGATTAGTCTTTCACTAATGATTAATGGTTCTACTTGATTATAATTAATTAATTGTTAATAGTTTTTAACTAATCACAACTAATTAATTAACCGATGTGGTCATTCCAAAAATATTTATTTTGCTCCTACTGTGTGCCAGCATTCTTTAAGATGCAAGGGGTACAGCACAGACGACTCTCAGGTACACCATACTGAATGAGATAAGCCAGGGGATGAAACCCACATTCCATTGTAATTACATTTCTACAAAATTTTAGAAAATAATCTATGGTGACAAGAAGGAGAAGAGAGTTTGCAGGGAAAGAGCGGGTTTGATAAATGTGAGGTGAAAGGACAGAGGAAGATTTTGGAGGGATGCATACGTTTATTCTCTTGATTGTGGTGAAGGTTTCATGAGGGTTTCACATACACACACATGCACCCACACATACATGCAAAAATTTACCATATGCAGTTTACTGTATATTTCAAAGCTGCTTATTAATATAATTGCATAGTCCTCTGCCATCTTAAACCTTTAATTTAAATAAAATTTCCTTTCCAACTCAGCATAATTATTGGGTATATTAACCAAGTTTTAGAACCATAGTATACAAATGGTGTTGGTCTCTCTTGGTGAATTAAGCCTGTTACCCACACAAGTGGCCCTGGGCTTCTTTGGTTTGTGAAATTTTGTTTCAGCTTTTTAGAGTTTATTTGTTATCTGTGATTTCAAATATCAAAAGTTTTCTCTTTTGATTTGTTGCTTTAAATCTGTCATAGAAATGTAACCCTTAGAAGTCACCAAAGATTTTAGAAGGATGTGTTGTAAAAATACAGTCTTCAAGGTCAGAAAGCTCAGGTTCAAATCTTGACTCTGTCACTTACTGGCTGTCGGTCCCAGGAAAGTTATGTTAGCCTAGCCTCATCTTCCTTACCATGAGAGGGGACTACTGTTGGCTAATTCATAGGTTTAGTTTCAAGGATCAATAAAACTCTCTGTATACAAGGTGTAGTACATGGTAGGCACATCAGATTTTTTCATTCCTTTCTTCATTGTATTAGATGAATTAACATTAACTCTGTAGTTCATAAGTCCCCAAAACTTCAATGGCTAAATGCAGCAGAAATGCATTTCTTGCTTATGGACTGTGCAGTTGGTGGCCGGGAGTAGGCAGCGGGGGGTGAGCAGTGCAAGCGCCCTGCAAGTGTCAGTGCCCAGCCCGCCATGCAGAGACAGGTAGTGCAGGAGACTGGACGAGATTTCTGTGGGCCAGGCTTAGAGGTACTGACATCATTTCTAGCAGTATTCGCTTCGCCAGAACAGAGTCCACGACCGTAGCCTAAGAAGAAATGGAAGCCAAGTTTTCGCGAGCAGCCAGCGTGTTTCTGCTGCGTGCCCTGTGCAGAGTAAGAACGGAGGTCTGGGGAGCACGCAGGTGGGCGTCAGGACGTAGCTGTGGTGACGGCCGCTTGTTGTACGGAGCCTGTATCAGCGCTGTGTTTTAGAGCTGAGGGCACTGATGTGTGAGTTCTTATGTGATGTGTTATCACCCTAAACACTAGTGCTTACAGAATTATCATAATCATCATCCCTGCGGATGTCAGCAGCTACCTTACTTGAATTCCAACTTTCCAACAAGCATCAGGTGATGCATTTCGCCAACATTATCTCAGTAGGTTCTGTTTTAGAGTGGAGAATTCTTACGTACAGAAGGCACAACTTGTTATTTTCTTCCTGCAAGCAGTCTGATACGGAGCAGACTGAAAAGAGAGAGATGTTTTGCTTTTGAAGACAACAGTAGAAACATAATAGAATTCTTCTGAAGTGTGCATTCTTATTGCTGGTTTATGCTAATTTCAGGTCATTATATATTATCCTTTAATTTAGATTCTCTTTAACAGGAGTAAAGTTTAAAATGGCATTTTTCCTCTAGACATATCAAGTTCATATTTATCTTTATATGAAAATTTTAAATATGAACTAGAGTTGAAAAAATCAACCAAATTAAGTGTAATGCGAAAAAACATTATCGAGACCAATAATGTTCTGATGTATTCCTTCAGTTGACTGGATACTTCGCATGTAAAAGTAAATGTCAAATCCTAATCCTATTATTTGTTTTTAAACAATTTTACTCACTGTAGTTTGTCACAAGCATTTATGTCTCTGGAGAAACAAGAAGACAACATAATTATAAGCGATTTCTTGAAAGGGTAAACTGTCTTGCTCAATTAAAATCCTTAAGGGAGAACTATTTTTTTCAGCTTTACTGAGGTATAATTGACAAAGTTGCAAGATATTTAAAGTACACATCACGATGATTAGATGCATGTGTACACTGTGAAATGATACACCCCACTGAGTTAATTAACACATCCGTCACCTCACCTAGTTATTTTATTTATGTATGTATTTGGTGAGAATGTTTAAGTTCTACTCTCCTAGCAAATTTCAGTTATACAATATAGTGTTAACTGTAGTCAACATGTTAGACATTAAATCCTCAGATCTCTTTGGTCATGTGCCTGAAAGTTTGTACCCTTTTCCCAACCTCTCTCTATTTCTCCCACCCTCCCAACCTCTGGCAACCACTTGTCTACTCTGTTTCCATGAGTTGACTCTTTTTTTTAAGATTCCACAGGTAAATGATACCATGTAGTATTTGTCATTCTCTGTCTAGTTTATTTTGCTTAGCATACGGCCTTCCAACTTCATGTTGTTGCAAGTGGCAGGATTTCCTTTTTAAAGACTGCATAATATTCCATTGTAGATCTGTACCACATGTTCTTCATCCATTCTTCTGTGGATGGACACTTGTTTCTATACCTTGGCTATTGCAAATAAGCTCCAGTAAGTCTGACTCAACTTCAGAGTTGTCTCTCAAACGTTTGTGGGTCTCTAAGACTCCCTCTTTGTTGTTAGTGCCTCCTAAGATGTGTAAAGATCGGTCAGTGTCCTAAAGGGACAGCATCTGTTGCAGTCAGCACGTAGATGCAGACTGACTGGAAGCTGGACCCTCAGGCAGCTGCTGGGAAAGTAGGTACCTAAGTCCCTGCCGGAGAAAAAGTGAGATGGGTGTTTTGCCTGCTCCTTCTCTGCTGGGCTGAGGGGTAGAGCTGGGTGAGGGATGTTCCTGTGCTCATTAAGAGCTGTTTCTTTGTTTGCTACAGTCCAAGGGGACTTGTGAACACAAGCCTCATTGACCATCAGGGCCCGGAAATCGGGGCCCGTTCCTCGGGTGGCAGCCACAGAAGTTGGAGCCACAGATAATAATTCTTCCAATCTATGCACACAGAGCTCTTCCCATTTATTTCTGTTTTCTTCAGTTTCTTTCATCAGTGTCCTAGGTTTCAGGGCACAGGTCTGTCACCTCTTGGTTAAATTTATTTCTAAGTACTTTAGGGATTGGGATTGTTTTAAAAGGAACTCTTTAAATACAATACTTCTAAACAAAAAGCTACAGTATTTCTTTCCTCAAATGTATGCAGTAATACATCAGTTTACGTTTGTTATGAGGGTATTCTGATTCCTCCCCCTCTTGCACTATGTGCTGATACGCAGTTGGCATACGTGCGTGTACTATATATGTCGGCAGTCCTTAGTGTATATGGGCGGACATACGTTCTTCTGTGCGTTTATCATTCTTGGATTTATTCATTTTTAACTATAAATTTTTATTTCCAAACTGTTAAAATTATTTTAATAAAGTTTCTAATCCAGTACATGGAAAATCACTCCACTCAAATAAGTTAGTTTGATAATTTAATGAAGAAAGAATCAGATTGTAAAGGGCTTTGCATGTCATGCATAAGGTTTCAGATTTTATCTTGAAGGCAAAGGGGAGGTACTGAATAATTTTAAGCAGTAGAGTGAAATAGCTTATTGTTTTATGAATTTCTTAAAACTTGGTGACTAATTTTGATCTAGTAGATTAGGTAGGAGAAGGATTACCAGGATGACATCCAAACTTGTGGCTTCAGTATCTGGGTATATGGTGGAAGGGACCATCAACAGGAAGGCTATGTGGGAAAGCACTAATGCTGGATGGAGGATGGATGGTTTGTACCTACTGAGTTTGTGATCTCTGTACATTCTTTTCAAGTGGAGATGTTACACACGTAGAAATGCTGGTTTGAAATTCAGCATCAAACTGTCCTGTCTCCTAAACTTCTCTCATTCTTTGGTTTGCATGGAACTGCTCTTTCCATGGCACTTCTTTCCTGAGTTACCTCCCACCTGTGATGCTGGGCTCTTCCTCCTTCACCGCTGGGTATTGCAGACAAAAGCCATCATCCTGACCAAGAACACTTTCTCTTTGGAGACCTCATTCTCACCAGCATCCTCAGCTGCCATCTTGGGGACACAATAATTACAGTTTAGGAGAGGAAGTAAGAACACTTAGTAGCAGAGAACGAGAAGGAAAACCAGGAGACAGTAAAATAATGGGCATTTCTAGTGGAAATTTTGAAAAATCAGGTATCCACTGCATAAAATTCTAACTAGGAGATGAAGGGAATGGGAACTCCAAAGGGTCTTTTTGTTGGGAAAATTAGACCACCTCTACCAGAACAAAGCCAGATCGCACTGCACAAGGCTCACACCATATTGCAATGAGGGAAAAGGAAAATGGGGGGTGTTAGGGAGATGACAGAAACGGGAGATGTATATAGATTAATGTGTAAGCAGGAATGATAGAGTATAAAACAAGAGTTGTGACAGAAGCTAAATCAACTGGATTCCAGTATTTATATCTTTAATAAAAATGTTCAATAAAACATAAAGCAATAATGTTCATTGAAAACTGCTTGAGGACAACAAGGCCGTTTCCTTTCAGTGAACTGGCTGTTCAAAGGAAAAACTAGACATAGTATCTTCATACATCCTTCTTCAGTTTTTTTGGCTTTTTAAACAAAAAAGAAAGCTTCTGCTTATTAAACCTGATGAGTGATGGGTTTTAGCATTTGGCTACAGGTTATGTTATGTCCCACATAGGTGTCTAGTAACATATTATGATATATACCAACATCACAGAATGTTCTCGAAATCGTTCGGGTTAAGCCCCACAGAAATGTATTGGTTTTCTTTTGAGATGCGATGACTATGCTAGGTATTGGGAATCCATATAGGCATAGCTACAGTCTCAAGAAGACAACCTAGATAACCTGAAAAAGTTAATATAATACCGTAAAAACTAAGATTGTAGTAGGTTCAGTGAGCCTGGGCAACATTTAATCCAACCTAATGATTCAGGTCGAAGCAAGCTTTGAAGGAGAAATAAATATTGCCAGCCAAAGCAGAGAGAGGGCCGTCAAGACAGAAAGAGTAGAATGGAGACACTTACGGATACGTTCCAGAGCATGCCACACGAATGGCACGATAAGCAGCGGTCTGATTTACAGAAGCAGAATGCATACACCCCGAGAGCAAAGGCCAGAGGAAGAGAGGAAAGGAAGTTTATGGAGAGCTTTGTGTGTCATTCTAAGGAACTAAATCTTATAAAGGTATAAGGCACTAAACTGTAGGTAAAGCTTGATGTAACGTGGTCTGAGTTATATTTTTAGAAGACCATTCTTGCTGCAATGAAAATGAGGCAAGTCTGGGAAAAAAGAAAGAGGTAGGAGGGTAATAACCGAGAGGTGAGATGACAGCATGATGGATGGGGTATATAATAGAAGTAGAAATAGAGGAGGGAGTCGAGGTCAGTTCGGATGGTGGGAGAAGTCAGCAGTGTTTGGTGGTGGATTAGAGGTGACTGGTGAATGTAGAAGTCTAGGATAACTCTGGTGTGGGTGACTTGGTGGATGATGATGCCATGAAGCTATATAGTACCACAGGAAAAGGAATAAAAATTTGAATGGATGGAAAAGGCAGAAAGTGATGTTTAATTTGGATCCATTAAGTTTAAGGTACAGCGGAAGCTTCAAGTGGATTTGCCTAGCAGGTCTTTGGATTCACAAATACGAAACCTAGCCAAGAGGTCAAAGCTGAAGATACAGATCTGGAAGCACCATTTAAATGTTAACTTAAAATCATGAGGATGAGTGAGGATGCTTCGTTAATGCTGAAGGAAACTGGTGTGTCTTTCACACGTACCATTCAGGTTGTCAATCCAGTTCTTTCTTCCTTCACAACTGTACTTCATTTTAATGGGGTTTTACCTGTTTGACCATGGGGTGGTAGGAGGGAGGCCAGCATTTTGACTGGGCCGGAGAGATGGAAACTCCTGAGCAGGAGCCCTCTCTGCCCATGGTTTCCAATTTCCTGTCCTACCAACATGCTATTGATTCAGCCCCTCTCTGAGTCGTTTTCAGATGTAGATAGGTCTACCTTTCTGCGTTTCTTCTACAGTGAAGGCTCTCGGGCCACCTGCCACCAGTGTGGGCTTTGGGGAGGGTGCTGCCGAGTGTTAGGTAAGTTATCTGTATTAGTTTCCTGTAGCTGCTGTTAGTAATTAGTGAACTTGGTGGCTTAAAGCAACACAAATTTAGTATCTTACCATTCTGGAGATCAGAAATCTTAAATCAGTTTAACTAGGCTAAAACCAAATGACATGTGTTCTGGAGGCTCCAGGCGAGAACTGTTCTTTACTTTTTCTAGCTTCTAGATTCCGTTGATTGTGGTTGCCTTTCTCCATCTTCAAAATGCATTACTCCAACCTTTTCCTCTATCGTCCAGTCTTTTTATTCTGTCATTGACTTTCTTGTTTCCCTCTTATAAGGGCCCTTTTGATCAGATTGGGGCCATTGGTATAATCCAGAATGACTCTGCTATCTCAAGATCCTTTACTTAATGGCATCTGCAAATTGTCCTGTAAGATAACATTCATTGGTTCCAGGGACTAAGACATGGACATCTTTCCAGGGCCATTATTCAGCAACCACACTGTCCATGACGAGAAATGAACACATCTGCTCACCCTGGCTTGCAGTAGTGCTCATAATAGGCACTGTGCGTGTATCAATAAGGTAATTGGCCATACATACAGTATTCGAACAGCATTCTTTAACTGAAGCAAATGTTCAGATTTACTTGTATAGAATCGCTGCTTATTTCCAAATACTCTACAATATAAATTTGATGGCCAGTCATTGTAACAGACATCTATCTTTTCTTTTTTTTTAACAAATCAAATTCTCCTTCTTAATAACTCCTTGAACTTATTTTGAAGAATTACCTATCTCCGATCATGTGTATTTTTGGAAGCATGATACATCTAGGTTCCTACCTTCCATTCTGGAAGTCGAAGAACCAAATGTTCCCTCTCCCTTTTCTGGTACACCTGGGGAGTTGGTGCCTGACTCAAGTTTGGCCAGTCAAATGCTCTGCCCAGTGACTTAAATCTTGATCCAGGCATGTGAGGTTAGGAGAAACAGTTGACACTTACTGATGTTGACAGTGCAGCACCAAACAAAACTGCTTCTGTCTTTCTAACTTCCTCGCACTGCAGTATTGCCTCGAATCCTGCCTGTTTCAAAACTGGAAGCTTTCAGTATCTTTCCAATAAATAACTTTCTCTTTAGTTAGCGAAATTTGGTTTCTGTCACAGTCAGCAAACCCTGATAATAGCAGTGTTACAAAGATATTATTATTGCCTGGTTGAATCTACCGTAAGAATTGTATAAGAAAATTGATTTTCTGCTTCAAGTAAGTTTATTCACTAAAGCCACCTAATTTGGTTTAGGGCTTGACAGTTATAATGGCCTTCTCATTTGTGTGACCTCATTAAAAATTCAGTGGATTAAACATGCTTACAAATCTAGAAAGGCAAGGTAGTTGCTCTTTCCGGATTATACATGCTATTCTCCTGTGTCAGTATTTCGACTTTCCTTGGAATTTTATTTGAAGAGTAAGTGATTCTATACAGTCACTCCTGAATCGCCCGGGGATATCTTCTAGAGCTTTGTTAAAGCTTTATGATCACCGCGCTACAATGTTGAGGATTTACCTCCATTTCTCTGAGTGTTTAGTGGTTTAAAGATTTTTTCCCCCTCTTTAATGGAAAATCACTCAGTGAATTGTGGAAAAGTGATTATTTATCTGAGTCATATTTTTATGGAAACTGTTTTTCACTTCTCTGCATTTTTAGAAGTGTTTTCTTTAAAAAGGATATTCTATTAATATTTATAATTAGATATCACACAAAGCAGATGCTAAATCTTATGCTATAACTTTACGGGTACAATTACATAAAGAAGATTATACACTCTTTGGCATAATGTTCTCTCGGGGAGCTGTAGCACAAAGGACAGACATGCTCCGTGAAGATGCCCATTCTTTTTTGAGTAGAGGGGAAATAGGAAGGCAGTGATTGACCACGATTATTTTAACTATTATCTTCCAGAACATCTTACTGAAGTGGTTAGAGCGGGAGCTCAATAAACACTGGACTCTTTTCTCTCTTTGACCCAAATCTCAGTTCATCTGTTCACACAGTTTTTATTTCTATTCTTACTTTGAAGCCTTATGGAGTCTTCCTACTTTCAGAGCACATGGTGGGTGCGGTCCTTAGCCAGTGTGAATGGGGTGGCTTCCAAACGCACTTGGGGCGGATAGCCCAACTGAGATCAGAAGACAGGAAGAAGAGAAACTCGTTTTTCTAATTACCTTTAGGCCAATACCTTGAGAAACCGATGGAATAATATCGTGTAATCTGATCTACGCTCCAAAGAGCCTTCATGGTATACATGGGGAAACTGAGGCTCTGAGGAATAACTGAAAATAATGGCGCTGTGTTTGAACGTCGGTCCTTGTGAGACTAGACTCTTTCCCCCTCCCCAGTCTCCTTCCTGGCGATTGCTTCTTCAGAAGTTCTACTAGGGACCCCGAGGATGGAGGGAGAACATCAAACCCTCTGCCCACCAACGTGATCTCCTGTGATGGAGAGTGTTAAGTGCTCCGGATTGCCTCCCTGAAAAAGCCTAGGTGAGGAACAAGAGCTGACAAGTGAGGAGAGGCAGGTTCAATTCTCCGGAGACGGCGCAGGGAACGCACCGGGCACGCCCACTACCTCGCGGCCGCCTCGCGGCTCCATCTCCGGGATGCGGGGCTTTTCCCTCTGTGCGGTGTGAGCGCACTTGCTGCCCAGAGGCTGCGCGGGCACCACCCGCAGGCCGGGAGCCCACTCCGGGAGACGCCCGGCGCCTCCCCGGGGCCGGGGCACACGTGCCTGGGCTCGGGCCAGGGCGAGTGGCCTCGGCGTAGTAGCTGGGGTGGGTGGGAGCACTGGCTCCGGGCCGCGGCCGCCACCCGCCCGCCGGCTCGGGCGGTTGGGCGGAGGAAGCGCGGGACTCCTCCTCCGCATCGTATTAACATGCACCCAGGGGCGGGTGACCAGCTCAGCCTCGCCGCCCCAGCCCGCCACGTCCCGGCGCTCAGCCTCCGCGCCAGAGGCGAGCGCAGCGCTCCCGGCGCCGCAATCCGGAGGACGCGGCCTCTCCGACACCTCCGGCCCCGGGGAATCGGCAGCATCAGCGGCGGGAGCGGCCACAGCCGCCTTGGCTTCTCTCTCGAGTCCTTCCCATTACATCGTTGAGAGCCTCTCTCGGCCCCCAGGACATCTCTTTCGTCCTCCCTTCGACACTCGTGGACCAACGGACGGACACAGGACCGAGGGCCGGACTGCGGGAAGCGGCAAGGTAACACCAGGCTGCGCCGGGGGCTGGGGCGTGCGTTCGCGGCGGCGGCCACCAGGTCCCGGGCCGCCGCCACCGCCGCGCGCTGGGTGGCTCTCGCCGGCGGAGGGACTAGGGGCTGGGCTCCCCTGGTCGCCCGCCCGCTTTTCCTTCCCCTTCCGCCGCCTTTGGCGCCTTCCCGCCCTCCCCCCCCCCGGGGGGGGGAACCCCAGGAACCCGGAGACCGGCATGCCCCTCTCTGGGCTTGCGGTCATCGAGGCTCCCCGGGGAGAAAATGGATTTCTAATTGCGACAGGGTCCTGGAAGGGGGAGGGGAGGAGAACAGCCGTCCCTGTCGCGTCCCCAGGCCAAATGCACACCCCCGCCCCCAAGCCCTGATGCACCTTGTAGGGGAAGAGGGGGCTGCTCCCTGCGGCGGGTTTCTCGACTAGCTTCGGGGTCGTTGGCAAAGCAAGTTTTTGCACTTGTTTTTTAGGTGACATTTTGGCATTGGCAGTGGAGACAGCCCCCTCCCCTGTGTGTGTATGTGCATGTGCACGCGCGCGCAAGAGAGGAAGCAGAGACACAAAAGAGACAGAGGCACCCAGGGAGGGACGGAGATACGGAAAGAGAGACACAGAGAGACCAGGGTCCGAGAGAGAGGTCACTGGAGAGTCGCCCCCGTGCCCGCGGCCGACGCCAATTCCGGGCAAATAGCGGGGCGTGCTATGAGACCTGGCTATGAACGGGGCAAACTGAACGAGCGGGGCTGAGCTGGGGACAGACAGGGACCCCTCCTCCGGGCGATGACAGATAACACATTGCACTTTCTGGGAGGGGCGGCAGCAGCTGCCGTGGCGAGGGGTGGGGGGTGGGTGGAGCGGAGATGAAGACCCTGCCTGCGGGGCTCCGGCTGCGGTGCTCCTCGCGGGAGGTGAGCCGGCCCGGCCTGGCCTGGTGGCCCCGGGAGGCGGTGGGAAGGGGCAGCCGATGGTTCAGGTGCCTGCGTCCGTGACACTGTCGGTTCTGGCGCGTCGCTCCGGCCCCTGGGCTCGCGGTCTCGCCTCCCTTCCGGCCCCGAGCGCTGCGGAATTTTCAGTCCCAGAAGGGGAGAGGGCTCGAGGCGGCGAGAAGGCCGGGACCGGGACGCCCGGGAGTGAGATGCTATTTCTTTATGGACTCAGGCGAGACTGGACACTCCTGCCTCCGTGAGCCCAGCTCCGTTCTTGAGAGACCGAGGCTCCTAGTCTCCCCCACAGCGTAACACGTGAAGTTATGGAATTACAGTGATGAAAGACCTGTAATAAAAGTCACAATTAAAGACGGATCTTTAGCTTTTATTGTCTTCATGAGTGGCTTTGTAAAGTGGTGATGGATCAGTCTAAGTTGCAGTCAGACCCTGGGGTGGGGAGTGTTTAGAACTAGGAAAGCAGTTTTAGGACCATGCAAACATCTTGCAAATTATTTTTACCAGGAAGGAGCTAATTGCCTTTTGACTGTTATTTATAGCAGAATTTCAGCTTCAAGAAACAACTTTCTGTTGGCCTATGTGATTTTGCATGTATAGCAGTAGCCTTTATCCCAACTGAACGGAAGTGACATGGAAGCAAGAGATACAAGTGTCCTGATTCATCTAATGTCAAAAGGATAGTTTTCTTCGCTAAAATTTTTCAAAAGGAAATTCGAAGTCATAAAGAAGAATTGACTGTCTATGCAAAAATATATGAAAATTAAACATTTAGGTTACAAAAGCTACCCATGGTTCAGAAAATTCATATTCTGCCATGAAATAGAAAAGTTCATAGAAATCTGGTGTCAGCGGCCTTATTAATTTCCTTTGGATGTATTGGTTCAGTTTAAAGTTGCTGCAGTGGAGTACTGCCTCGAAATATTCCTAGTTTTAGAGCTAAAATTTCATGACTATTAAAAAACAAAAACAAAAATAGACTCATACAGGAGAAAGGATTATCTACTTTGTATGTGAAGAGACTTGAATGCTTTCACACATACAGAATATTGAAAAAATTACATCTATTTCTCTGTGTATTTCTATCCTAAGAATAGTTTGCCAAATAAAATATTTTCTCTCAAAAATTATAGACAGTCTAAATATTGGCAAAATGACCTGGTAAAAGGATTCTTAAAGAATTTGTGAAAGTAATTTTTTGACAAAACTCTTCAAATCACACACTAGCAACTGTGCTTTGGGAGGAATGATAAACTTGAGTTTTCCTTGTGGGGACTTTTCATGGGTTAGCATCTGTAATTTCTCCGTGTAAACTTTGCTCTCTCAGGACCAAAACCTTGACAGGCATGGTTATACAAATCAAGACCTTTTTGTCACAATATTCTGACGCCTATACAGAGAAATAGTCTAAACTAAATAAGTGATCGTATACTTTCTAAGTTCTTCTAGGCTTAAGTGCTCTATTGAATCAAATTTGGAAATACAAATTGCATGCACTTTGATTTAACTCTGTTAGGTATGTATGCCTTTGTTCCATATTGCTGTCTAGATTGATTACCTTTTAAATATAAATTTAAAACTGCAAAGGAGGTCGGAGGTTTTACCAACTACTCATTTAGAGACATGTGGCATAGTAATCGTTTCAGGTACAACTCAGTTGAGACAAGTAACATTCTTTGAATAGCAACTTCTCCTGAAAACAGAATTCAGTGTTCTGATTTTGGTGTCATGTGGCATTTCAAATTCAGAAAGAATAATACAATGCTATCTAAATGTGTATTTTAATAGTGACGTTTCTATGACAGAATCAAATTCACATTATGCTCTCTTCTCCATCCTTCCCACAAATTGTCCTACCCTTGAGCAGAGCAACTCTGCTCCATGCAGAAGGATCTGTTTCCTTTTAGGAAGCCTTCATTTGGAAGACTTTCATGAAGACTTCATCTCTGGAGGAATCAGGCTTGCCTCTCCTTGGTTAATTTCAGATAGCCATGTAGTTGTAAATTCTTTTGTTTCTTTTTCTCCTTTCTCTCCTCCCTGCTCCCAAAGGAGCATCATTAAAGCAGGAGGGCTGAAAGGACTTCTGAAAAATCTAAACACTTCTCCAGTCTTCACCTCCCACACTTACAATCTCTGCCTTATGTCTACGATATGTTGTTCTCTTTATACATTTTTATTTTAAAGAAACACAATCACAAGGAGACCCTATTACAGAATTCTAAAAAATTTTGTGCTGCTGAGCCGCTTGGAGATTCAAAAGCACCCCATCATGTCTTGTGCTGTCTCCTATTTCCAGAAGATCCTCAGGACTTGTAATTCTTCAGTTTCAAAGAAAACAGTCCTTTCTTCTTTGACCTTCTTCTTCTCCTTCTTCTCCTTCTTCTCCTCCCCCTCCTCCTCCTTTCTTTCTTTTTTTTTTTTTTATATCGTGGGGCGTGTGTAGCCGGTTTCTTGTTACTGCCCAGTGAAGGTGCCAAAGATTCTGGTCACAGGAACGTCTAAACCGTTCTACACAGAGGAGGATTTAGGACTTCACTTTAATTTATTTAACACCCACTGATAACTCATTGTATGAGATACCAAGTACCAGTTTTTTTTGCCTTTTAACATATACTTACTGGGCTTAATACCATTAATGTATAAAGCATTAAAGCATATATACATGTCTACGTACATATGTATATATTTGCTACTTCTCTTTTTGTAACTCTGCAACACACAAACTTGCAGAGGAAGACACGTGGTTGAGTCAGAAAGAATGGGATGTGGATGGAAGGAGGTGAAAAAGGTGAATGATTCCCTTTGAGGTCTTTTCTTGCCTTCTCTGCACTTAGGTTGGTACTACGTAGGAACTGCCCTGACCCATACATTTTACATCTTTCACTCCAGAAAGCAGTCGGGCCTGCCAACTGGTGCATGGGTGAGAAACTGGAGATAGTCTCCGCCTTTATTGACTTCAGATTTTTCCAGGGTGGTGTTTATTGTTGTCACCTTCCTGCAGGAGGTAATGATGACTGACTAACAAGTGACATCCCACTTGGGAAGCCCAGCTCGCACCCAGGAAGCCCTCTGGATATGTTGCCACAGATCTTTGACCCAGTTTCTTGGGCCTTTTTTTCTTGGGTAGGTGAGAACCCCTTAGAGCTGGGATCTCATTGCCTCATTTGGGGTTGTGAACCAGGTAGCAATGCTCTTGATGGATCTTCTGTGAAGATGCCAACCCCGCCTCCTCCTGGATTTGCCCAACACTAACCTGTTCATTTCCACATTCATCCATCATAGTTTGTGCATCTCTTGTCATGGACAATGTCTACATCTTCTCTCAATGTTCCGTGTTGGATTTGTAAGTAACAACACAAAAGCAAGCGTGATGCATGTGGTTTGGCATTGTCTTAAATGCCCAGTGCCAGGATTTCTCAGGATGCAGCAGAGAGAAAGCAGGTCCTTTTGGAGCTGTGGATGAGCACTTAGGAGAGGATGGTTGGTGCAGGGACCTGTGTATCCATCTCCCCAGCTCCTGTATCCCCATCTGCACAGGGAGGGCTCAGAGGCTTTTCAGTGACTCCCTCAGGTGGCTTGTGGGAAAGTCTCTCTCTGGGAGCATTTCCAGCTCTATTACTTTGCTCCCTGACATGGTTTTGGCTAACTTGAAAACATCTGCTAGAGTAACTTCCCTTTTAATTTGACGCCCGGGGAACGTTTGTGAGTATCTGCCAGGAGGACCTGCGTTAACTTTTACTCTGACCTCCAGCTTACACCCTTTCCCTGGGGACCCCGGCTTTCTTCCTTTCAATTTCATTTGGAAACACAATGGCAAGCCTATTTCTGCACTAGAAATTTCCCTGCTAGATATCACTGTGATTTCTTTGCAAAACACATGCTGCAGGTTGAGAGAAAAGTGGCATTTTGATCTTGTCTCAGACTTTGCAAACAAGTCTTCTTCAATATGATTCATCAGACGACTCCAGCAAGAGCAAGAAGACACAGTTGCTCCCCTTGAAGCTCTTTTCCCAGACATTAATCTAGAAGCAAAGTCATCTTTTCATTCTTTCACACAGGGATGAGCTGTCCCATCTGGAGCTGGGAAGGGGTAGCAGGGGAACACAGAAGTTTACTGTGTGAGCCCCTTGGAACATGGTTTCTGGCGTAATTTCCTCTTTCCTAGACTTCAGCTGGAAAGTCATTTAATCAGTGACTCTCTCCAGCTGCATGCAGGTTTAGTGCTTTATACTTTGTATTGTGGTCCTTTTACAGTAAAGAATGATGCGTTGACTTTTGTGAGTATCCAATCAACTGTATTCCTTGCTGAACCATGCATTCCATGAGAAGGAAATACAGCATGTTCATGAAATACCACTGCTGTCGGGCACAGCACCTAGCACTTAGGGAACGGCCAGTACACACTGGTTTAGTGAATGAATGGATAAACAGATAAACAGATGAGTGCTCGCACGTCTGTATTCTGTGTCAGGACTGTAACTCTGAGTATTACATGGCTTTTGCCTGACTCTCCTTGCAGTCTCAAGCCCTGCCTTCTTTGGTCCTAAGCTTACTCTGATAATACCTGGTAAATACATGGCTGATATCAGCATGGCCAACATATGATGGGTTTGGTTGTGCTATATTTCCTGGCTAGGGAAACTGCAGTCTTCTGGTAGACAGAGGGAGGTTCTGAACTAAGATAAGGATTAAAACAAACAAACAAACAAACAAACAAAGCAATACAACCACCCCCCTGCAAAAAAATCATTTGTCCCCTCTTCTTTCTCCCCCTTCTTGCCCAGAAAAAACATATGAATAGCTTAACCTCCCTACTTGCCTTTATTGAATTTCCCCCACTTTTTGATGCTTAATGGCTTCTTTCCTATCCTTTACCCCAGAGGATTGAGTGCTCCTCTCTGTGTCTCCACTGAATCTGATGCATACTTAATATTCCATTTTCTGTTTATGTGTTTGTCAACCTCTGTGAGACCATAAATTCAAGGGACAAGAGAGATTGGGGGTAAGAGGAGGGTTGCATATGGAAGAGATGCAAATATTCATTGAGGATTTTTTTTTCAGTTTTTTAAAATTGAAGTATAGTCAGTTTACAAGGTGTCAATTTCTAGTGTACAACATAAATTTTCAGTTATACACATACATACATGTATTCATTTTCATATTCTTTTCATTAGATATTACTGCAGGATATTGAGCATAGTTCCCTGTGCTAAGCAGTACAAATTTGTTTTTTTATCTATTTTATATATAGTAGTTAATATTTGCAAATCTCAATCTCCCAATTCATCCCTTCCCACCCTCTCCCCCCCAGTAACCATAAGATTGTTTGCTGTGTCTATGAGTCTGTTTCTGTTTTGTAGCTGAGTTCATTAGTATCTTTTCTTTCTTTAGATGCCACATATGAGCAATATCATATGGTATTTTTCTTCCTCTTTCTGGCTGACTTCACTTAGAATGATGTTCACTAAGGATTGAAAGATTGAATCAGATCCCCGGATGAGAGAGAGGGGGTGGGCAGGGGAGAAGCGGTGACAACTGACTTTCTTGCTGGAGATTGATTTCTGTAGAGGCACTTAGTTAGAACCCACGTGGGGTGATTCTTGCTCATAGTGAGTTTTGCAGTCTATTGTTTTAAATTATATGGAATCATAGCCTTCTAGGGATTTCCTTGGTTTTCTTACCCTAGTTCCTGGCCAGGCCTGTAGTATATTCTGTCCTACTCTGTGCTTCTGAGATACTTGAATGACATGTGCGATCAGTGGGCCAGCTGCATGGGTTTGCTGACCTGCCCTTGGCTCCCCGCCAGACAGGTGCTACAGCCACTGTGTAGCCTTAAGGGTCTGTGAGGAACTGTAAGACTCAGCATGGACAAGACCCATGTTTTTTATAATATGCCTAAGAATTTTTCTAGATTTGCCTTCACCTTATTAATAAGTTAAAATATGTTGCTTTGATGATCCGAATCCTAAGGGATTTAGATGATTAGCGTCAGGTATTTGGCATATACGTAGCCTTCCCAAGTACGGGCAAACAAGCAAACGAAGTTACACTGTCTTCCTTGTGCTCATTAGCACGGGGAGTATAGAAATGCAACACGTGGTTCAAATCCTTGGGCAGCTGCAAATATAATCCAAAGAAATGGGCTCATTTTGGAATATTTCTGAAAGAAGAGGGTCTTAAGCTGGGCTTTCCTGGAGGGATAAGACTTAAATAGGAGGATGACTTAAGTAGGGGGTGACTTTTCAGAAAAGGCAAAACATTTAGGACATGGAGCTGCAAACAACTTGGTGTATTCCTGGGTCAGAGAGATGTTCTTCAGCTCTGGCTCCTCTAGTGCATTTTAGACCTGGATGAATTTGATTGGAAAGGGTGGAGACATGCTGTGGAGGGTTTTATTGACTGTACAAGAATGTTTACAGTGAACAAGAGTGCTGAAGGATTTTGAATAGACGATGCCATGGTGAAGTGGCCTCTTGGACCGATGGCGGTAGATCAGTCAGCCACCACACTGGGACAGAAGCAAGTGTTTGGGAGCTATGATACTAATTCAGGTGCAAATGATGAGACTTAGGTCTTGGGATGTAGGGACGCAAGAGAACAGGACATGAAATATTCTGAAAGCTTCTCAAGTAATATTTGACTGTTCCTCTGTTACCTTATCCCTGTGTCACAAACTGCTTTTCCATTCTTTATTATTAGTTAAGAATTATTGCGAAATATATCAGCCCCACCAAAACATTAAATATTGTAATAAGCACCTGTGTACCCAGTCATTGCGCATCCTGTCAGATACTCCCAGAGTGCCCCCTCTCCGAGCGTACCTCCCCTCAGTGCTACCCTGGGTGTGAAGTGTGTGTTTGTCGTTCTCCCACGTTTCCTCGTGCTTCGCTCCGTATGTGTGTGTGCCTCCACAGTGGAGTCTTGTGTTGCTGTTTCAAAACTGTACAAATAGTAACAGGCTCTTTTTAGTTCTCTGTACCCGACGTTAATTGATCAGTGTTTTGTTGGTCTGTGTAGGTACTGTTTGTTCACTTTTACTACTAGATGGCATTCCATTTATTGTATAATATATAGCGATTCATCTGTCAATTTCTGTTGGTGCGGAGGGTATTTTCCAGCAAGGCTGCTGTGAACGTCCACACACACATCTCCTTGTGCTAACAAAGGAGACTTTCCTTAGGGTGTCTTCCTTGGAGAATTATAGGAAGATGTTGACCTTTTTTTTTTTCTCTTAACATTCAGATTTCTTTGAAATGCATAGTGATATGTGTTCTTCTCTCTCCCACTGCCTTAAAAAAAACTTACTGATTTGTAAGAGTTATCTATATATTCTGGATACCAGAGGTTTTTTTTTCCCCCTGCAGTTTCATTTCAAAAATTCATGGGCTCATTTCAGTGGGCTTCTCCACACTGGTGGCTTGTCTTTTTATTTTTATGATGTCTTTGAGTGAAAAGATTATTTGTAAAATTTAAAATAAATGCAGTTTTGACTTTCACTCTTTATGATATAAGTATCTTGTTTAAGAAGCCTTTTCCAGTTCTGAAGGACAAAGGTATCACCCTTTCATAGCTCATAAAATATTAAAGTTTTATGTTTACCATTAGTTCTTCAAGACTTTCTTATCAAAGGCTATTCCCTAAAGCCCTTAATTACATTCCCAATTTGGGCACAATGCTTAGTGTCTCTTGGCATCATTTCCTGCTCATGAAGTTAGACTTTGAAGCATTTGTGCTGTGAGGATGCCGCTGCTGCCACCCCATTTCAAGGCTTCAACCTTTTATGTCTGGAATGTGCAAAAGTCTCTTAATGGAACTGCTTGGCCCCCGGGTCTCCTCCTGATTAAACTTGCATCTCGATTGACTTCTCTAAGACCCCATCAAAGTCATTGTGAGATTCCTCAGACTTTGCCCTTGAGACCAGTGAGGACCACAGTGAAGTCCATGTTTTCCTGCCTGCATCCTCCAGGTACCTGGAACGTGGTTGGTTGGCTCTGCGATGTGCAGAGGGGCAAGGCAGGGAGGCGCAGCTGGCTCCTTCCATTTCTTCATTCGTCGCTTGCAGCAAACCTCTTCTCCACCCTGACCACCCCTGCTCACCAGGTCTGCGCTGACCTTCTTTTTTCTTCATGTATTTAAATTCTGTCAACTTGACAAATCACTTGCAAGATTCTCCTGGGACCAGGACAAGTGGGGTCTGGGATTTTCTCTTCCCTTCGGGTCCTTCTGTACAGTTTGAATGTTTTATCATGGACAAGAAATTTCTTTTCCAATCATTGTTTCAAAGCTTTCTGTCTCCTTCAAGTCCCCGTCAAATCCCGCCTCTCCCATGAAGTGTTTTACAACCACCCCAGCCCGGGGTAAACTCTGCTCTGAGTTCCAGTTGTGTTTTTCTGGATCATTTGCTTTATGATTTGCTTTTAAAACATTTTATGTGAATACGCCTAGGTTATCAGCTGCTTCACCTGATGAATTGACTTCCATGCTTTTGTCTAAACCCAGTAGCCAGCAGAAGAGTTTTTTGATGGGTGGTGGCTGCTTTTTTGATGACTGTAACTCGTTATTGAACATGGCTTGGGCTGAGAGGAGACTTGGAATGTGGGGCCATTGGGAATAGTGACATTGCTGGACCATGGAAGGACTTGGGATAGGGAGCTAAACTGCCGTGAGCACAACTTGAGCTCTATTTCAGTTATGTTGATTTTTGAGATGATATTGGACATGTCCCATCAACAACTTGGGGAACATGAAATCTGAGTTTTATGAAATGATAAAGATTTGAGGTCTTGATGAGGGCATTATTTGCTACAAGTGCCATTAGATTCATGATACCAGCAGCTGTTTCTGTGTTCCAGCCCCACAAGCCCCAGTCCTGACTCTGCTCCCCTGATAGCTAACTAACTAGAGGACTTGGAGCAACTTAGTGAATTTTTCTGAATCCAGTTTCCTCATCTGAACAATGAGGATAATTCAACTTATGTATCAGAGTTCTTGAAAAGATGCAGTGAGCCTTTGTAAAGTATCTAATTCAGTGGGCTTATGGTGGGTAATTAGTAAATGCTGTTATTAACGATATATTTTATCTGCAAGAACTCATCTGCCAACCATCTTTTTATGTCAAAGTAACACCTTGGTATAAAAGGTGCTATTTTATTTTATTGAAGTATAGTTGATTTATAGTGTTGTGTTAGTTCCTGGTGAACAGCTTAGTGATTCAGCTACATGTATACCCACACGTGCGTGTGCACACACACACACTTTTTCATTATAGGTTATTACAAGCTATTGAATAGAGTTCCCTGTGTTGTGCACACACTTGTTGATCTGTTTTATATATAGTATGGAGTGAATGGAAATCAAATCAGTGGCAGTTTGGTCAAACTACTAACTCTCAGACACATGTCTCCAGTGGCCTACAAGATATACCTTTTTCTTTTCAGTTGTTTCACTTCACAGCCTCGCTGGCCCAGGAGGTGGTTATTTGGGAATTCTTGAAGCGAAACTCCTGTTCTTTTTCTTTGAATCCTGTCTCCTGTTTCCACACAGCTCATTTGTGGAGAACAAGCTTAGTGGTAGAGCACATGCTTAGCATGCATGAAGTCCTCGGTTCAGTCCCCAGCACCTCCATTAAAATAATAATAATAATATGTATTTTTTAAATGCCTAAGTGTCATTTGTGGAGAACACAATAGAAACAGAATTACTTCTGCTAAAATCATAACCCTCTAGTTTGGAAGGGAAGCTTTTTTGTTTTGTGATGTTTGGTTTATTAAGGAATCTCCACAGATCCTTGGTTTGTTTCACCTTAATTGCAACTAGTGCTGCTCCGTGGGCTCTTCCAGGATGCAGGCGTCTCCACGGCTCCAAGGACCAAGGGCATCAGTGCTTCCGTTTCCTACCTGCTTCCTCCCGCTTGTCAGAGAAATTCTGTGTGACGGAGGTGAGTCTCTGTGGACCCTTATAGGGATGGGACCATCTGCTTGCTCTGAATAAGGTCAGTCCCTTCTTTCTCACAAAGGATCTGTCGCCTGCAAGGGAAACTTCAGCTCCTCCTTCCTATCACGCAATCTACTGGAAAAGACAAACCAGCATCCCCCCAGGGCAGAGGATGCACCGAGCAGGACCCGCTTCAGGGAAGCGGGCACACAGAGCTGGCGCGCCTGGGGCGAGGTTCAGATAAGGACTCCAGTGGCAAGGGGAACAAAGATGTTAGATTGTCCTCCTAAGGATCCCAGCAGGAAAGTGCTCACTGCCTCGTAGAATTCTTTGCAGTTCAGCCTGATAGATGTAAACACATCATCTGTTTAAACAGACATTGGTAAATCAACACTGTTGTATCCTTAACTCAAGAGCTAGGTAATTCAACTGAACTATAAAATACTAGGATGGTGCAATAGTTTTTTTTTGTTTTACTTTAATTTTTTAAGGAAAAGGCAATTTGACTATATAAGCATCTCTGTCTAAAGTAAATAAATATCAGTACGATGTTTGGCTTGTGTAAATGAACAGAAGCCGAAATGAAGATGGATACATGTAAACTAGTAGAAGAGTGAGTGCCCTTTATAAAGTCCCTGCTGCCATAGTGTTGCAGAAAACAAATGCATTTTATAAGTGCAGTGTCTTCAATCTTTCTTTGCATGTTTCTGCATAGATTATCTCTAATGCTTTTGTTTTGTTCAAAATTGCTTTACATTCCTTATGCAAAAGAAGTTTGAATGTTGAATTGACTAGGGTATAAACTTAGTGAAAGTTCTAGACCGATACTAATAAAAATGATGTACTAATAGTATTGCATTAATTTGTGGGAGACAGGAAAGGTATGGCTAAAGGCTTGGCCGTTTGTCAGTCTACAAGTGTCTTCCATTGAAACTCAGATTCAATTTATTTATGTTAGACATGTTCTTAAAATTAACTTGTATGCACACGTATGACATGTATAAGTCAAAGCATTTTATTAGAAATTCTATCATTGAACTGAGTGGTTTACATCACAGAGTCATATATGTTTAGGTATAGAATGTAAGGATAACTAATATTTTCTAAAACATTTTGTTCTATCTGCCTGGAATTTTGCCCCCAATCCTACCCCTGAGTCGTTTTCACATGAATATTTTCTTTTTCTGATTAATGCCACTTTTTGCCACCATTTGTAAAGTAGTTCAGCCTGTCTCCATATTCTCAGCACCTTGGCTTGCATAGAGATTCTTAATAGATATTTGTCAAATATTATTCCTTAGTAAGTATTTGTCCAAAGAATGAATACGAATGAATAAGTTCTCAATGACTTAATATTTTTTGCTTATAATAACAAGGCTTTGTTTGAACTACTTATTTGCTTCTCATAGTTATCACCTGGTAAGAAATTGGTAAATAAAACCAAGCATACCAGCATTACTTATTCCCTTAGTTATTGTTAGTTGATCAATTATTCAGTAATTCCAAAAAATGTGAAAGAAGGTAAAAACATTATCCCCTCAGTCAGACATCTCACTTGGCAAGTATATGGCAAGGGATTTGATGATTTTCCCTGTCTCCAAAGTTGCATTAAAAAATCTTTGTCAATGTTTCAGTCCATCAATATTCTTTGTAAAATTTCAGACATGAACCAGCCCCTCTGTCCCTAGAGTGCAGTCATTCCTCGGCAACTTTACTGGATTTTCCTCTTGGCTGCTTTGTCGTCGTTTTGGAAAACTTGTTTTTCTTCTAAGTCTTAGCAGCATAGATGGAGAAAACCAAAGTCTTCCCTCCATTGTTAGAGATTTCTCCTTTTCTCCTAAGGATAAATTGAGTCTTCTGTGATGATTGACAAATTATTGATGATGTTACTGGAAGTACTTTATTGGCATAAATAGAATTTCAAGTAAGCAGGAGCTGTAAGTGAAATGTTTTGGTCACACATACCCAGTATTAGACCCCATGAAGAATTTAAGCCCATAGTTTAAAGAGAGAAGCCTACTTCCTTTCAGAAGAGTACCCTGCTGAATCCAAAGCAGAGCTAACTTGTCACCATTTAACTTTACATCTCCATGTAGCAGTAACTTTCAACCTTGTCTAGGCATTGGAAACATCTCAGGAACTTTAAAAAATACTGATCTCACGGTATATGCATACCACATCTTCATCCAGTCATCTGTTGATGGACATTTAAGTTGCTTCCCTGTCTTGACTATTGTAAATAGTGCTGCTGTGAACATTAGGGTGCATGTATCTTTTCGAATTATAGTCCAGACAAATGAACTTACTTACTAAGCAGAAACAGACTCACAGACATAGAAACAAACTTACAGTTAGCAAAGGGGAAAGGGAAGGGGTAAATTGGGAGTTTGAGATTTGCAGATACTGAATTAGGAGTATAGGATTAGCAGATGCAAACTACTGTACATAAAATAGGTAAACAACAAGGTCCTACTGTATACCATAGGGAACTATATTCAATATCCTGTAATAAACTGTAGTGAAAAAGAAAAAAGTGCAAAAAAATAATAATACCCATCTCAGGTCCCATCCTCATCTTTTTTTAAAAGCAGAATGCTCTCTCTATAGCCCATCCAAACTTTGATTCTTGGATAAGCTGGAAATGCCTGAAAAAGGAATAGGTGAGTCAAGTATTCATGGATAGGGCTTTATGTCACCCAGTCTCTTAATAGGTAAGATGCTTTCAGATTCCGGTGTTGAGATCACAGGATAAATGGTCAAAATGATAATGAGCATCCTTACCATCCACTGATCAGGAGTTTTCAGAATGGGCACTTACTCGGTTGTGACAGAGAGATAAGCTCTGTGAGGGCTGCTGTATTTCCAGTGGCTCGAACAGTGTCTAGTATATGCCTAAGTATTAGATGAACAAAAGAATTTGAGAATTTGTGTACATGTCTCAGTCATTCTATGTTCCCATTTCCCTAAAGAACCTCTTCAAAAACAAGGTATTCCTGGTGGAATTTAGTGAGCTTTAGAAGTTTGGCTTTGGTACGTGATTTCTTTTTTTTTTTTTTACCATTTTTTATTGATTTGTAATCATTTTACAATGTTGTATCAAATTCCAGTATAGAGCACACTTTTTCAGTTATACATGAACATATGTATATTCATTCTCACCTTTTTTTCCCTGTGAGCTACTATACGATCTTGTGTATATTTCCCTGTACTATACAGTATAATCTTGTGGTACGAGATTTCTGCAAGCAATTTGAACACTTTTTGTTAACAGTTGATTATTAGGTCAAAAAAAAAAAACTGTTCCCAAGAGCAAACTTAAATTAAGGTAGAATTATACTGTCCTGGAAGAGAAGATGTTCCCAGAGAGCTTTAATCTATTTCTGGTGCTTTATTACAGATGAATAAATTGAGGTCGAGAGAAGTTGAATGACTTAACCATAGTCGTCCAAGTAGTAGATGTCGAAGCCAAGATTAGGACTTGGCTTCTAAAATGCAGTCGGTATTATTTCCATTGTGTAAGACTGCAGGCCACCTTGATTTTTAGTCAAGTCTTAGCTCGAAGTCTGTGAGGAAGAAATCTCCATCTGGCTTTGCTAAATTCCCACAGGGAGAAGCCACCTTGTGTGACTGCTGCAAAATTCAGATCCTATGGTGGCAGAACTCTGGAACGGGGAGGAAATTAACACTGAGGTATAGTTAAGTAAGTTAGTGTTTAGCAAAGACACATGTGGACGCTTGTACATTTGATTAACTCCTTGTGGGCTTGTTTTCGAGAATGAGAGAATTAGTCCAGGTAGACGCGACATCGCCCAAGGCAGAAGGCTTAGAGGTTGACACAGTCATAGGAATATTCTCCAGAAAAGACTCAAGGGATTGTTGCCTAAGACCTGTATTTTCCGGTTGAAAGAAGAATCCTCAAAGAGATGAAGTGACGTGTACAAGGTCAGAAAACTCTTAGTGACTATTTCAGAAACAGAAACCAGAATTCTTCATTTGGAAGAAGTGAATATTGCTTTTTAGGTAGGAAATACACAACCTTAAAGGAAATATTTGGGTTTAATTAAGGGGGTGCATTTAAGAAATTTTTTCATTATAAAATGTCTGTGTGTGCTGTGAAGCATAACGGCTCCACGTGTCCCCCAGATGTGCCATCCATCTGAAGGTAGAGCCTCGCCACCAGCCACGAGATGCTCCCCGTGCCCTCGGCTTCCTCCCGGCAGGCCCCGGCACCCATCCTCCACAGCGACCTCATCTCGGGAGCTTCCTTTGTGTCATTCTCTCTCCGCTCTTTATTCTTTTACTGTTTATATGCATTATTCCTACAAATCAGTTTTTCAATAACTTTCCTTTCTTTTGACCTTGATCAAAATGGCAGTAAAATGTTTGTGTTCTCCTTGTATGCGCCTTGCCTGTTGCGTTGAATCCTGTCCTTTGAAGACCCGTCCATGCTGATGGGCACAGTCAGTATATTTTTGGTGTCACAGAAACTCCAGGTTGTGACTGTTGTGCAGTTCACTCCTCCGTTCTCTCGTTTCTGTATATTTGGTTGGTTGGATGGTTGCTTTTGTTTGTTTTCGCTATTACCAACCAGGCTGCCGCAGACCTTCTTAGGCATGTCTCATGAAACATCAGTGGCAGAGGCTGGGCTGGGCAGGGGGCCAGCTTTTCAAAATAATGCCCAGCTGTTTTGCAATGTAGCTATGCCAATTTGGACTCCCACCAGTGGCATATAAGAGTCCCCAATGTTCTAAATCCTTGCCAACACTTAGTGTCACCAGCCTTCTTAATTTTTGCCAATCTGGTGGGTGGATATTAGCATTCAAAGGTCATTTTTATTGTGCGTTCGGGTCTAATATTTTTCCTGTAAGAAATACATGTACAATGTTACAAGGGAATGCAAAAATAAGACAGTTTATAAATACCCACTTAAGACAAAAGGATTAAGAAAAACACACAGCACGATTCTGTGCAGAAAGTGTGACATGTGAGAGGAGAGAGGTTGTCACAGAGTGATGGTTGTTGGTGTATTCAGCAATAACACCTTTTTGTTCGTTAATATTTAATGATAATCTTGAATTAATTAAGTGAAATTCAACTTATTCATAGTTATTCATTTTTTCCTGCTGTTTTAACTCATCCTGGAAAAGAATATTGCAAGATGGGAGTTTATGTACATACGTACATTTACATTTGTAATATATGTAAATGTAATAATTACAAATGTAATATATGTAAATGACTCAGGATGCAATCATATACTGACCTAAATAGATTACACTGCAAGGTTTACAGAAGTAATAACACTGTAACTGCTTGGGCTGTTTTGAGATTTTCACAATTTATCTTAAACCCTCTTAGATCCTTGGTTGGAAAGTGCCCTGACCATGCTTATTATATGACATTTAATGACCCCAGTGTGGTGACACAGGCTCTCTTAGCTCATGTTATAGGTTGTTTTCTGCCCTGGTGGGATCTATTGTGGTAGTACCAGCTTCCTATTTTAATGTGCTGGTAAAATTTTGGCATCCCTGGTTATCCACTTCCACACTCCACTGATCCAGGAAGAGCAGTTGTGCTCTAATAACTTGGTACCAAAAATAGATAAACAAACTCAGAGAAGTGGAGCATCTTTTGGTACAGACCCAGTAAATGCCCCAAGTTCAAATGAGATTTAATAAATGTCTCCCTCCATGATCGCAGATCTGCACAATTTATATTCAGGGTTGACGGAAAAGACTGACTTTGTATGATGAAGTTACTTTGTAATGAGACACTGAACATGGACACAGTGGGGGTCACTTCAGGTGTTATAGCTGCCATAAGGACTTGGGATGGTCACCTAGCAATGATCAGAAGGGACAGAGTTAGGAGACCAAGTTTATTTTAGGATCTACTCGGAGCTCAGCATTTTCTTCACAGTTACCAGTGTAAACCTGTGACCCTCCCAGAGTTTCTAAAACAGTGGATCCCAGCAGTGGGTGGTTTTTCTCTCTAAAATTAGTTGGAATGGGCATTGGCACCCAGGGTTCCCATCACCCCTGCTGTTCTCCTTAGATGGGTTTCATTCTTTGATGGCAGCGTGGGACACAGTCTGAATTCCAAGGTGTGACATTAGCAGGTGCCATTCAACTGACAAAAGCTCTCCCAACCCTATGTTCCTTCCTTGCATCAGGGGGCCCAGCAGATGAGCTGGGGTGACGTGGATTCCCAAACCCCATCTGACTCAATGCTGGCAGAGCTGCAGGACTTCCGAAGGTCTGGAGCTGAAAAGTTCAGTATAGCCAAGGGTGTCCCAGGGGTTCTGTCCTTTGTTTATTGCATAACTCCCTTCCAACTCCACCACCAACCTTCACCCAAGGTGGACCTAACCCATCTGCTTGTTGCTCTGTCCCCATTTATTCTTCACTTCCTCTGCATGTGGCTCTGCTCCATGTGATACTGCCAGCCTGGGAACGCAGGCTCTCTGCTCCATTTGGTTAATTAGTCTCCGACTGTGTCTGTGGCTCACCTTGTTTTGCAAGATTATAAAAACTCTGGAACTTACCCTTCTTAGTTTTTCTGCTTCTTCATATATTGTCTCGAACAAACTATAATTTCTAAAATCCATCACTTGAAGGCATTCTATTTCTGCTAACTCAAAAATGTATAATGGTTCTATAATCCATAATAACATCAATAATCTCATAATCATATCTCAACAAATGATCTTCTTAACCAAATACTTTTCATGTGCTTCTTATTTAACCTAATATATTTCCTCTTTCATTATAATGTATTTCCCTTTTGATTACTGCTACTCAGTGTTCTTGAAAGTATCCAATCACAGTTTATTGGTTTTGCTTGATTTCAGATCTAACTGAGGAGATAATGCATATTCAAAAGGAAAACACAGCGATTTAATAATACCTAGAAAATTTACTGAGATCTTACTTTGTCCTAAGCAGATGACAGGTTGCTATGTGTGCTATTTGTATTATCATGTAATTCTTACAATAAGTTATTGATGTGGTAATGTTATTATCCCCATTTTGTAGATATGGAAACTGAGGCATGGAATTGTCCATGGTCACATAGGAAGTAGCTTGTGGAACCAGTAGAGAAAGGATGCAAACACAAGAAGTCTGTCCCCAGTGCCAACTGTCTTCATCTCTGGTCTCTACTCTATCAACATGATAACATGTGTCATCCTCTTTAAATCTTTTCTGAACAAGACAGGTCTTTTAATTTAAAAAATTTTATTGAACTACAGTTGATTTACAATATGATGTTAGGTTCAGGTGTACAGCACAGTGATTCAGTTATATATATATATATGCATACACACACACACACACACACAGACATATATCTTCTTTTTCAGATTCTTTTCCATTATAGGTTATTACAAGATATTGAATGTAGTTCCCTGTACTCTACAGTAGGTCCTTGTTGTTTATCTGTTTTATATACAGTTGTGTGTGTCTATCAATCCTACACCCCTAGTTTATCCCCCCCCTTCCCCTTAAAATGGCTCTTTTAAATAAGTAAATCTATTCCTTGGTATGAGAGAATGGACAGAAAGTAGTATAAGAATTCAAAAACAGAAGTAATCACAGCCAGTATTTATATTTAAAAGGAGCCTTTCTGGACTTTAACTCAAAGGCGTGAGGGAGACAGGACTTCCAGACGCCTTCCCAGGCCACTTGGGGAGAGGTTTTTCAGGGGAGGACATCTCCTGTTATGTGGCCTCGAAGCTGGCCATATTGATTTCCTGTCTGCACTGCATTAAGGCTGTGAGATGGGAATTAGGGTCACTGGGGGGCCAGAAAGGACCGGCAGTTTGTGTGCACGTAGAATGTCAGTTGCACCGTGACGTGACCAGCACAACCATCACCCGGGCATCCTGCTCCATGGAGAACTTTTATCTTATCTGTGCTTCATCGAGTTCTGGTGCTGTGACTTCCTTTTGTTATTACTTTTCCCTGAAAGTGAATATAACCTTACCCATCTTGCAGGAAAAGTGCTGGGTCAAGGGGAACCACTGCAACTGGGTATTAGAGGAAGTCTTAAGAATTTCTATGATACAGGCTTTCTGCCCTCAAGGAATTTACTCTGAGAGGGAAAAGATAGGTGTGACGAAATTTACTAGAGAAATAAAACCAAAAACAATGCTGGCTTTAGGGAAATAAGTACCAAACCATTATACTATGCTGGTGTTAGAGGGTTTGCAGATGGAGAGAGGTGACGAGTTGGGGTGTTCCCTTCAGTGTGTCGTGTTGTTGAGATTCCAGGAAGGCAGTGGTCAAGTCTACTTTGGTCACTGAAGTGTCCTCATCACTTGACATAGTGCCAGGCTGTAGCAGATGTTTGATAAATGTTTGAATGTTTGAGATGAAAAATACAGGGAAGTAGTTTTCTACATGCCTGAAATCAGTGTCTGGAGAACTGACTAACTTTGTGTCTTCAGGCAGGCGGGTCAGCATCCTTGGCACAAGTTCAAGTCTGTGTAAAGTTGTGCTAAGTGTGTCCTGTCAGACTGGCTGTGTCAGGAGCCAGTCCCTAGAAAGCCAGAGCTGACCCCTTCCTTCACCTTAACCTCAGCAGTGGGACAGGAGGAGCCTGAGCATGTGTGAGTCTAGCCCCCGGTGGCCGCCTTCAGTACTGGTGGCCAAATACTGAACAGTTTTACAATTGGATTTCAGAATTGATATACAGTATCTTATTTTGCTCAAGTATAAATGAACTCTTTCATTAACTCCTGTGATGATTTGTGAAACCATTTTTTAAACTTAATACTTTTGCTTGTTTTGCCATTTTCCCTTGATTTTGAGCTTGAAAAACTAACAACAAAAAAGTAAATGAAATGCAAGTCAATTTTTAGCCCACCGGAGAATGTGGCCTTATGGCTCATTTCCCTGGACACTTGCACAGCATTTGGTGTATACTAGGCATTACATGCGTGCTGGAGGGGACGGGTGAAATAACTGTATTTTAGATTTAAAAGAAGTTTCTTCCAGTGGAATAAACAATGGCAGTAAATGTCAGATTCCTGCTGCTAGGGAAATCTACCAATAAATTGAGTTTGGAAAAGTAAATGAAGAATAAGTTGCAAATTTAGTGCTTAACATCCCCATCTCTTGTATTTGCACTTTTCTTCCCAAAAGGAAAAAGACAAAAGCCATCTAAGAACTAAATACTTCAGCAAAACTACTGCTGCTTTTTCTTTCTTCTAATTGGTGATGAATAACTCTGCCCTTTCAGATATGCCATGAATTAAATCAGAATCCCACAGAGAACAGTATGCTGACTATTTGGTCACAGTTTGAAGGCATTCCCAGATGGTGTTAAAGAAAAACTAATTTTATAAGAATGCAGGATAAATGACTAATTTTATCCTTGAAATTAGAAAGGTCTCTCTATCCCAGTGACTCTGATTGCCTTGTATTATCTATCAAGTGTACATGAAAAATTTTTTGATAATTTTAACATTGGGAAGATTGGCACAACAACCAGAAACAGAAGAAGATGAATTTTAGCAAGTGTTTGTTAATCTTTTATGCTGTCTCTAAACTGGAATGAGGAACTTGGGGTCTGAGATAGAGGATCCAGCATGTTACCAACTCATTTATCTGGGGTCAAGTAAAATTAGAAAGAACAACTTTGGTTAGGTTCCCTCTCCATCTGCAAGGGTTTGTCTGCATCTTTTTTTTTATTATTATTATTCAAGTACAGTCATTTACAATGCATGGATCTCTGGTGTACAGCACAGTGTCCCAGTCATGCATACACATACATATATTTGTTTTCATATTTTTTCCATTAAAGGTTATTGCAAGATATTGAACATAGTTCCCTGTGCTATATAAAAGAAACTTTTAAAAAATCTATTTTTATATATAGTAGCTAACATTTGTAAATCTCAAACTCCCAGATTTATCCCCTCCCACCTGCTTTCCCCAATAACTATAAAGTTGTTTACTAAGTCTGCAAATCTGTTTCTGTTACCACATATGAGTGATATCATGGTATTTTTCTTTCTCCTTCTGACTCACTTCACTTAGAATGATGACCTTTAGGTCCATCCATGTTGCTGCAAATGGCATTATTTTATTCTTTTTATGGCTGAGTAGTATTCCATTGTATAAATATACCACAATTTCTTTACCAGTCACCTGTCAATGGACATTTAGGTTGCTTTCATGTCTTGGCTGTTGTGTATAATCGACAACATCCTTTTTAGGACTTTCTATTAACCTTCACCAAGTGCCTTGTAAATTCCTGTGGCTTCAAATTCTCCACCCTCTGCTTTCCAGGCAGTGATAAGATCATTCCTGGTCACCTCCCACTTACCTATTGTCTCCTGCCCTCCGGGTCTCTGCAGTCTGTCACCATCCCAGGACATCTGTAAATGTTGCTCTGGAGTAGGCCACCTTTTAAGAATCCTCTGGGCTGACAGAATCGAAGCTGCTTTTCCGTGATTAGCTCGTGTGTTAGAAGAGGCTCATTTGGGAAGCTCTGGCTTCTCGACAAGACAGAGGTGTAGACAGCACATCTTCCCTGTTTTCTGAAGGGCGTTGAAACAATCCAGCAAATTCTGTTGGTAGAATATGAATTCGCTACACCTGAAATTAACATGATAAATTACACATCAGTAAAAATTTTATGAATTTTGAAATTTTTCTTTTAGATGATTTATGATGTGAACAAGGTTGAATTTGCTGTACAAGGTGAGGATTCCAACCTACAGTAACAATTTGGGAAGACCTGTAGCTTGACGTGAAAGGTCTCGCACTTAGGCAAACAGATAGTCACAGAGAATGTAAAAACAAATAGCAGCCCAATTACTGTCACAGTTAAATGAATTGTGAACTACTTCTCACCTTAATATTAATGCAGACGTTCTGCAAGTGAACATGGCACAATTTTCATTATTCATTTTATGAAAAGATACATAAAGTTCTCCATAAAAGCTCTAAGAGGACATTTTTTGATTAATCCATTTTCCAGTTGAGGGAGCAAATACCAGTGGAAGTGAATATTTATTGGTCTTGGAAGAATTGGTGGATCACATTTAATGATAGCAAAAGAGCAATTTCATGATATTTTTTAGGTTTGAGCTGTAAAGTATACTCTGTACTAGGGGTATATAAAAGATCATTCTTTTATGAATTAGATATCAAAATAACTCTTGAAAGATGCATTTTGTGGGCAATAACATCACTAATCATGATGCTTAATAAGATGAGAGCCTCTTCCAGAAACAATTAAATTTTATAATTTATGTATATAATATAAGTTTGTTGATATAATTCCTTCACAGTCTCATTTACCAAGCACACATACACATACTTGGCTTTGTAAAATGGCCTGTAGAGTATATTTACAGCTATAGGCTAGCTTTATCTTAAATAATGAATGTTGATTACACTTAGGAATAAAGGTTTTATTCTCATTTATTATATACATAGATAAATGATAGTATTAATAATTTTACTTAAGTGGTTCAAATTTTTTGCACATTTGGTCTTTGTAATATTTATAAAACTATTTTGGTTTTTTATCCAAATTCACTTGTATATATTTTTATATAATTTTATTTTTTTAATCCATCTAAAGATAAGTTACCGCTAAAGTACTTTGAAATTTTAAGGAGAGTTATAAATATATTTTGAAGAAAAGTTACTATGTGTCTGACACAGTAATTCACTTTTCAGCTGTTTAAAAATAGGAGTAAACTCATAAGGAAAATTCAAAATTATAGAAAAATGAGTTGATAAAATCCCAGTGATCCTGTCAGTAGTAATATTTATATAATCAACTGATTCAGATTCTTTTAGATGTGCCTTTTTATTTACTAAAATGTCATACTGTTCATGTCATTTTATAACCTTGGATTTGATGGTATTGTGAATCCTCTTACATGTTATGAATTTGGAATTATATTTCCAGTTTTGTTGGCTATACATGTTATGGTATGAATTCAGTATACATACACAGATATTATATATATAGACACACACAATTTAATTCCATTGAAGCCCTATTGTTGAGCACTTTAGGCTAGATCCAGGTTTTCTTTTCAAATATTAAAACGACTGTGGTGAAAGGGGAGAGTATAGCTCAGTGGTAGAGCGTGTGCTTAGCATGCACGAGGTCTTGGGTTCCATCCCCATCTTGGAGATTCCATCTCCAATCAATCAGTCATTCAATCAATCAGTAAACACTTAGGTGGACATACTTGTACATTCATATGTGAACCACATTTCTTCTTGGGATAGAGTTCTAAACTTATAATTGCCATGTTGAAGACGACATACACATTTTTGAAGCCTTTTTTTTTTAACCTTGCCAAATTGTTCTCTGCAGAGATCGTGCCAATATAACTTTTGTTACTAGTGTGTGACTAGCCTTTCCCCAATACCTTGCTAATGATGAGTCTTATTATTTTAAGTTTTTGACAAAATGCTTGTAGTGAGCTAGATGATGGCCCCTGAAAAGACATGTTCAAGTCCTAATTCCAGAACCTGTGGGTAACACCTAAAATGGCCAAAGAATGAACATGACCTTGTAATGCAAAGTTGTGATTCAGTTACTGCTCTGGAGAGGAGTGTGTCTTAGGTTTTCTGTCTAGGCCCTGAGTGCAATCCCACAGCAGAGAGGCAGGGGGACTTTTGAGGAGGAAGCGTATGAGGAGAAGGTCATGGAGAGTCAGGGCAGAGATGTGAACACAAGCCAAGGAGTGCTGGCAGCCTTTGAAAGTTGAAAGAGGCATGAAACACATTCTCCATTCAAAGCTCCAGAGAGGACGTGGCCCTTGTGACTCTTTGGTTTCAGACTTCTGGCCTTCAGAGCTGTGGGAATATAAATTCTGTTGTTTAGAGCTATCCAATTTGTAATGCCTTGCTGCTGCAGCCCCAGGAATTTAATGCATTCCTATACAGAATTCATTCTTGATCAAGAGGTATTATTAGTTTGAAGGGAAAAAAAACCTCTGAATCAAATTCTCAGGAATCATCAATACCTGATCAAGTTGCCACTTGATCTTTAATATCTATTTATCATTCTTTCTTTTCACCTCAGTTGTCTTCAACGAGTATACCAGTGCCTTGGGTCACCTCTTTGTCTCTGTCCTCATCTAAGTTCTCCTCCCTCAGGAAGTCTCGTCTCAGTTACTACTACGCATTAAGTCTCAAATTCTTGCTTCTGCCTCACATGTCACTGCTGAGCTGTAGACACTGGAAATTTGCCTTTTTTTTTTTTTGATAGCTTATTAGCACCTCAAACCTCACATATCTGTTGCTGAGCTGTATATCTTGCTCCATGTGCTTTATCGTCTACCACGGGGACTCATCCCTCCCTCCCCGCAGATGTGTAAGCCACACTCACGCATCCTCCAGTGAGAGATCTGCTGTACCGGGAAAGCTTGCTTAACCCCACAGTTTGTTATACATGGCATTTCCCTGTGGTCCCAGGTTTATATTGGGAGTGGTACTTTTTATAAATCGATGTTTGTTTCCAATTAGACTTTGAGGTTCTTTAGGGTAAAGACTGTTCATCGTGCTTGTCTCCAGTTCTACCAAAATGTCTACTGATCATTAGAAATTCACGAAAAAATTAGCTGATCTTTATTACATACTTCATTTATGCCACACATTGATTGTCCTGAGGGTTCTCCACAATTACATCTAATCTTACAACAACCCCAGGAAGTAAGAAATATATTGTTCCCCTCATTTTAGAGGTGAGGGATTTGGCCCACTGAGAGGTTATACAAATTGCCCAACATACATTTTAGTACAAGGTGGGCCTGTATTTGAATACTGGCGATCTGACTTCAGAGTCATTTTTCTGATATAATCCTTTCAATACCATACATTTTCTTCTATGCATTGCTTTAGCTGCATCCCACAGAATTTGATATGCTGTATTTTCATTTTCCTCAGTTCAAAATACTTTAAATATTCCCCGACTTTTCCTGGTTGGCCCATAGGTTCTTTTTAGAGGATGTACTTTATATTATTTAAAAATTTTAGGGTTTTTTTTACCAGCCAGCATATAGTTTATATTGGTGAATGTTGTGTGTGAAATTGACAAGATTATACATCCTGCTGTTGTTGGAATGGGTGTTCTGTACATGCAAATAGAAGTTATGTCAAGAAATCTGATTGCATGGTTAGGTCTTCTATAATCTTACTGATTTTCTCTGTAAGCCCCTGAATGGAAATTGAAAGTCCCTGGAGCTCTTATTTTCTTACTAAATCATGACACTGTGGCAGCATTTCCCAAACCTTTTAGTTTCAAGACCCCGTTCCATCAAATTTACTGAAACCCCCAAAGATCTTTTGTTTGTGTAGGATATGTTATAGATACTAACTGTATTAGAAAGTAAAGCTGAGATTTTTAAATAATTTATTAATTCATTTTAAAATTAGAATAATAAATGCGTTATATATTCACATAACTTTTTTGGGGGAAAATTAAACATATTTTATAGAACAAAATATATCTAGTGGTAAACACTTTGTTGACTAAGTTTACTGATATCCCAAGGCTGTTTGCCATCTGATTTAAGAGCGCACTTGGAGCCTCATGTCTCCTCCCTGCATTCAGGGGGCTGCCACGTCACAACACAGAGCCTCTGGAAAATTCCACTGTAAACTCATGAGAGTGAGAGTGAATTTTAGTATTAGTCTGAAAATAGTTTGAATTTTGCAGACTTCTCAACGAGATGAGGATTCACCTCCCACAATGAGAGTAAATGAAACTATACCCCTGACTTCTGACCCTCACACTGCTGAATATATATCACGTCCCAGTGTGTTAGAAAGTTCAGTTTTCATATAATACACTACACTTTTGAGATTTTAAGAAAGAGAAAAATATAAATGTAAAAGTGGATCTAGTACGTGACTGAAGTCTCATGAACCACTTTGACCTGACTCTAAGCTTGTAACCTTTCTCCCATGCCACTGTGTCTTGGATTGGTTGGAAAACGGGCTCGCCAAAGTACACTGTACAGTTAGCACCTGTTTCCTATGGCATCTATATTGGTCTTCTCCAAACTAATAACAGCATCTCTTACCCCCTTTATCTGTAAATCTTGTTTAGATTGTTGGATCTTATAGGGAGTTAAGTCACGAGCATTACCTCTGGGTATTTAGATTTATAAGGTCTGTACATAAACAGGCAATTCGTAGATTTCTTACTGTTTCTGATGTTAACCAAACAGGTATAATACCTTTAAAAAAATGCACATTGTGTGTTGTTCTACACATGTCTTATGGTAAAATCCGTACTTGAACTAGAAAATGGTTGATATCAATGTGTAATTCTTTTATTTTTCATGCGCGAAGGGAATTCGAAGTAAAGGGTTTGTTATTAATAAAATATGCCTATGTGGTATTCCCTTCTAATGTAGCGTAACTCAAATTAGCAGCCTGTTAGCAGTCTAACCTTGTATAGCTCATCTTTTGAATGTGGAATTATTATAAGTTGTCCATGAGGGACACAGTTCCCAAGACACCTGATAATAAATCAAGAGAGGATGGACTATATTATGTGATAGGGTGTGAACGTATGCTTTGTTCTTTCTTAAAGTCCACTGCATCTTTGTTGAATTTCCTGACTGAGGAATTTCCTGAATTTCCTGAGTATTAATATGTCACTACACATTTAGGCCCTGAAGCATAAAATATATTCTAGTCAGAATGCTTGCCAAGAGACGGAATTGAAATACTGTAATGTGCTTATTGAACAGCATAAACGTAATGAATAGTGTTGCAGGTTGTATTTTACTGTGAAACCTCAAAATGATTAAAAGAAAGGAAGACAGTGAAAGAAAACAGATAGATTGTGTAAAAACTAAAAGGAAATAAATTCTCAGACCCCCAGCAATGTAATTCATAATGCAAGTGCCCATGATATAAAGAGCCTGCTCTATGAAACCCCTACTGTATTTCAGTGTGTTAGTGTATTTCAGTCTCTTTCCTGGCAGTTTCTATTCTTCATAATTACTCTCTGAGGTGGGTAATACTCCCATTTTATAGATGAAAAAACTGAGGGTCAGCGACATAAGGAACTTAGCTCCAAATGCAAAAGTAGTAAGTGACAGAGCTTATATTTGAGCCTATGTCAGCTGAAGTACAACATCTATACATGTCTTTTACATTCCACCAAACTTACTCTTGCAACAGTAGAAAAAAACAAGCCACATTTACAGTAAAGATATTATTTGATATAAAGATATAACGATTTATTAATCCTTTGTTAAAGGCAGTTCATTATGCAGCGTTATGTTCTAATGACTTAATAAATCTGTAACCTGATTCATTGTGTACAAGTTTTCTGATTTTGAAAAATTTTCCAAGGTTTTTCAGGGAGTATGAGACATGGCACTGGATTTAAAATTTCTTTGAAAATTATTCACTGGCTAAAGATGGTTCCTCTAGTATTAGCAGCCGTTATGTAAACATAATACCCTTGGCCACAAGCAGGAAGAGGAATGGGAAATACACATTTCAATTTGACCCAGTGTTTTAAGCACAATGTTGTTTTATACAATATCACAGAAAACCCTGCAGAGTGAGCATCATCTTTTCTTTAGAGACGAAGAACTACAGATTCAGAAGAGAACCAACCTGTACAAACTGATGCAGCTAGTAATTGGCAAAGTCAGAATTCATCTGAGACTATCAAATTTTATAGCCCATGTTCACTTGACAATATGAAGATGCCAGAGACTCACTTTGCTAAGAGGGAATAAACTCTCTACATTACTTACTGCGATTCTTGTAACAGAGTAAACATTTGTCCTAGTAACACTGATTATATACTAAGCATCACATAAACATAGCTCTTTCACGTACTCCAAATCTAAACAATCAGTAACTCTATTTACTTTTTATGAGTAGAACAAAATGAACTATCTCATATCTTATTTTGAAAAGCAATTTCTGGATGGTGTCCTAGAAATAGTTTAAATTTACTTTAATCTCTTCATAAAAAGGAACCATAATAAATGTTATTGAATGTTTTCTGTATTCTCTCTTAGCATTGTCCTATGTTCTTTACATGAATTATTTTATTTAGTAATCACAAAAGTTCCATTTGGTACTGTTTTTATTCATGTTAAAGACTGAAGACACAAGGTCCACAGAGTTGAAAATCTGACCAGCGTCACATGGTTAGTAAATATCTAAGTCTGGCATTGAACACAGACTGTCAGATTCAGAGCGTAAGGATGAAGGATGATAATTCATACTTGTATTGATGACCTTGTGGCGCCTCAAAAGCAAAATCCTTTCTGAGTTGCCAAGAAGGATTGTAAAATACAGGTTTCTAAAAAATATTTTCTTGAAGTATAGAATATATAAATAGAATCCAGTAAACACAGTTTCCAGCTTGATGAATTAAAGCAATGGTTGCCGGGCTCACATCACAGCCACTCATGGGATGAGGTCCTTCCCTTGGGCAGAGGAACTCAGGCATGAGCTTTCAACAGTCAGCACTCCTGGAGGCCATGCTTCGTGCTAAAGGAGGAATTCTCCGTGGTGCACCATACCGTCCACTGCAGTTTCTTTTGCTGATGGTAATGGTGAAATTGATCCATGTTGTTGAGTGAACCTATTGATAATTTGTTCTCATTGTGTGACTACAGTGAAACATATTGATTGGTTCTATCTCTGTGAACATTTTTGATGCATATGTGTGTAAATGTTTATATTATATGTGTGTGTGTGTGTGTGCGCGCGCACACGTGTGTGTGTGATATAATCTCAGGAGGATTAAATACCTGAGAGCAAAATTGCTGGATCACAGCATAAATGTAATTCCAGCTTTAGCAAATAACAGCTTTCTAAAATGTTTTTTAAATTTTTAAATTTTTATTTTTTTATTGAAGTATGGTCAGTTTACAGTGTTGTGCCAGTTTCTGGTGTACAGCATAATGTTTCAGTCATACATATCTTCCTTTTCATATTCTGTTTCATTATGGGTTACTATAAGATATTGAATATAGCTCCCTGTGCTATATAGTAAAAATTTGTTTATCTATTTCATATATAGTAGTTAGTATCTGCAGATCTCGAGCTCCCAATTTGTCCCTTCCTCCCCACCTTCCCCCTGGTAACAGTAAGTTTGTTCTCTATGTCTGTGAGTCTGTTTCTGTTTTGTAAATAAGTTCATATGTGTCTTTTTTTTTTTTTTTAGATTTCACTTATGAGTGATATCATATGGTATTTTTCTTTCTCTTTCTAGCTTACTTCACTCAGAATGACAATCTCCAGTTTCATCTATGTTTCTGCAAATGGCATCTTTCTATTTTTTATTGCTGAGTATTCTAATATATATATGTATCTCACAACTTTTTTACAAAATGTTTTAACCAACTTATAGTTGCATCAGCAAAGTATGAGGGTTTCATTTTATATAGTTTTATACTTCATTTTAAGTTTTAGAAATGTGACACCTTACATATGCATTTATGTGTATTTCTGATAATTCTCAATTAGAATGATACGGTATTTAGAAATATTTGGAATTCATTAACTTTAAAAAAGTTAATTTTATTTGATTGTTTGACATAGTCATATTGAAAATCTAGCCAGATTTGTTGAATTTTTCTCCCAGTTTAATTTTTATCTGCTTAAAGCTTTAGCATTGGAGGATTTGTTTTCTTTTCAACAATGTTAATTTGATATCTCTTGGCCTCTTCAAAAGGAGATAAATCTGTAGTTATTTTTTTCTAGATTAGTGTAATCCTTGATAGAGATAGAAAGACCAACAAAAGGTTACTATTTCTCAACTTGACGTGTGTCTGTGAGGTGCCCAAATTCATGAATATCACGCTGTTGTTGACTACCTTCCAAACGTGAATTTCCTAAAGATTTTGACCACTTTGGAAAGAAACAAAATTTAACCACAGTCTAAGATGTCATCTTTTTTTTAAGCATTTTTTTTCATAAATACTGAAATACTCAGTAACTGTCTTTTCGCAGCTCCTATTTTATTATGGTTATTTTCCTTATCATAAAAATAAAAACCCTGCATCGTTTTATTTATATATGCCATGGTTTAGATATATCATAATTAATTTAAGTAATTTATTGCTGAACATTTGGATTTTTTTTTGGTTCTTGTAAATAATACTAATTTTATATGTATATATAAATTATGGCTTTTTATTGTAGTTTGATTTGTTGATTAAGCTTAAATTCTAGAAGGAATTGCTAGGTTAGGCTAAAGACATTGTCACATTATCTCCAGAAATATTATTTGGTAATGTCTTACCACTGCCTCTGGAGAAACAGTTTTTCTACACTTCACTGACATGATATTTACAATGTATCACCTTTGCCAGTCTGATACATGAATAATGTATGTTATTGCTTTAAATTGTATTCCTTGTCTGGTAGTGAGACTGAATAGTTTGGTATATTTTTATTGGACATTTTAGTAGACATTTGTTTTGCAAATTGTCTTTCATTCATTTCTAATCGGTTTGTTCATCTCTTATCAATTACCTCCAACTGTAAACCCTTTGCTATCCCATATGCCAGTATGGCCTGTGTGTCATATCCTATATGTCAATGTCATGTTTGTATCTTGCCTTTGCTTTTCAAATCCTACTAGAATTTAGACAAATTTCTTTTTTTATAGCTTATGCTTTATGCTTTAGCCTTATACTTTTAAGACCTTTCTAACCCCGCAGGTTTTCTTCCAATTTGGCTCTCAAATTGGATGTATCGGCCAATGGGGACTGCTTACTGTTCTAGTTGTGTGCTTTTTCATGGTCTGTTCTCTGCCTGGCACAGCACTCTGCCCCCACACATGCAAATACACACACCACTATAACTGCTACCAAGAATGCACACCTGGTAAATATCGGCCCTTTTGTCCAGCCTTACACCAAAGGTGGCCTTTTCTTTGAGCCTTCCCTGAGTCTCCTCCCTTCCTCCCCTCAGTGAAGTTGACTGTTCTTTTCTTCTTGTTTCCTCTGCCACCCCCAAAGTAGTTATTATAACATCTCTAACGCTTGAAGGCCATAACTTGATTACAGGTTTGTATGCCTTTACAGAATTGTAAGTTTTTCGGGTCAAAATTTGTGTCATGTCCATTTCCATACCCCGAGCAATGTGGGATAGTTACACAACAGATGTCTGTTGAGTAGCTGTTGGGAACTTTCAGATACACGATTGAGTGAAGTGATTTGCCCAGGCTTGGAGAGATGCTAAGAAGCCCAGCCCAGCCTAATCCCAGACTCCCTTCTTTTGACTACACGCTGTTGCCGCAGCTCTGCCCGTGAGGTAACAAGGAACAGCACTAGATGTCTTCTGCACATTCAGAAGGTTCACGTCCACAGCCTCTCTCTTTCTTACCTAGTTTTCATCCGGCTAGAACTTACTTAATTTACATGTGTAAAGACAAGATCTCCTTCTCTTTTAAGGGAAAAATTTGAATAGCCAAATAATTGTTTGAGATGGTTTATGGAAGACTTGTCCATTTTCTTCAGGATTAAAAATCCTCCCACCCCCGATTTTCTTATTTCTCACTGCAAATGTTACTTTTTTCCCCCTTTGAATTCAATTGTGTTTTGCCCATTACTTTTTCTGCTTGGTAAAATTTGTATTGCTAAAGTGGGATTAAACTTAACGGTTATTGTTTTGTGGCTAGAAGTACATGGAATAAGCCACCTTCTTACATTAAGTAAATGGATTTCTTGGTTCAGCGCCTCACACAAACTAATTTAATGTGACAGGGGAGCATGATTTTAAAAGTGAAGATCCAGATGATCATAAAATCATCAACATTCTTTTGAGCTGGAAGAAACCACATAAATTGCTTTCTCTTCCAATCACCAAAGTCAACAATGTAGAAATATATTTATCTAGCTTTTGACCAAATTACCTCCATTTGCATCTTCCCATAAGGCCATTCATTTTATGTAGTTGTAGTTATTATAAGGTTTCTTCGTGTATCGAGTCTGTTGGCTCCTCTCTCCACTGAGTGCCCTTATTGGGGGCACCTGCCATCCTCTCTGACTCAGACTGTTGCAGTAGCCTTATCACCGACCTCTTGTTCCCATCAAGTTCACCACAGCCACTCCCAGCCCATAGCCATGCTAATTTTCTTTTGTTTGTTTGTTTTTGTTGTCCATTGTCTTTTTTTTTAATTGAAGTATAGTCAGTTTACAATGTTGTGTCAATTTCCGATGTACAGGATGTTTCAGTCATTCACATGCATACATATGTTCCTTTTCATGTTCTTTTTCATTATAGGTTATTACAAGGTAATGAGTACAGTTCCCTGTGCTCTACAGTAGGACCTTGCTGTTTATCTAGTTTATATATAATAGTTAGTGTCTGCAAATCTCGAACTCCCAATATATCCCTTCTCACCTCCCTCCCCCCAGTAACCATGTTTGTTTTCTATGTTTGTGAGTCTGTTTCTGTTTTGTAAATAAGTTCATTTGTGTCTTTTTTTTTTTTAAGATTCCACATGTAAGTGATATCATGCAGTATTTTTTTCTGTTTCTGGCTTACTACACTTAGAATGCTGATCTCCAGGTCCATCCATGTCACTGCAGATGGCATTATTTTATTCTGTTTTATGGCTGAGCAGTATTCCATTGTGTGTGTGTGTGTGTGTGTGTATGTATATATATATATACTATAACTTGTGTATATATACTACAAAGTTCTTTACCCAGTCATCTGTTGGTGGACATTTAGGTCGTTTCCATGTCTTGGCTGTTGTAAATAGTGCCTCTGTGAACACTGGGTGCTTGTATCTTTTCGAATTAGAGTTCCCTCTGGATATATGCCCAGGAATGGGGTTGCTGGATCAAAGGGTAAGTCTATTTTTAGTTTTTTTGAGGAATCTCCATGTGTGCTTGAATTTGCAAAAAGGACATCTGCTTACCACTGCTTCTCTTCCCACCTGGTGAAAAGATACCTGCTACTTCCTGGCAGTTTGACCTTGGACATCCGCTGAACCACCGTTACGCTCGGTGTCGTCAGCTCTAAGGGCTGACAGGTGCTCTCCCACCTCACAGAGTGGTTTTCAGGTGAAATGGTGTGCACAGCAGCCGCTGGGACGACCGCACCAGACCCCGCTGTCAGAGGTGCAGTGTCCCAGGGCTCCATGTATGCTCTGTGGGCCCATCCCAGGAGGTGTCCAGTCCCACCTCAACATCCTGCTGAATGGTGGCCCCCCTAGTGTGTCTGACTTCTCTCTCATTAACTCTCTCAGAGCTGAACACTTGCAGCCCGATCTTTGCTCCTGTTCACACGCTCTTACTGAGACTATCTTTGCTCCTCGTCCTGCTGCCTGAGAGCAGGTGCATTTTTGCTCAAGTTTCTGCTCCCTCCGGCTGCAGGATGGTGCCCTTCGTAGAGGACACCTCAGGATGGCGTTGCTCTCATTTTCCCAATGCTCTGGCACCTTCTTTGGAGGCCAGTCTTTTCTTTCAGGCTGTTCTGGTTCCCTGTGAGGGACGCCATCGACTCTGGTGCTGTAAGTGAAGTCGCTGGACCCAGTCTCTGTCCTGGGGAAAAGTGTTCTAAACACACAAACCAGTCTGGTGAGAAACAGTGAAAAAGCCCCTTTGTGTTAGCTGTGGCCATGGGCAAGGTCAACCATCGGGGAGGATAGGGAGCCGTTACCCCTCCCCCCACCGTCTGTATCCAGGGTTGCGTTTTTGAATTCTCAGACGGCAACGAATTTTCTGAAACAGAAAGTTGGCATTCTGAAAATATTTATTTTATTGTTTTTTGAGTAGTGCCTGGTGCGGTGCTGGCCTTAGGAACTATTACTTTCTCCCTTCCCTTCACAGTTAATGGTTTCCATGCTTGTCCAGACTACAGGAAGTATCCAGAGGAAATGAGCTAATACGTGCTGCTAAATCCACCATAGATGGTGTCGGCCAGTGGGAGATAGACCAGGTGTGGCCCTGTGACTCGGAGCCCTTCGGGGGAACAGTTGTGGCTTTAGCACTGCCGCTTGGCTACAGCGCTGTCCTAGGTACTGATATAAATCCTCTTTCAAATTATAGCGAATAATCCTGTGGAAACTTCTTTCTTTTTCAACCACTACCTGCGCCAAGTGTTGAAATTCCACTGATGCGCGTGAATGTTTTCCAGTTGGGTGGTGCTGACTGCACTTCATCTTAAGTAAATCCCTAATATCCTTGTTCTTTCTCTAGACCGTGAGGGTACCATTCTCCACTGTGGTTATTCTCTGTCTCAACAATTTGCTCAAAGAACTGGTAGAATATAGTTGTTTCTATTTTTAGCTTTTATTTCAAGATCATAGGAAGGCATGGAGAAAAGTTTTTTCCTGAATCATACGATGGATACCCTACATAATTGTCCCCTGTGGACCACGTGGGCATGTTTCCTTCTCCTGTCGAATCTTCTTTGACTTTGCTGTATTGGCCAGTCCCTTCTTGTCTTCCGCGTGTTATTGCATCATCTGACTTAATAGTATTTGGTGTTTATACTGATATTTTTCATTTGAAACAATTAGGAATGAAAGAAATACATGACAAAATTATGTAGAATAAGAAAATAAGAGTCCATTCCAAATCATTAGATTTATTTTAACCCTAAAAGCTATTTCCCAGTAATATACATGAAAGTAAACTACTATTCAGCTGTATGTTACATTGTCATAGTCAGTTCATGCTATCTGTAGGTTACCCACCTTGTGTATTACCTATGGCAAGTGTGTGTGTGTGTGTGTGTGTGTGTGTGTGTGTGTGTGTGTGTGTATTTTATCTTATAAGCTTTATTCTAAGTTCTTCCTTCCTTTTACTTGCCATGTTTCCTACTATCTCATAGAGCAATTGTTGTGTGCTCACTAAAAGCAAACTCGTTTACATGATTATTAGGGGAAACTGACTTCATAGGAAGAAAATCATAATGTATTTCAGGCTAAGCAGGAACTGACTTTTGTGTGATCTGAGGCTTTAAATAGATTTCACTTGCTCATATTTCTTAATGCATAGCATTGAGAATTGCTTATTCTTTCCAAGCAGGACGTAGTGGAAGACTGATAGTCTTATAGAAACAAGCAACCGTTGGATAAAGAACATTTTCCTCACCACCTCCAGACCTCTTCCGCTTTCCTCCTTCCAGAGTCTTATGACTTTGGTGCCTGGCAAGAAGCCTGCCCATCCAAGACTGACCATCTGTGGTCTCTCTACAGGCCCCGATCCTGAAAGCAGTTAAGCAGAGGATGGGTTTTGACTGGAATCAGGGTGCTTAAAGGTTGATGACTGACTAGATAGTGTGGGAAGATGCAACTGGAATCCCCCTAATTGGGAAGCAGGAGTGAGCCAGGGAGAAAAAAGAAAAGCGAGGTTCAATTCTCATTAATATCGTATAACCTAAGGTGTATATGCACAGTATTTTCCCTGAGAGGAGCAAATTGATCCCACAGATCATCTGTGGGCTCTCCACCAGACTTTGGCAAGAGGAAAGAAAAAAGAGAGCAGGAAGGGAAGGCTGGAAGGAGGGAAGGCTGCACCCGTTCCAACAGACAATCTCAACCTCTTTTGTACATTTTTGTTTAGCTTTCATGAACATGAGAACAAGGTTGTTATTTTTAAACGTAACAAAACATTGATTTGCATAATTGAAACATTTCTGAAAACGTAATTTAGAATTTGGCAGGAATATAGACTTAACAGTGGAGGGAAATTTTATCAGAATTTTTCTATGGTACTTACATATGGTAAGGTATTGCCTGTTGTTTAAAAAATTGTTTTCTTGAGAATTTTTAGCTAAAGACAAAGTTGGTTTTTTTTAAACATGGATAGCATTAAACTTCATTATTATAATATTGAGTTTGAAAGATGAAAGAATGCAATAATTAGAATTGCCATTATCTTGGTCAAATTACATTATATTTTCTGAAGTTTAAAAATTCAACCTGTATGTCCTAGGCATATTCTAGTTGGTCGTAAATTAGTGGCCTTTTTGGCAGAACTTCAGTACTTTGTTTATAGACCAGGTAAACATCACATGGTCTTAATCCCCACTAGTGGCCAACTCCTCACACATTACAGTGGGGCCTTCTAAATGGCCAGGCTTGTGACAAGATGTTAACAGGTGATTGATGAGAAGGACCTTAGCTGGAGACAAACTGACCCAGATTATCTTGTAAAAACATTCCAGTTTTGCCCTCTGTGTGTCATGAAGGACAAGTCGTCTGCTGCTGTTAGGAACCCCTGCCAGTCCTTTCTCTGTTTCTGACCTGCGCTCCCACATCTGCTGGTGGTGGATGTGGGCCATGTGCTCCTGAGACGGTCTGGGCCAGGGAGGCGCTGACCTCGGGCCGTGAAGTAAATCATTGGCTTTTAGGGTAGGGATGTTGAAAGGATACATGGCTGGACTTCATCACAGGGCTGACGAACGATGCTTTAGAGCAGTGATTCTCAAACTCTAGCCAGCAAAAGAACCATCTGGAGGGTGTTTTCATGCACAGACTGCTGGGCCCACTTGCATTGTTTCTGACTTAGTCCATCTGGGGTGGGGCCTGAAAGTGCATTTTTGCCAAGTTCCATGGGTCCTGGTTCTGCTGGCTGAGGAAAACACTTCAAGAACACTGCTGTAGAATGATCTGCTCTGGCTTCAAAGGTTTGAAGATTTCCCCCGTTGAGGGCGCCTCCCAATGTGTACTGTTTATGAAAACAATGGATGTTCTTTTTTTCCCGTATTCTACCATAAGTTAACTCTTCTCTTGGGTAGTTAAAGAATGGGAAAATCTCAGTTACTTGGAAGGCTAGATCCTGTCAGGAGGTCTAGAATAATATCAGGTTGGGTAAATCACATAAAAAGCAGGACATCAGGTTATATACACTGTTACTAATGTTCCCAAATGGTCAATGGTCAGATTAAAACTTATAGCCATTTATTTCTGCTGTAGTTTGAGCCAAACCAATGCCTGTTAGAGATGGCCATACAACAGTCTAAAATAGGCACTGTCATGTCTTAGTTGACGTTCACAGGCTTTGGGTGGATGAAAGTATGAAAGAAGTTTGAATCTTCATACCTCATGTTTGCATTCTTCTAAAATGATTTCTTTTTGTAAAAATAATGCTGCCTATCCTGGATAGAACAACACAGCCACAACTGCTGGTAAAAAAAGATCTAAAATAAATGTGCTAATCATTATGTTTGGCATAATGAAGTTTATTTTTTCCCCTTGAGTTTTCCTTGTATAAAATTTAGAAGAATTACACTTACTGGTTTGTCAGCCACTGAGAATTTAGGGACCAAGAAACAGTGAAACAGAATCATTGTGTGCATGAGTAGCACCTGGAGGTCTCATTAGAAAAGTATAACCCTGAGACCACCCAGGGGATGGGCCAGGAGCCCACGTCTCAGTGAGCACGCTGGGCAGTTTAAGCACCACGCGGAGGAGCCCAGACACGGAAGAGCAGTGTGTCCAGGGCCCCCTGGCGGTACCGACAGGAATGGCAGGCTTAGCCGGACAGCGCGCGGCTGAAGATAGCTTTTCCAGGGCAGGGAGATTTATTGTGCTGGGTAGCACTAGCTGAGGTCTGCTACTCTGTGGCCAATAAATACATAAACGGAAATCAATAACTTTGTGTTATCCAACGTGAAAATAGATATTAAGTTTAAAACTCTTTTAGGACATTACAATGAATAAGAGGTCAGAGTTGAACTTGCAACTCTATTCTCTAAATTTTTTACTGAATTGACTGAGTGTGAGGAAATTATTTTTACATTGATAAACAAAATAGGTTCATCAGAAACAAACTTCGATCTGTATGATTAATGTTAGGAACTAAAATCATAATAATCCCATACATTTGTTTAAAACAGTCATTTTCAAAACAACAAACAATACAGTGATGGATAACTAAGCTTCTTGTGGTGATCGTTTTGCAATAAATACAAATACTGAACCATTATGTTGTACACCTGAAGCTAATTTAATATTCTATGTCAGTTACACCTCAATTGAAAAAACAAAATAACAAATAATATTTATTACCTTCTTTGCTTTTTGAGAGAACTGTGGGAGACAGGCAGGGCCTCAAAAGAGCCAGTTGTTGGAAAGGGGGGGATAGAAAGGAAAGAAACCTTCAAGGTGTCTGTAGCTGAAGCTCCTATTCTGCGAGCACCCTGTATTCCCCACACCCTGCCTTTCCCCTTCTGTGCACAGCTTAGTGTGTCAGTACAGCCTGGTTATGACGCATCCTGAGTAGCAATCTGCTGTAGCCCTGAGAGCGTCAATGTCAAAGCCCTGTCTACAGAAGGCACTGGGATGCCAACATACCCATGGGACCTGGGCACCCCTGGGCCCCATACACACGGACGGCCAAGAACGGTCAGGTGTGACTTTTAGGACTAGGGAACCCGTTGAAGATTTCGTATGAGTTGATGCTTCAAAGCTGGCAGCTGTGATTTGTCACTCTTGTAAATTTCATAATTTCATGTTGGTAGTAGAAGATTCTATTCATTTGCAGTGGAGAAGTGCTAAGGAAGTAGTTTTATAAAAAAGAAATACGTCCTTTCTTTTTAACAGTTTGTCGTTGAATTCAGTTATCAAAAAGATGTTTTGAAATCACCTCCCCTAAAGGTCTTTAAAATAGGTCACATTTGATGTGGAAGAGTCTGGCTAAACTATAAAAATTCTTCCACATTTTGAGATTCAGTGACTTCATCCTTGGCCTCATGGACACGTAGAAAATTGATTGAAGTGACACAGATGAAAGCAAAGGGTTCACAGTGGTTCTCCATTTACCAATTTCTAGTGTTTGTGAAGTGGTTTCTGTAGTTATCTCTTAGTAGCAGCAATAATGCTTTTACCTTCCATCTCATACTCATCGTCCATCAGTTCTAAAACATTTTCTATCATAGCTATTAAGTTAATAGACATTTCAGCCTGCTTGACTCAGAGTTGGTAAACAATTTGTCTAGGCTGGAGAGGGGCCAGGCATGTGTAGTTTCAGGTTAGTACATCCACAGAATATCTACTACACGGACATGCAGTTTCCCCTTTCACTAAGTTTAACTTCAACTTGTAAGGTAATTGGGAAAATTGAGAAGTCATTTTTCTGATAATGAAACAAATTGCTTTTTAAGTCTTTTTTCCTTCTATATTCCTGCAGAAAAGCAGAGGGAACTGTGATAAAAGAAGTGTATATTTGGTCTCCGACCCCTTTCTGATACAGAACTCCTGAAACCTTTGGAATTTCCCAAGTGCAGAGATCAGTAATGGTGTCTTTTGTTACGTTAATGAGGTACTTTTGGAGCACACCTAAGGATGGGGGCTGGTTGGCAGGGGAGCCAGCCTGTGATTAGAGGGTTGGAACTTTGAGTCCCATCCCCTGACTTCCTTCGGAGGGGAGTGGAGCTGGAGGTGAAGTTCAGTCACCAGTGGCCAGTGATTCAGTCAATCATTTCTACATAATGAGACCCACATAAAAGTCCAAAGGACGGGGTTCAGAGAACTTCCGGGATAGTGAGCACGGGGAGGTGCCGGGAGGGCGGTGTGCTCAGAGAGGGCACGGAAGCTTCTCGCTTTGTCCTGTACCTTCCTTGTCCCCCCTCCCATCTGGCTGTTTCTGAGTTCTAACCATTGTCATAGGTAATCTAGTAAGTAAAATACTTACCTGAGTTCTGTGAGCTGCTCTAGCAACGTAATCGAACCCAAAGAGGGGGTTGAGGGAACCTCCAACTTAGACCCTGTTGGTCAGAAGCTCAGGTGACAGCCTGGACTTGGGATCCTCTGAAGCAGGGGGCAGGGGAGTCTGGCGGGACTGAGCCCTTAACCTGTGGTACCTGATGCTGCCTCTGGGCGGAGAGTGTTAGAGTTGCCTTGAGTTGTGGGACCCCCAGCAGGTGCTGGAGAATTGCCTGACGTGGGGGGACAACCCCACGCACATTAGAATTGGCTGCAGAATCTTAGGGACAAATGGAAACGTGCAGGAATTCACACCGAATGTTGCCTACTGTTAAAAAACAAGTCATCTGAGTGAATTGTAAAGATCTTACTGGCTTTCAAATTCAACACTTTATGAATCGGGTAGCATCCCAACCAGCAGAAGGAATGGGAGCTCCAAGGAGCTGTACAAAGTGAAGGGAGCAGGACTACAGAAGTTCAACTAGGCAAAAATGGGGCTGGTTACCGCAGGGTTCCTTTCCTTTAGTAGATGGCAGGGGTCTGTCAGGACGATTACCTAACTAGCGGTTACCAGGCAAGTCCTGATTGACTGGTTAAAGACTGCAATCCTGGGAGAGCCAGAAACTGTATAATTACAGCCTCAGCTCGGTGACACGGGGCTTAGCATAAACGACTCCATATTGTCTTGTTTTTAACACCACTCCATGTGTTTAAAATGCTTAAACCTAGGTTGTTCTTTTTTTCACTGCTTGCTTCACGTGAATGTGCCTTGTCTCCCAATATGATTTTATATGTCCCATGGTTCTGAACTCATGGTAAGAATTTATCAATATTTGTTGAATTTAAATTAGTATTAGGTATGCACTGATATTTCTAAAAAATATATATGGCAGACATAACACGTCTGACTACATACACCATTAATTGATACCGTGCTGTATGCCCGATTCTCTGTTAAGAATTGTATGTCTTAGGAAGTCACTACATCTTAAAAATAAAAGCACACCCTAAATTAGAGTAACGTATTGATGAATGATCTGTTAAACAGCCTTATTCACTCATAAACTCTGCTTACTAGCCAGATAAATGTGTCCTGAGGAAAAGTAGGATTAAGAAATCTGCACCTCTAGCTGGTTAATTTGAATTTAAAGTACCACTGACTCCCAAGACGTGGTAAGATTGAGCTACCAAATTACCAGTTTATCCTCACATATCATAACACTTTATTAACTAGAAATGTAGTAATGGGTGAAATGGACTTATTTTGGCTCTAATAATCCCAGATTTGTGACAGTTTCACCTAAAAATCGCAGGGCTTCTGTCTGTGCTACGTAGGAGAAAAGGACTTGTGACGCCTGTAAGGAAAATCAAGAATGGCGAGTGTATCTGAGAGAAACTATGCGGAGACTTCAGCTTTCCTCCCAGTGTGCAAGTGGGTGCTCATAATTTCAAGTGAATGTTACCTGTTCAAAGAAGGTGAGTGTAGAATCCAGGAAGCCCTCTGATGCAAGTAAATACAGGGTGGCTTCTAGGAACAGAGAAGTAGTCACATGTTAGAATGTGGTGTAGATGTTAGTAATTTAAAATGGCCTTTCTTAAAATTAGTACTCACGCTGACTTTGACATCAAACAATTTAAAAAAATTTTTAAATTTTTTATTGAAGTGTAGTCGATTTACAGTGTTAGTTTCAGGTGTACAGCAAAGCAAATCAGTTATACAGATACACACACACACACACATATATATTTTTTTCTTTTCAGATTCTTTTCCATTATGACATCAAACAATTTAAAACAAACCACAATGAGCCTTAGGGAGCCAAACTGAGGAAATACATTCTTTGAAAAAATTTTTTTAGAGTGAAACCGAGCGAATCCGCAGCGCTGTGTCCGCTGTGTCCGCAGCATAGGAAGTACAGCCTCCCCGACTCCCCACGTCACGGTTATGCGGAAACCACTGCTGCACTACCGACTGCAACGGCTTGCACTGGGCACCCGCTGCGTGTTGCCCTGGGCACGTCAGGTGACATCTCTTCTTCTCACACTTACCCTGTGGCGGAATGTGTTACGTGCCCACTTGACAGATGAAGGCTCAGAGCCTGGGAGATTTTTAAGTGACCTGACTTGGTCACACCACTCGTAAGCAGCAGTGGGCTCAGACCTCAGCTGTGTCTGGCTCCAGAGTCCATGTTGTTACTATTTGGCTCTAACTTAACACCACTTAGCAGCTTTCCCTCTTATTTCCAGTTCTGCCCCCACTGTGAAATATTGCACAGGTGACGTTCCAAATAGCTCTGAGAACAAATTACTGCAAGTTACGTCATGTAGGCTCAGAACTCATGTGTATAACCTAGCCGGGACCCCTTCCTCCCAGCAGCCACAAGCCCTGCGCTCCAGCCCCCCGGCCCTCTTCACCTGTCTAGGAGATGACTCCTCCTTCTGACTCAGGTGGCAAGAAAGAGGTAGGAGGTTTTTCCCTCTCTCCCACTGGACCTCTTTTGGCCACTTAGTCCTAGCATGAGTTCCTACCTTCCCAGATGAACCAAAGCCGTAGTTCTTGGAAGGAGAGGACATTGGCTTCCTCTCCCCGCAGCACATCTGCTGCTGCGCTTGTATGGAAACCCACCTGCTCTCATTCGTGGTACAGGCTCTTCCTTACTGTTTCTCAGGCCTCAGAACAGCAGAACATAATTATGGAGAATAATACAATCTCACTTCATTTGGCTCTTTTGGAGAAATTCTTGGTCCTCACCATCACGAAGGACACCTCCTCTGCACAGGTGCTCCTGCCCTGCGCTAGGGCTGGTGACGGAATTCCGTGTGGGGTCTCCTGCTGGTCGTGCTCTTTCACCAGATGAAGGTAACGGACTGTTTCATGGCATCGTCTTCATGTCTTTGCATCTTTGTAGAGCAGACTTTGGATGTGGACGTTCCCTGTTTCCGGTCTTCCTTTCTTTATTCTCTATTTTCCTCAGACTTGGAGTCACGTGTTAAATTTTTATTTCCTTTTACTGAGGTGTAGAGACAAAAATCATCTAGAAGAGACTAGCTCACCGTCTTTCACATGATTATAGACAGTTACTCAGCCTCTCTCCTTGCCTGAAACCTCTGGGGTGGGAACTCCTGTACATACGTCTAAGTTAAGCTCAGGATGACTTCTCTATATGCCTGCTATGCAGGAGGCATGTTATTTGGGTCGAATAGAGCCCGAGTCTCCCTCAAAGTCTGTTGCTTTTCCTGTGGTCTGGGGCGAAAGTGCAGGGGATCATGAATTTGTCTTTATCCCGGGGTTTAGAGCCATTACACTAGTTCCAGCTCACAAATTCAGAGTTAGCTGGGCAGTTGACTACCGAGTGTTTTTATATTCCATTTTGGTGTCCAAGAGAAGCTGCAGAGTGAACTCTCTCCCCTGCAAATTAGGAGTTATATAATTCAACAGGTATTGACTTAAGCAGTTTGTTATTAACTCTTCTAGTATTCAGAAATCATTAGGTTGTAAAAAAATGCTGTTTGGCCGTCAAATTATTCATGGTATTTACATTTACCAGAATAATTCCATTTTCTATCTTTCTTGCATCTGTTTCCATCCTACTTCTAATTAATTGCGGACATTTAGAGAAGGCCTACCCTATGCCTGTAGATTTACTAGGCTAAGAAACCATCAGCATCCTAGCTGGAGGTAATGCGCTGAGTTCCCTCACTGACTCAGACATTATTATTTAAAAATCATAATTTTAAAAATGAGACCAAAATCTTCATTTTATTTCCAACTTGCTCCTTGATTCCAAATGAGTTTATCTTCATTTCTTTGGACCCAAGAGACTGCAATAGTACTGCCCTAAGTTTTTAGAGCCAGAAACAGCAATATAAAAAGAAAAAAAAATCAAAAAACAATATGGAAAAAAGACACAAATGAACGTACTTAAAAAACAGAAACAGACTCACAGACATAGAAAACAAACTTGGGTACCAGAGGGGAAAGGTGGTGGGAAAGGATAAATTGGGAGTTCCAGATTTGCAGATACTAACTGCTTTGTATAAAATAAATAAATAAGAAGTTTCTGCCGTATAGCACAGAGAACTAAATTCAGTATCTTGTAGTAAACTATAATGAAAAAGAATATGAAATGAATATGTGTATATATATGTATGTGACTGAAACATTATGCTGTGCCCTAGATATTGACTGTAAACTGTACTTGAATTAAAAAAAAAAGATTAAATAGAAGTTAGCGCTCATTTGGAATGTTACCTCCTGCTTTTTAATTTATATGTTGACGGGAAAATGTGAGCTTAGATCAGGAATTCCAAATGCAGCATACTATTTTACAACACATGGGTTTGCATTGACATCCTTCAAAATTTTACATAAATCTCAAAGGCTGAAAATCAGAAACTGGAAATTTAACATTGGAGTTTCTCAGTAAGTAAATAGGACTCTTTCTTTTTTTCTTTCACACTATTTAATATTATTCTTTGACTGTTCTGAGGAAGATTGAATTTCTAACTAATGGCTCATTTCAGCATCACTGGCCAGAATGAAGACATTTCCCAGGTGTGTCTCATGTTCCCTGGCTGGAACTGAGCACTCTTTCTCCTCGGCAGATGAGAACTCAACCCCCCATGAAGCCCTTTCTAAAATCCTTGAAGAACAAAGAAGTCTTAAAATGTCCCTGTTGACATCAGAACCTTAGGAATTTCTCTGATCATCAAAATCTTGGTTTCTAAAAATAGATTTGTTCCCACCTGCTTAAGATCATCTGATTCACTGGGAGAGGAATTTATATTACAGAGAAGTATTTTAACCATAAAACTGAAGTTTTCATTTAGGAGCTACATTTTCATGAATAATTAAACTAATTCTTTCAGAAAGCAATTGAGGGCTTTCCGTCTTAGGTATTTTTTTTTCTTTAATTCTTCTCCATTTATAAGTGCATCTTTCTGTTCTGTTGCTTTATTGTTTAGCTGTTGTCATACTTAAACTGAAGTAAGTTTTTTCAAAATGCTAATGAGATAGTGAATGAAGAAAAAGGAAATTAATTTGAAATTTTTATCTCACGCCTTGAATAGCTGCTTGTTTCCTCTTGATTAAGAACGGTAGACATTTAAACTTACGACTTCCGGGGAGAAAAAGGGTAGGAAGGGATAAATTGGGAGTTCAAGATTTGCAAATTAACTAGTATATATAAAATAGATAAAGAACAAGTTCCTTCTGTATAGCACAAGGAGCTACTACATTCAGTAACTTGTAGTAACCTGTAATGAAACAGAATATAAAAAGGGAATATATGTATGTGTATGCATGACTGGTACATTAAGCTGTGCACCAGAAACTGACACATTGTAAATGGCTATACTTCAATAAAAAAAAAAAGAACAGTAGACTTTTGATAACTGATCCTTATTAAAATTTCAACAATTAATTAGCAGCAGCAAACCCATGTCATCTAGTAAATGGATTTTACTTAAAAAATGAATTTTTGAGGTTCCTGGGGCCCATAATAGGCCTTACTGTAGCTTTCCTCTTTTTCTGATTTTCTTTGTATATGCAGAAACTTTCTTGTCCCATTTCCCTATTCAGCCACATAGCTACCTTTATTCGCTTATTTGATAAATATTTACTGCACATCAACATACATTGGTTGTACTAGGACTTGGAGATGCAAGGGTATGTAAACCATCGTGTTTACCCTTAGAGAGTTCATGAGCCATCATGAGAGAGGGACAAAAACAATCAAATACACACAGACATTTCATTCAGATGGTGTCACTAGGTAATTGATATGTAGATTGAGATGAAGAGGAATGGGAGGGGGAGTGGTTTAAGGAGAGTGGTCAAGGAAGCTCATTAAGGAAATAGCGTTTGACATGAGACCTGATGTTGAGAAAGAATCAGCCACACGTAACATCGGAGGCAGTACGTCCTAGGTATGTGCAAATATGTGCAAAAGGGAGGAAAAGAGATTGGCGTGTTCAGGAAATGGGGAGGAAAGACTGCTGTGGCTTGAAACAGAGTGACAGAAGGACATGGGATGAGGTTGACAAGTGTGTATGCAAATTAACAGGAATCTAGGCGTAGTTTTTCCAAGGCCACGAAGGAATTAGGATTTTAAGTGCAAAGCGCCTTCAGCCAAATTGTTTGAGTATGCAAATGACAAAATCTATTTTATGTCTTAAAATTGTTTCTGTTACTTCAAGGAAACCCCACCCAGGGGAATCTGACCATCGTTTTGGGATGTGCCCTAAGTTGTAAGAGGTGCTGAACGCCTGGCTCAAGGTGGTAATGGACAACCTGCAGAAAAGTAAATCAGTTCCATAGGGTTTTGGAGATTGAGTAGCCGTGACTTGCTGATGGATTAAGGGTGAGAGGTGAAGGAGAGGGTGGAAACAAGGGCATCTTTCTGTTGCTGGTTGCTCAGTTGCCCGCTGGTGTCTTTATCCTGAGAGGGAGAAACTTGGAGTTGGGAACAGAGACATCAGGACTCCAGTGTTTTATCTCGGTGATTCTGAGTTTGAAATACCAAAATTGAGATGCCAGATAGGCAGTTTGAAACATGAGGCTGGGCCTCAGAAATGAGACTTGGCCTGGGGATGTAAAGATGGGAATCCTAAAACATAAAGGTGGTGTTTAAATCCATGGGCCTGGGTAAGGTCACCTTAGACTGTATGGTTATTGGAGAGTGATCAGTTGATGATAAAATCTCCTGTCTTCTATTAGCCTTTCACATGTAATCAGACACATCAGCCAAGATGAGATAGCTACCAGCATTCTCTGTATCTCTCGACTTGCACTTGCTGAAAGAATAAATCTGCTGGTCAGCGTCTCCTCCTGAAGCAATAGGTCAGTTTCTCCCCTTAAGAGTTTCTAGCCCCAAACAAACAGGCAAACAAGAGTAAATCAGTAACAACAGCAAAATCCAATGACCTCAATCTCCTTTTCCATACACTTTTTTTTTGAGTTATTTTTAGATCAGATAAGGACGGCCTGGTATCCAAGCAATACAGAAATGTGGTAGGATCACGGCCGGACTGCGTCTCCATCTCAGTGGACTGCTCTCCGGTGACGCTCACAGAGCCCCTTGGTGCTGCTGAAATGGTTGTTGTGCTTGGGAACGCCTGTTGGTGGGAGCGTCCTTTAACAAAGGCTGTACATCCGTTTGACAGCCAGATAGCATGACAGCCAGCATTTCTACTTGAGCAGCTCTGAAGGATGCTGTTACTGGGACAGACCAGTTGACATAAGTTTCAAGACATCATTCAGAGGTGCTGCTGTGGCCATTGTGGTTGTGTCTTCACTTACCTTCGAGCTAAGGGGCTCTTCGGTTAATGCCGTAGAAGTCATCGAAAATGGCAGCCTGTTTATTGGTTGGGGCCGATGTCACTCAGCATCAAAGCTGCAGCAAAATAACCAGTGACTCAGCTTTAGAGGCTGGTTTAATGGGTCGGGGAGGATCAGCAGGGCTAAGTACTTTCAGCTGCCGTACAGCCAATCTCCAGGAATTTTTCTCATCTTGCAAAATGGAAACTTGGTCCCCATTAAACAACAGCTCCCCATTTCTTTGTCCCCCTCAGTCCCTGGTGACCACCATTCCACCTTCTGTTTCTGTGAATCTGACTACTCCAGGTACCTCATCTAGGTGCACTGATGCAGTATTTGCCCTTTTGTGACTGGCTTATTTCAATTTGGCGTAACGTGCTCAAGGTGTATCCATGTGGTAGCATGTGTGAGAATTTCCTTCCTTTTTAAGGCTACATGATATTCCATTGTGTGCTATACCACATTTTGTTTATCCATTCATCTGTGGATGGACACTTGGGTTGCTTCCAGCTTTTGGCTATTGTGAATCCTGTGGCTATGTACAGGGGTGTACAAATATCTTTGAGACCCTGCTTTCAAAATCTTTTGGGTACATATCCAGAAGTGGAATGACCATATCATATGGCGATTCATTTTTAATTTTTTGAAGAACTGCAATACCATTACCCATAGTCGCTGCACCGTTTTGCATTCCCACCAGTGCGGTCTTTCTCCATCCTCACCTGTGCTTATTTTCTGTTGTTTGTTTGTTTATTTTTATATACTAAACATCCTGATGGGTATGCGGTGATACGCCATTGAGATACATTTTTGAGATAATTTTGATACATGAAGTCATTGTAAAAATACCTTAAGTTCTTTAGTAGTTAAAATGTCTTTGGCTGCAGGTAATGTATAACTTCCATTCAAATTTACTGAAACAGTTTGGGGTAAGTATTTTGAAGGAATTGCACATTACATTTTTGAGAATTGCTGCATTGGAAAGCCCTGTTTTAACTCATTGTACAGATAATGTGAATGATCTATGGAACCGATGTTTCAGGGAATACGCTTTAAGAGACTCTCTTGTCAGGGAGCAGAATGTGTTGTAGAGTTAGGAACATCAGGGTTTAAATCCCAGTTTTACCTCATATAAGCTGATTGGCCCGCAAATGAATGTACTGACTGTATTAGACCATGAAATCTTACTATTCTGCAAGAGGAAATTTACAGTTATCCAACATCTTATGCAAAGATTTTTCACCAGTGTCAGTTATTGGTGAGATTTAATAAATATTTTTATCTCTGGGTTCTGAGTCAGGCACTGTTCCTGTGATATTTGCTAGCTGTCACTAGCTAGCTAGCAAATGTCTTCTCTGAAATAGCTTGTCAACTTCTTATAAGTTTTGAATGTTGGAATCATCACTGTGCTGGCTGCTGCTCACAGGAATGAGTTGTCTTTGCCCTGTGTCCATATCTGTTGCCTTCTCTCATGAAAAAAAAAAAAGAAGGATGTTTCGGGGGAGGTCACAGCTTTCAAGAATGTGATTATTATAGAGTGGGAGATGAGAGTCAAGAAGAGGTGAGAGTGAGGAGTTTAATTAAGGAAAGGACTAGATAATGGAGTGTTTCTTGTGCCAAGTTCTGAAGACTGGACCTTTTTCTATAGGGACTGAGTGGCTTTAGCAGTAAGTACTGGGGGAAACAATATAGAGGATGGACTGGAGACTAGCTACAAACATTAAGATGAGTTTGCAGATCTTTGCAGTTTTTCAGGAGAGAAATGAGGTTGTGTGTTAGGGTCACAGCAGTGCTAAGGAGTCATTACAAAGTGGAATGGGCAGGATGAGGAGAAGTAGGATGGGGAGAAAGAGAATTCTAGAATGACTTACACAGTTCTGATCAGAGATAGTGAGGCTGATAACCAAGAAGGAGGAGAGGATTTTGGAGGAAAGAAAATGGCCTCCATTTTGGACAAGTATACATTGAACATCCACTGAGAGATGTACGGGAGGTGGGTGAGTGTGCAGCTGGGGGCCCTGGGCTGCTTGACCTGGAGATTGAGAGCTGGGAGTCTCCCATGGAGAGGCGGTTATAGGAGACCTGAGGAAGGATGAGCTCGCCTTGTGCGAGCACATGGTTCAGGAGCAGGACTGTGGGGTGAGTAGCATTTCAGGGCTGGGCAAAGGCAGAAGAGATAGTGGGGAAATGTAAGAAGGAATAACGAAATACTGAGACAGTCACAGATAAGATCACCAGTTTTTTTCTTAAGCAAGATCTGCATTACTTGAGATAGCACATTAGCAAGGATAAAGTTACTTTCCTCAACCCTTTTCAAGTCATAACTCAAAACCTGTATGAAGTTGGCACTTGGCTTGATTTCTCCATATCTGGTTGTAACGAGACGTTTTTATGACCTAATTGAAAACAATCGCAAGGTTAGAAACAGAGCTCACAGAACTTGACCCAGGGGAGCGACAGTGGCAGGTGATGGAAACTGCTTGAGAAGAGTTGAAGGTCTGGATGCGAGTCCAGTGTTTTGCCATGAAATAACTGTGTGACCATGTCCAGCTTAGCCCCTCAGGGACTCAGTTTTATCATCTGAAAATTAGACACTCTCTTCATTTCCCTCCTGCTGTAAAATGTATTACTTTTAAAGCAAAGTCATATGTTTTGCTCATTCAAGTCAGAGAAGTCTCCCCTAGAATAAACGGTATAACATTCATGAAATTAATTTAAAATAAAATACATTTATTTCACTTATGAAATAAATTTCCATCACAGTTACTCTAAATAACATTTTTAAAGCATCATCTGGTCAATAATATGGCCTTGCTTTAATCTTTGTCATGTAAATTTATAAAATAATGACCTTGCATTTATTTTAATCCACATGTCTCTTATTTCCCAGTTAGGTTATTATGTTCTTTTTCAGTTTCCAAATCATCAAAGTACCTTGTAGGTGTGTTTGTCATGAAGACTCAATAAATATCTTTCAGCTGGTTGATACCATGTACCTTTCACTCCACCAGACCCATCATTTCTTCTTTCTAGCCTTTTCATGCATTCCCATGGGTTTTATTACCATTCCAAAGAGGATTTGAGTAGTTAGAACACTGAGGGGGTTTAGTAAATAACAGGAAGAACCCCACGCTTCCCATTTTGACTTAAATCTTCCTTCATTTACAAGGCACGTTACAGTGGGTACTTTTACTCTATTTATCTCTGAGTCCCTCCGAGGCTGCGCTTCTCTCTTACCCCAGACGCTCTCGCCCCACAGACTTTATACCCTGATTAGACCTCGGACGCAATCGTGATGCTTCGCTGTTTTTCTTTCTTTGCCTCATTTGCTTTGTGGTAACTGGCATCTCCTCCTTTCTAAATGTAGCCGTACTCTATGTTCTTCTTTTCATTCTTGTGTTTCTAGGTCTTACAGTGTTGCTCTCCCAGTCAGGCATCTTTTAATGGCCTCTAAGATAGTCACTGCTGCTACTGCATTTCCTCCAAACGCTGTAGTACATATGATCCTTCTCATTAATACCACGACCCGGGAAGACTCCTGCCTATGTTTTCCCATTACCGCCTGTGTTAACTTTAAAATTGTTTTCTTTTATTGAAGTGTAGTTTATGTATAGTATTATGTAAATTACAAGTGTACATACCTGTGTTAACTCTTACCTGACTCTTTGACCTTGGACAGGTGTACTGGCCCACCCAGGTGTGGCTAACTTAAAAACAGGTAACTGTAACTCTTCTGCGTATCGCTAATGTAGCATTAATTATGATGAACTGTAGTTAGGTTTGGTAACTGGCCGTATCCAGTGGACTCCAAGCTCCTGAAGAATGTCGTAGCTACCACTGTAATCGCTCTATACCCCTCGCATGGTCACAAATGCACTTACGTCTTTTTTAGTAAGTGGCCCTTAAAACACTACACTGCTACAGCCCACGTCAGTATGTATTCTGAATCCTTGTGGCAGTCTTTTTTAAGTTGTGGTTTGTATTCTACACATTTTTTTTTACTTAAAAATTTTTTTATTTTTATTTTTTAAATTGAAGTATAGTCAGTTTACAATGTTGTGTCAGTTTCTGGTGTACAGCATGTTTCAATCATATATATACATGCATGTATTCCTTTTCATATTCTTCATTATAGGTTACTGCAAGATACTGAATTTAGCTCCCTGTGCTATACAGTAGACACTTCTTATTTATCTATTTTATATATAGTAGGTAGTATCTGCAAATCTCAAACTTCCAGTTTATCCCTTCCCACCTCCTTTCTTCCCTGGTAACCATAAGTTTGTTCTCTGTGTCTGTGAGTCTGTTTCTGTTTTGTGAATAAGTTCATTTGTGTCTTTTGTTAGATTCGACATATAAATGATATCATGTAGTATTTTTCTTTGTCTTTGTCTTACTTCACTTAGAATGTCAATCTCCAGATCCTTCCATGTTGCTACAAATGGCATTATTTTATTGTTTTTTTATGACTGAGTAGTATTCCATTATATAAATATACGACAACTTATTTATCCAGTCATCTGTAGATGGACATTTAGGTTATTTCCATGTCTTGGCTACTGTAATAGTGCTGCTGTTAACATTGGGGTGCATGTGTCTTTTTGAATTAGAGTTTTCTCTGGATATATGTCCAGGACTGGGATTGCTGGATCATAAGGTAGGTCTATTTTTATTTTTTTGAGGCATCTCCATACTATTTTCCATAGTGGCTGTACCAACTCCATTCCCACCAGCAGTGTAGGAGGGCTCCCTCTCTCCACACCCTCTCCAGCACTTATTATTGGTTTGTATTCTGCACAGTTCTTTGTGATTTTCTATTGGATTTACTCTAAAAACCTACAAAAATTTCCTATTCTCTACAAAAATGATTTGCACAACAGTGTAATGTTACTGTCACTTTAGGGGCATGTTTACCCTAACTCTTCTAACTTTATGCCACAAGTAATATGGGATCATTCAAAACTGAAGTGATAAAAAGTAAAATGTGAAAAATAAATCTGCTTTTTATTATGTATATGTATATTTGTATATTTTTATAGTGTATCTTGTTTTAGAAGTCTCTGGATGGCAAAAACCCTGAATATGCAGATTTCTTTTACTGGAACAGCCTGTCAATTGTATGATACCCTGTGGTTTTTAAGGTCCATATGCTAATTCCCATGTCTCTTATTTATTTATATAATGTGGTAAATTACTCCTTGCAGCGACAAGCAGTCTGCATCTCTCAAATCAGATGTGATTAGCAACAGAAGGGCTTTCTGCTGAGGTATGGACCAGTGACACAATGAATGTGTGTCAATATCTAAGTGAAAAAGGATGAAAAGTAAATATCCAATCTCCTTCACACCAGTTTGACCCAGATTTGGGGGGTTGGGGAAGGCATTTTAGGAGCTTGCATCCTAAATAAGGTAGTTGTACACGAGATAATAATCTCAAGTAATCATAGAACAAGCTTCATTGTCTCACCCTTACTTTGGCGTTTTCTTGATTCAAAATCTGCATGCTGCCTGATATCATCTGGAAGTGCATGTGTGAAAATGAGAGTGAGAAGGGGAAGGGGAAATCTCATGGGCTCATGGCCAGATCTAAGGTCTAAGGCAGTAACTGTTAGTGTCAGGAGGGCTGAGTTCTATTTCTGGCTCTGCCCTCCCTTCCTGGCTACAGTGCACGCTGCCGAAGCTTTCATTATTACTTATCTTATTGTATTGTTTTTTAAAGTGATTATTTCCATAGCAACGAGGCACTGTTCCAGGCATCAGAGAGGCATGACAGCCACCATGGACTTGGGAATCAGCAGAGATAAAGGGAGTGGAGAGGAAAGGAGTGGGGGTGTGAAGAACTTTGAGGGCAAAGATGTAGGATGGACCTGGATAAGCACCAAAAATATTCTAATTTCAAATGTCAGTTAATGGAAAATTTTGCTTCATGTTGACTAAGGCGAGCAAATAAAGTAGATTTTTATGTTTCTAATAGTAAAAAAAAAAAAAAGAATGTTTTCTGAGATAATATTGCTGATGATATTACAAGATCTAACCTCCAGACATCAATAGATAGTCTTTTTTTTTTAAACATTTTTTATTGATTTATTAGGTAGTCTTTCTTGATTTGACCATCACTCTTATCTCTTTATGGGCATCCAAATCATCAGCAGTGATGGGCTAATTTTAACTACGTCGGAAAGAGGGAATAGATAGAGAGTACTTGATCAGGAAGCAGCCCTGATATTAAAAAATATATTCCCACTGTGCTGTTGAGGTTCAACCTGTCTTCTGGAGGTGAAGGAATATAATTATTCTGATGAACAAGATATGGTATATGAGAGTAGGTTAACCCCTGCCAGCCCATTCTGTCACCAAAGTGGACTGTGGTGGTTCCACAGGAAAGCAAAATAGTTGACAGATCCGTAGTAGTAACCCTAAGGGTCTCAGCTTCTTGAGCACCGAACTAAATTCCAGGCACTGCTCTAATCAATTTCAGTCTTACTTCTCTGATGAGGGAGCTCTTTTGAAATCCTTTTCAATGTGTGTGATTATCCTTAAAATGAAAATTTAGCCTTAAAATGTCCTCACTGGAGCCCAAGAAACCCAGATCAAGCTGATCGTAGGCAGGTTAGATACTTTCTTCTCATCGTCTGTCAGAGACAATACTGAGCCACACTTTTGATTCCAGTGTTAACACTCATCTTAGGGGGAAGCGCCTCAGCAGCTGTTGGCTGAAGCTGAGGTTTCTCTGTTGTTGGGAGGCATGCAGACTGCTTGTCGCTTCAAGGAGTAACTTGCCATTTTACGGCATAGTGTTGGGAGGCTTTTTTGACTTTTGCCCATTTTATTAGCAGAGTGAGAGAGCATTGTGCACTAATCTTTCTGACTCACTGAATTTCAGAGAACTGATCCAGAGCCATTTTATTGTGTAGGTAGGAGCCACTGAAACAATCTCAGTTAACCTTAAACTTGCAGGTTGGTTGTAAAGGTGATGTAGGTTCAAATAGAAATGGAAGCACTTTGCTTCTTCCCTTCACTGTAAACATATGTGAGTTTTCTTCATTTGGTTACTTAAGGAGCCCTCCTGGTCACATTAGTTGGATTAAAAAGAACACAGTATAATAATCCATTATATTTGAGCACTTCACATTTGACATAGCATAGTCCCAAAGCATCCCACCTGATCCTCAAGACTGAGTATTCCTCTGAAGTACATAGTTTCCTTGTTTGGTGTCTGAGGGTGCTTGATTTTGTACAGAACCATACAAATTCTAGTGACTAATCAGTTCAGAACTCAGATCTCTTAAGTGCCAGTCTAGCGTTATTTCTAGCATAGCCTCCTGCCCTTAAACCAGAAAGAGATATCTTACCTTCTATTTTACTAGAATTATATTTTCACAATTTAATTGTATAAGGGAAAAAAGAGAATGCTAATGAAAATATGAAAATCTCCCTAATGTACTGAATATTTGGGGTTTAAGTCCATAAAATTTACCCATTAATAAATATGTTTGCACAGTAGTTGAATTTTAAAAATTAAAACTTCAAAGATAATGCCCTTTCAATTAGATGAATATTAGAACATTCTTCCCCAGGTAATTTTTTAATGTTTTGTTTGTGCTTTTGTACTTTCTGGAAGGTGATGCAGTAATTCTTATGACATTTAGCCTTTGTTAAAATGAAGAAGTGAAGCTGATTAACTTCGATTTCTTTGCTAAAGTCTGTTAGCCTTTGACCTCTACTGGGCAAAAATTATGTGAGGGAAAGACATAGCCAGGAATCATCTGCTAATTCTAAATACTGTTACTGAAATACTGGCTGGCCCTGTATATGTTACTTGTTTTCCAAGGCATATAGTTACCCTGGCTTTGAAAGAATTCTGCATGTAGCTGTTTAAGCCACAGGGCTGGAATGTTGTGTCAAAGGGATGCTTCATTCAAGGAACATCTGGGAGCCAGTCAACAATCTGTATTAAATTCTTGCTGCCTTAAGTACTGGGCTGAGATGAGAACTGGGCGTGTGTGAGAAAGCAGAAAATAGAAAACCGATGATATGGGAAAGCTTTGATTTTTTTATGTAACCTTTTTTAAAAAATGGGTTAGCTTTCCTATCCTTGAGGGTGAGCAAGTCAATATTTTATTTAAACCCAGGAGCTAAAGACCAGAAATCTACAAAAGAGATTTAAATTGTACAGTAATTGATTCTCCTCCATGCAGGTACTATGCTTGTATTCCTCATATATGAAGAAATTTTTCAAAAACAATTTCATACCAAAATGGAATCTTTTCAAAAATAACACAGTGCTATATTTTTACTGTTCCCAGAGGTGTTAAATCTGATTCCTGTGTCCTGAAATTTTGCCTACCAGGAAAATCTATTGACCATGAGAAGAATAATGAAAATAATAAGAATTGCATTACTAACAAAATCACTAATGCAAAATAAAAATAATTATTTAATATTGACATTAATTTAGTGCTTAATATTTCAAAAGTGCTACAAGCCTAAGAGATGATGCCTATAATTATCCTTATATATATATAAGTACAACTTGCATATAGATTAAAATTTCTATATTTATTTACATAAAATATAAGAATAAAATTTTATATAAATATGAATAAATTTATATAAATAAAATTTATTTTTAAATTTATATGAAGAATTTTATATAAATAAACATAAAATTTATGTATAAATATTTATTAAGTTTATAGCATATATAAACATTCATATATATATGAATGAAAGTTCAGCGACATGTGCTGGGAAATAGAGTCCAGGTGAATTTGACTAGCTCTGGGGCTGAGTCACTACATGCACTATGTGAAGTAAAACCAATCAGAAAGGTGGAAACAAGTGCCTGGAAGTTTAGAGTAGGAAGTATAAAGGAATCGAGAAAGACTTCATAGAAACGGCGGTGCTTTAGTGGGACTTGAGAGGATAACTGAACACACACATGCTAGTGTTGAAGAATAACATCAGCTCAATTAAAATTGTCATTAAGAGTTTATGTGCATAAAAGAACAACTCGTGTGTTCAAACTGAAAGAGGAGTGAAGCTCAAAGGTGCATCGTCGTAAGTCAGCTTATAAAGCAAAACTGCGGACGCTGTTTAACATTTACAATGACTCGTCCCAACAGTGGGGTTTTCCAGATGCCGGGGGACTGGTGAAAAGTGATTTATCTTATACCATTTCAGAATAATGATTTAAGTTTTGTTTATGGTGAGTGGCGGCCTTTACAAGAAATGACCTAAATATTGCTTGCGTTGCAGAATAAACTAGGTTAGGTTTTGCTTACGTGACTTAACTGCTTTTGTAGGGGAGTCTCAGGCCAGATCTGCATTTTATCTTAACCCAAGTGAGTGGAGAAGGTGAAATGCCAAAAGAATAGGAAATGGAGGCTCCAATCCAGTGGGTTCCTATCTGTTAGAACGTGAAATGAAAATCGAGACAGATTTTTAGAAAGAAGATGAGAAACATATTGAGGATGACCTTAAGTATGAAATGAAAGGTTTAATATTGCCATAGCACCAGATACTTCTACTTTACTCCATGAAAGATCCCTTTTGAAGGTGGGGAGAGAAGCATCAGACTCATCAAATATTCCCAGGAGACTGACACTTTCAAAATAAGCTCCCTATGGTTTCTGGCAATTGGATGTCATTGTGATTATATTTGCCTGTAGACATGTGTCTCTGAATATTTATAAGATTAGTCTTTCATTTTTTATGTCTGTCTACCCATCTCTGAAAATAAGCATAGGCCGACTCCACTAGCTACAATAGCGGCCATACAAGGGCTCAAAATTCTAGGCCTCGGAGAGTACAAGCACAGTGAGTGTAACGTGAAAAACTTCTCAGTCAGCCGCGTGCCGGCCATTTCGGCGGGGGTGTGTGTGTGTGTGGTGTATCTGAGTGATGCCTGACTAGTATTTGCAACCTGGGAAATGCTACCTGAGAGGCTGGTTGGAAATCAATGATTATTTGTTGGAAATTAATCAAGGAAATAACTTAGTATTCTTGATTGTTGACTAAAGCTCCTTAAAGATTCAATGGGGGTGTGCCTCACTCTGGAATCACGTGCTTGAATCAGGTCAGTGGCGAGGGGAGTTGTGTGTATGTAGCAGAGGAGAGCAGAACTGGTAACTGCGTCATTAAGTTGCCTTCTGGAAGATTTCTCAAGAGAGGCTGAGTCCTGGTGCCAGAACAATAGGTCAGAAGACAAAGACCAATCTCATTAGCGTGGTGTCTGAGCAGATGAGGTGAGACTGGTAAACCTGTATCCAAGCAGTGAGATCCTGAGGGACATATTAATGATAAGGCAAAGCTTAAATGGGCTGGACAAACAAAGTCAGAGGTTCATAAAGGTTAAGAGAGAGTTGATACTGAGTATCTGTTAGATGAGACTCTACCCTCAGTGACATCCCTTAATGCTGAGCGTGGTGCACCTCTGGGACCGCGCGCAGGTCTGTGACATGCACGTCAGTCATCTTTAGTGAGTGGGAAGAGGGAGTGCTTTGGGAGAGGAAGGAAGGAAAGGAAGATGGAGAAGATGTGTTGATGTTTATCTTATTTTCTTTCTTCTGTGACTCCTTACCCTCCATTTTTATTCTATCGGTAGACTTCTTTTCTGCAGCCAAGAGCAAATGCTCATCCTCCTATTCTGTTGGTTGAACTGGCAGATTTTTTTAAAGGTTGTTCTAATTTGGAGGGGGTAGTTATTTTATTGTATTGTAGAACAAGAGTAATTATCAAAATTTAAATGTATTCCTTTTATTTTCTAGTGATAATATTTAGGAAATTATGAAGGATTGTATGTTTGTGATGCATGGTATTAGCCATTAGACTCTAACTCCTTTTAATAGTGATGAGTGTAATTCTACTTAAGATTTTCCTGTATCTCATTTATTCTGTTCCTAGAGGAATATGCATGTATAAGGGATGCAACACATCGACAATAATATTTTATTTGCCTTCTTTCTTTTTCCAGGAGTTTTCTCCTGGGTTTTGAACATGAAACTGGTGCTTGTATATGTACTTAAACTAACTCTAAATGTGGAAGCAGTATATATTGGTTTATTCATTTTTTTCAAAATTGACTCCCATTTTCTAGTATATAATATCTCTTTATAGCCTTCTTCTTTCATCTAAGTATTTTCATTAGATCTCAGTGGTAGAATATGTACCTTAATTACTTACTTGAATGAGCTTCACTTGTATTTTTGGAAGCTAGGCTCTCAGCAACATAGCATATTTCTTGAATGCCTACTGAGTGCTTAAATACAGAAACTATCAAAGGCATGGAGCACTTTACCTCTGCCCTAGAGGTAATGGGACAGTCCAAGGGACATTCTCTATCAAGTGACAAAGACAGGACCCAATTAAGTTAGTTTCACTAAGAAAACATGTTTTAAAAGATTGGAGTGGTGTCCTAGAACCAAAGGAAATTAAGAACCACTGAGTTGTCTCAGGGTAGAATTAAGAAGCCCATGGGAAGAGCACAGCCATGCTGTTCCTTCTACTCTGTTCTTTCCCTTGTCACTCTGTTCTTGTTTTCACTGTTCATCATTTGGTTCTTGTTTCTGCTTCCGAGTGCCTGCAGTCTGACTCTCTCTGTTTAGTAGTTAGCACAAGTGGCCCCAGGAGCTTCCATGGCTCCTGATCCTTGGTGAGATTGTTAAGAAAGAGAGGACCTGTTCACCCAGCTTAGATGATGAGTAGGGAGTGGACTCAGTCCAATGAACTGTGATGAGGCAGGACAGGAGATCACGTGCTATGAACATGGAAGCAGGCGCCCACCCTCTCTGGAGGGAAGTGATGAATGTGTCGTTGTCAAAAGATTCTCAGAAAAGGGAAGGTTGGCTGAGAAGGCATCCCATACAGGGGTGCGTGGGAAGGACGGCATGATGTTGATGAAATTGTGAGGTAACTGAGATGCTAGAAGGGAGGCTCTGTCTTTGGGAAGAGCAGGAAATAAACATGGATAAAATGAGTTCACAGTAAATAGCAAGTTAAAGTACACAAGAGGACAGGCTACTCACACTTACAAAATGCATATTATGTAAAATTGTAGGCGCTTCCATATTGTATAGTGGGCTTCCTCACCTGCTTAGTCCACAGTCATGTGAGAAGCTGGTTTTAGTTTTTTGTTTAGTTCTTCCTTTGTTTTTAATTATAATTCAGACTGTAGATTCATAGAAAGTAATCTTCATTTTGTCTACAGGTATCAGACTAACTTACCAACACTATAGGACTACTGCTCACTTCAGTATAGGTGTTAATTCCATTTCCTGAGCATATTATTTACATGTTTAAGTTCAATTATACCACATGATTTTATGTTATCATTTATAGCATTGCTCCTGTTAACTGGCCTTTTGAGTTTTGAATTGAAAAGTCTTATAGGGTCCATGTTTATTGTAAAACGTTGAAATGATGCAGAGCTAAATGTGAAATATAAGATGTAAAATGTCAAAGTCCCTGATCTGACCTCCTTCCTGGCCCTCCCATACCCCACTTTCCCCTAATCTCCTAGCTACTCTGTAGATAATCCTCGTTTGCAGTATCCTTTCAGACTTTGTTCTCACATACACACTCACCCACACAAACACGTAGATGGATGGATGGGTGGCTGGATAAATAGATACAGGCTTTTAGATTTTATGGACATGAGATGTTGGATACATTATTTTTTAACTTGGCCTTTCATTTTTCACTCACCAGTGCATCTTTCCATGTTCAGTGCTTGCGGCTCTGCTTCAGTATATTTAACTGCTGCATCTGTTCCATAATAGGGATTTAACTTAGTCGTTTCCTAAGTTCGTGCCCAATAAAAGTGAAGGGCTTATCCTATTAATGTTAATGCATTAATAAGCAGTCTTATATGTATTGCTGTGCATATGTAATTATATTATGATGGAGTCCAGATTGTAGAATTTTTGAATCTAAGCATAGGCACTCTTTAAATTTTGATACAACCAAATTGCCTTCCAAAAAAGCTGCACTAACTTAGCACTCTCACCAACAGTGTGTGAGATGACCTGTCTTCTGTTCCCTCACAAGTTTTATGAAGGATGTTTTCTTGTTCTCCTTTCAAAGGGAATCATGATTGTATTCGTGTTACCTTAGTGGTGTGGATTCTAAATTTTATAAGAAAGTAATAATATACATGTCACCACGTAAGGACAGTGTAAGAGAACTTTTAAGTGTGATTGAAGCTGAAATTAATTTTAAAATCCTAAGGTGTGTGATCTCTTCAGTAAAACTTGTTTATCCTTTAAAAGAAAATATTTATTACACCCAACTCATTGAGATCAAAATATGCTTCATATTTTCTTAAACAAGGAAAACATGGCCAATGACTAAAGGTTTTAGAGCTTTTATAAATACTTGACATTTTCAAGCAATGTGTTTTGCATGAGAAAAATTAGCTGGATGTCTGGGAATAATGAATTTAGAGGACTACGCCAGTTCTTTTCCATTCTAAGCTTGATTCTCTTCCTGAGATGACGGGAACGGTAGTAATCCAAGTCACTCAAGGCTGGAAAGTTCCATTCACCTGCCCTTAGCCTCGTCTGTGTTCAGACCTAGACGAAGTGTCGTCTACCAGTGCAGCCATCATGCCGATCTCCATGCATGCATGTGTGTGCGCTCGTGAACGGAGAGTGGGTAACAGGCACCCAGAGTAGCCCTCTGAGGGCCTTAAAATGCGTGAAGTGCTCAGAATCTTTCTTCAAATAAACCCTGACTTTGTTATGAGACTGTCCTTATAAGACTGAAGACCATTTATTCTTCTGACTTAGAAAGGTTCCTGTTGTATAGGAAGAGTTCTGTATTGGCTAAAACCAGTGTTCCCTACATTGATGGGTTTTCCTTCATATGAGATGACCAAGGCCACAAATCCTCAGACAGGAGTGGTAGACTCCTGTTGACTGTGTTTGTGGCAAAGACACATCATTTCGGTTTCCGCTGAAATTCAGGTAAGCTTGTCTTATCAGCGTCAGGCGGAATGAGAAGCCGCAGAGGGAGAGAGGGTATAGAATTCAGCCGTTGCTCCGTGGATTCCAGGAAGGGAGCTGTGGTTTCACCTCGTGGAGAATGTAATCAGACTGGAAGCTCTTGAGATAGAGGACAACAAGCGATGGAACTGGAGTGCATGCCAAAAGTCATTCCTGGATATACTGACAAATAACTGTCGTAAGTTGCTAGGCGAGCCCAGTGCCATTGACAGCTGGTTGCGGCCTTGGACCACACGCAGGATTTGAAATAATGCCGTTACGTATGCCCAGTATTACGTATGCTTGCGGTGGTTTTAGGGAGCCGTCTGATATTTGCTGTGATGAAACATGGTTCAGTGTTTTCAGTTTGTTTCCATACTCTTCTGAAAGGTTTTCCTTATTTTAGAATCTACAGATTTTCCTTTTTATATTGATACATCACATGTACGTGTTTTATAAATTAAAACCACTTGTGTTTGCCAGAGTTCTCTCAATATGTGTAAATTGTGGGTTTAAGCTGATGAAGAGAGAAAAAGTTGGTTTTGTAGGGTTATAAGCAGTAGGACTTGTACAGACTCGTGAATATTAACTGGCACTGCGGTTTTGCTGTTGGAGGAAAGCACTCGGTGTGGTAAAATTCAGCTCTCAAGTCGTAATTTAGTCCAAAGGACGTGCTTGTATTGCGTCTTCTCCAGCCTGGACTCTGCCGGGGTACGTAGTGTGCTCGGTGCTGGGCTGGACGCGGACGGCTAGGACCCCGGTCGTCACAGCGTGTGCAGGCTGGCGTCATACCTGAGACTCACCATGGAGTGCCAGCGTCCCGTTTATTTTCATGTAATGTTGAATTAAATCGCTCTTGGGGGCTCTTATAAAATAAACAATACTTAGAAAACCGTTTGCTTTTGAATTTTGCAAGCGTTGTTCTGTTGTCCTCTGGACAGTGATACAGAGCAGTCAGTGGCAGCCTCACCATGTTTTCCCTTAGAAGTCTTTCTGCCTGGCTTCCCAAATACTCTTTTCACTGTATTTTGGTTATTTTTATGTTGATGGCCTATATGTTTATATTTTGGAGTTTCCCTGTTTTAAGTAGCTCTTTAAGGTCATGTCTCAGGGCTGGCCACTTCCATGAGTAGTTTTCTGAGAAAAGACTGTGCTCTTTGAATCTATGGAACCAAATAGTATTTCTAGAATTTTCCTAGAATTATATTGTTATATACTTTCTGGTTCTTTTTGTTTCTGTTTTTTTTTATTTTCTTAAGGGATTCTAATTATTGCCTACTTGGAACAAAACAGCCTAAACCTTTCCTTACAAACCTCCTTTGTTCCTTTCTACCTCCACTTACTTGACAAGATAAATGTGTCAAGTCAAGTATTTACACTGACTTCTCTAGTCCCCAGATGTGCAAGACGTCCAAGTCTAAGGAGAATCTGGTCTTTGGATGGGCGGGGGTGATGACAGACAAATTGAGGAAAAGAAGAAAAGGCTAATAAATCACTCTACATAAGAAAAAGGTAAATAGAAAATTCAAGAGTGTGTGGTGGAGAGCTTTAAAGAAGAAAAGGAGAAGATAACACAGGAGAGAAAGGGAGAGAGAGACAGATGGACAGTGCAGGTGTGTGTATGTGCGTGCATTGTGTGTGTGTGTACGTACACGCGAGCGCGCCCATACTCGCACACTGATGCAGGGATGGGCGAGGCTGGCCTGGAGATGGTACCGCGTGTGAGCAGAGGAGCCAGGAGATGGCCCCTTACCTCTCACTCATAGGTACTTGGATTCCCTTTCTCACCCAAGTTGGAACCTGGGAGGCTCCTTGAATTCCTCCTGTGTCCTCGTCTTACTTTCCCACCTCTGCTGTCCCACGAATATTAGCATCCATTATGTGTTGATTCTCCTTCTGAACTGGACTTGCTGTCCATCACCACTGCTGGGCTTCAGTTCCCGCTTTAGTTAGACCTTTATCCTGTCCCCTTAGATTGTTAGTTACTGTGGCCATTTTATTTCCTCTTCCTCTGTAATCAGTTTTTAACCCTGTTATTAGAGTGATCCTGCCGAAATTCAAATGCACCTTTCTCCTAATTAAGTTTTCTCGGTGGCTCCCTACTGTCTATACTAAACAGGACAAAGCTCTGCCTCTTGAGCGTGGCACGGGACCTGACGGCAGGTTCTTTTCTGAGCATCTCCCATTCGCTCCAAATGCTCCAGCCAGGCACAGTGGCATGCCTTATTTTCCTATTTCATGTATCTGTTCTTTCTTTGATCTGTACCTTTTTTCAAGTGACATTTCTCTCTGCCTCCCCCTCCCTCCCTCCCAGTCTCAGTTCCTGTTTCTTCAAGACTCAATCTTAGCCACACGGGAGTCTATTCTTTAAAGTGACACACACATCAGGCCCCTCCCTCCACCACCAAGTACCTCCCGTCCAGGGGAGATGACTCTCCTGTGGTCCTCTGCATCCTGTGTGTATCTACAGCACGTGCTGTTTTGAACTCATTCCTTCAGCACGTATTTATTGAGTATCAGTTCCTGAGATCACTCACTTGAACTGCTTCCAAGGCCACATCCTGGCTCTCTGTTGCCAGGACCTTCCATAGTGCCGTGTAAGTTACACATGGTAGATGCTTGTTGAAGTAATGAAATGCTGATTGGTAAGTGTTGTATTAATTTGCGTGTTATTTGTGAGATGGTCATGTTGTCCTAGCTGCTTCGTGTCTGATCGAGTTTGCCTTGTGGCCCAGCAAGCCTCACTCCTCAGGAAACAAACCACATACTGAATTTCTATCCAACAGTGCCCACCCCCATTCCATCACATCTTCTGTTTATTAAGCACATTGAAGTGATATGGCTTTCGAACACACTGTTCATCTCCAGCTTGGACTCTTGGTAGAGGTGTGTGCTGTGGTCTGATTTAAAGGAAGAGGTTATTTTCTGCACCTGAGAACAGCAGCCTGGTCTTAAAATGCCATCTAGAGAGATGCATTGTTTCAGGTTGAGAATGAACACCTCGTGTTCTTGTGTCCTCTTTCATGATAGGAAACTGAAACAGCAGCACCTTGATCAAAGCTGACCTGTCAGGGCCTTGGGAGTATCGAGAAGAACCCCGCGTGCGAGGGCGGGGCTCGCTGCAGGGACAGAGAAGGTCGCAGGCCAGATGTGGCCTGCTTGGCCATTTGGCTCTAGGCTCATCCCAAACACCAGGATATTTGCTCTCAGAGTGAACACTACCTATGTGTGTAATTCCCCTGCACTTTGTATTCCTAGCTGAGACAGATGCTTAAAGCTCAGTTTGAACAGACAGTGATTAAAGTCTCAGTAATTACAACTAGAAGTTGATTTAAAAAGCTTAGAGCAATGAAATAGAAAGAAGAGCATAATAACGTAAGAAGTGAGGTGGGGTTTGAGTCATCCCAGTCTTTAGGGGTGAAGAGGGCTGACTGCTTACGTCACAGATGCATGTGATGTGATCTGTGCTAGTAAGTGTTACATGGATAAGGGGAAAAAATGCAAGTTTCAAAGTCAGGATGCTGAAGTGCAGGCTTTCTTAGTGCTATGCTTTTGTGTAGCAGAGGTAATAGAGTTTTCTCATTCTTCTCTCTTCCTCTGCCTCCCCCTCCCTGCCCTGCACTGCACTAAGCCATACACATTGTATGTAACAGAGTCTATTTTAATTTCTGATTTATTTGTCTGTTTCCCTTGCTAGACTGTAAACTCCTTAAGGACACCGACAGTCTTATCCACACGTCTCTCCACCTCTGTACCTAGCATTGTACCTCATACAACAAATTGATTTTGAATGAATGAGTGGGACAAGTGCTGTGCCATCTTTGATGTTTCCTGAATCTGTTTTATTTTTTCTTGAGTGTGATTTTGTGTGTGTGTGTGTGCGCGCGTGGTATACTGTATTACTAGGTTGTTATTTTTGGCTAAAAGAGTATGCTAGGCTAACTATAGGCTAATAATACGTTATTAAATAGAAGTAAGTGATTACCTCCCATGGAGGATAAAGGGGAGATGATTAGTGTTTTCTTAATTTTTTTGTGTTGCTTAGTTTTGGAAAAGATCAAAAATCCACATGCACATACACACACAGCAGAATCAGGGAACGGAGATGCAGAGGAGGTGGGGTAGGTAGTGAAAGCTTAACACTCAGAGCCGTCTTCCCACCTTCCTCTCTAAGGGTCACTGGCAGTTCTACCATCCATGTGTTTCTGGGCGAGATTAAGAACCCAAGCTTTGCTTAATTTTTCCATCCAGAGGCATGAGACTGGAATTAGTTGTCGGTGCCATTAGAATCTAAAGCAAGATTAGATGGATGGTGTTAATTAAAAATATCAAGGACAGGAGGAAAACTCAACGAGAAGCCATTCCGCCTTAAAGGTGGTGCTTCGCCTGAGCCATCTCACTAAAGGCTGTGGTCTTAACGACTGGCGCACCGTTGGTTCTCAGCTCCCTAGTCCACCCCGACTTCTTTCACGAGCCTGCACCTTCAACTGAGAAGTGAACGTCTCCATGTGAATATCCCACAGGAACTTCGTATTCACAGTGTTATCATCTCCCTCCTTCTTTCCCTTCTCCCCTAGATCTGTGTTTCTGTCTACCTTCTCTAGCGGAGCTGAAGTCTTTAGATCATTCTTTGCTCCAGTATCTTTCTCTTCCACATGCTAAACATTTAGTAGGTCCTGCTCATTTTTGCCTCCTGAGTAGTTGTTCAAATCCACCCCCTCCCTTTAGTCTTAATACCTTTTCCCTGAGACTGAAGTCCTTGCCTTTGCCTTTCTTACGTGGACTGTGGTGCTGGCTGCCTAATCACAGTCGGGTCGTGGTACCCTCAGGTTCTGCATCTGTGGATTTTAGTGCCTGTGGGGAGTCCCTTTGGTACCCATGGGGAGTGCTGGAGCCAAACCTCTGCAGATACCAAGGAATGGCTATAGTTTCTGGTTTCCAGTCATGCTCCCTGCTTCCACTCCTGTAACAATAATTGTTACAACAGTGCATTCATAACTGTATCCCTCCCCGACCCAAGGCTGCTCCAGCCTGATCACCTGTCTGGTCCTTTGTGTCTCCATGTCACTGAATTGCTGTCATCCTATTGCCGGGAGCACCATTCTCCTTTTCATCTCTCTCCCTCTCTCTCTCTCTCTCTTTTAACTTAGCCAAGAATTATACCAGATTTTACTTCCTCATAAGATTTTTTCTCTAATCCCATTTGCCAGTCTCCTGACCCCAACCACACACTACTGTTCCCTTTCACTCTGGAGACAAATCCTGTCCTCTCTGTTCCCTGAGAGCCTGGGCTCTTCTCTGTTACACACTCACTGTGGCATCAAAGTGATGTGTTTGTTTCTGTGGCCCAACATGGTACCTGGCTATTCAGGAGGTATTTTAATTTGACTGTAGAAAGACTAAGGCTGGGCCCTTAGATGGGTATCAAAGTTCTGGGAAAACAGACAATGTTAAATTCTTTGAATCAGGAAAGAAGGTAAGTTGTGGGTCACTAAAAACTGCATAAGAATTGAGGTTCTGGATTATAGTTAGAATCAGAAGATAAGATGGGGGAGTTCTGGTCAGCTGGGGACAAGGTACAATAACCAATATTTTTTTCTTAGTGAAACACACATGCACACATCCGTACACAAAAAAAATTAGAATTATTCCAGCTGACAAGTACGTCTCAGATATAGGGAGAGACAATTCTATTTCTGGTTCTCCCATCAGATGATTTTCTGACCTTGGACATCTGTCTTTGCTTATCTGAACCTGTTTCCTTACATTGGGGAAAAAACTGCATATCTCTGATGCAGTGTAGGATGGAGGTCAGCTGAATTCTTTAAAAATTTGTAGTCTTTAACTTGCTTTATTCCATAGTCACTGCTTCACCAGTGTTGGCAATAGAGAAATAGAAGAAAATGGGAGAGAAATCACATTTCTGCCCTCTGCTCTCTCCTTCTTGTCAGCTGAGGGAGGTCTGAATTTTAATAACAGCTTCATTTTAAATAGCATTACATGGGGAAGTTAATCATTTCTCTATTAAAAAACATTAAAGTAATAGTCTACCACCTTTAAAATTAAGAAAGCATTATAAATCTGTAGTAGTGCAGGCGCTCCTGGGAATTACAACCAATAGGATATAAAATCTATCAATCGATTGATGGATCTATCTACCTATTGATATATAGGTAGATAGATAGACATAGATCAATAGATCGATCAGTTGATTGATAGACACTATCTATCGAGCAAGAGAAAGATTTATTTTAAAGACTTAGGCAAAATTGTGGGGGCTAGCAAGTCCCAAATCCGCAGGGATGGCCAGTAACCTGGAGACCCAGGGAAGCGTTAACGTTGCTGTTCGGGTTTGAAGGTGGTCAACTGGCAGAATTCCCTCTTCCTTGGGACAAGTCGGTCTCTTTCTAAAGACGCTCAACTGACTGGATGAGGCCCACCCTCTTATGGAGGAGAATCTACTTTATATGTTAATTACATCTCAAAATACCTTCATGGCAACATCCATTTGGTGTTTGACCAAATACCGGACACCGTGGCCTCGCCAAGTTGACACATAAAATTCACCCTCAGGATATCTAAACCTTAAAAGAATGAAATACCCTTGGCCAAATCGGGAGAGAAATTGTGATGAACGGGAAGGAAAGATGTGTTAGAAAACGCTTAAAATAGCTGAGCTATGGTGGTGCCTCTGGTTTACAGTCATCACGAAAACTCCGTCTTGGGTGATGTCTTTAAAGTGTTTTCTCCTGAGAATCATGAACTTACCCCAGTGAAGTCACACCATGCCGCATATTGCTCTTTGTTTTAAAGGTCATCAAAATGAGTACATTGCTTATGTCCTTTGTACAAATATATGTTGATAAAACAAGATTCGTTAAGTTTTTTTTTAGCATTTTGAGAAAAGTATGTGACCAACTAAATACCTTTTTAAATTCTGAAGAAGCTGATTTACTATTTCTGAGTGTTCCCTCTATCCCTCTAAATCATTTTATTTTTGTATCACATTTGGTAGAATTGCTGAATTTCTTAAGGAATAATTTGGTTTCTTAGTACTTCTGCAAGAAGTAGATACATTGAATTTAATTAGGAAGTTTGCAAGTTTTTTTGTTCTAAAAGAAAGCTTATTTGGTAAGATGAAGTGAAAGCAATTTAAAGAAGAGAAAATTGGGAAAGTCATCATCACAGATACATTTCTGAATCTAAAAATATTGAATCAAATCATTGACCAATTTACTTTTCAAAGAGTTCTGAAAGCCACATGCCGCTCCTTTTTCTGAAATGATGCGATGCCAGTTCCTCCGATCTACGTTGCTGCTTCTGAATAACTAACTCCATCATGTGTTAGACATAATGGGTGTTTAAAATTAGTGTGCTTGATTGTCTTGAAGCAAGTGCTTTATAATTTAGGTCACCAAAGAAATGCCAGTGTACTGGATGAGCAGAGTTGTCGCTGTTTTTGTTCAGCAGCTGCAGGGTAAGGAAACTTGAGCACAAGATTCCTTCCCTCCCCCACTGCCAGAGCAGTGTGCTCAGTTATTCCATAGCATTTGCAGATCGTGAAAGTGAAACGCAAAAATCAATTTTTTACGAAATTACTTTGCTGTCTCTCTGTAGGTTTGTCTATATTGTGTTTGATTTGTGGCGTGAAAGATCAGTAACACCATTAACTTTTTGGATAGTGCCTCTAAAAATATGCATGCAAAGTGCTTTGGTATTAATGTTATCTCACACTTGCTTTTGGAAGGGTGATTGACAGGTTCTTACTATACCAAGAATCTTGAAAAATGATGAGAGAGGAGGAAGCCAAATAAATTATTTTGAAATTATCCATGTAAGTATCATCTACACCAGTGCTTCCCAGCTTCTTTGCATGATTACCCCATTCAGGGCCCTGTATGGACTTGTTTTTCCTCTAATCAGTCCTCCTTGAAACTTTACTACGTGGATATGTACTATATTCCATTTATGTACTCTGGTCCTTGGCACATGATCATGGTAATTTCTAAGATTTTTCGTTTGCTACAAGAAACAGTCCTTGTGAGAGGGGAGGGTACAGCTCAGTGGTAGAGAACGTGCTTAGTATGCATGAGGTCCTGGGTTCATTCCCTAGTACCTCTATTAATAAATAATCATGATAAATAAATAAACAAACATAATGACCTCCCTCTCTCCCCTCAAAAAATGATAAAGCACTGGGCTTTAAAAAAAAGAAAAATACATGGAAAAAAATGAGTAAGAAAAATAAGTTTTTTGAAAGAAAAAAGAAACAGCCCTCGTGTTGAGAATACATGACTTCCTCTTCATTAATTCTTCTCTATCAGATTTAGAAACAAAACTTTTACACTAAAGGGACTAAGATTTTTTTCTCAGAACCCCAGTTTTCTAATAAAAATTCAGTTCTCCAACCTCCCTTAAAATGGCTCAAAGTTTTCCATTTTTCATAGTTTGATTTAACATAGATTTATTTACGGCTAAGAATATCTTAAGAGATGATTGTTTGGGACCCAGAGAAACTTCTTCAGATTTCAGGATGATTTAAATTCATTTTACATGAGAACTTGGCCCAGTGGGATCCAGATTTGGGGAGCTTCAGTGGAGAACGTGGCCCCTGGCTGCATCATCCGACTGAGTTTATGAATTGTTTTGACAGTATCTGTATGTTTATAGGTTTTTGGCCAAAATTGTCATAATTTATTGCAATCTTATGTAATTCCACTTGAAAAAAATCAAAGTATCTTGCTAAAGAAGAATAAGATATATTTATACTGATGAAAAAAGTATCTTGAACTAATTATAAGCTATCCACATTTTTGTTAGAATAAAGATAATAGCTTTTGACTTAATAGTAAATATAAATTTCACAAGTTAAGACAACAGCCAAATAGTTTATTTAAATATTTCCTTTCTAACGGATGAAATAGAAGATGATGTTTTATTGACTATAAAATTGTAAAGAACATAATTGAATCAGTTCCTTTTTATTGCTAAATCCCCGCCTGTGATCAGCACTGCAGAGCTCGATTTAATCATACGAGACTTCATTTGTTTATGAGGTTCTTATGCATATTTTCCCCTGCCAATCAGGCCATTTGTATTTTAATAGCTTTATTGAGGTACACAGTTCCTACAGTGAAATTCCTTCATTTTAGTCTGTATTTCAGCGATTTAAAGAACATCTGTGGAGTCACCTGGTCCTTCTGCCACTTGCGACGACATAGATGAGCCTGGGGGACATTATGATGGGGGAAGTAAGCCGGTCACAGGAAGACAAATGCTGCATGATCTCACATAGAGAACCTCAAAAGGTAGAACTCGCAGAGGCAGCGGGTAGGCTAGTGGTTGCCAAGGGCTAGAATATAGGGGAGGTGGAGCGACGGTGGTCACAGGGCACGCACTTCCAGTTATGAGTAAGTTCTGAGGATCTAATGCACAGCGTGGTGATCACAGTTAGTGTAATGAATTGTACACTTGAAAGCTGCTAAAGTTCGGTGCAGCCATTATGGGAAACAGTATGGAGATTCCTCAAGAAACTAAAAGTAGACTTACCCTGTGATCCAGCAACCCCACTCCTGGGCGTATGTCCAGAGGGAGCTCTAATTCAAAAAGACACATGCACCCCCCCCACACACAAAAATGGTAACTATGTGGTGATGGGTGTGTCAATTAGCTTGACCACGGTAATCATTTCACAATGTATACATAGGTCAAATCACCACACTGTGTACCTTAAAGATATACAATTTTTATTTGACAACTAGACCTCAGTAAAGCTGGGAAAAAACCAGAGCCTCCGTTCCCGGGGTCACTTCTCCACCTTCAGCTTTCTAGAACCCTCCCTCCCACTCCCTACGCAGCAAACATTCTGACTTCCATTGTTTACTTCTCAAACACGCCACACTAGTTAGTCCCTGAAGGCCTTTTAACTTTCTTTTCCTTCTTTTAGAAGCATTCTGCCTGCAGCTCCTACATGGCTAGTTCTTTTTAATTATCCACATTTGTGCCCACATGTCACCCCAGAGTAATAACATGATCATCCAATTTAAAGGAAACACTTTCTCTATTTATCATCCTATTTTATTTCTGTGAAGAGTTGTGCACAGGGTTTTATGTTAACTTAAGTTTTCGCTTCTCTGGGACGAAATGCCCAAGAGGGCAGTTGCTGGGTTGCATGTTCCATGCACACTGACTGGTCTGCGGCACCACCAGACTGGTCTCCGGAGTGGCTGCTGCGTCTTACATTGCCACCAGCAGTGTACGCGTGACCCAGGCCTCCCGCATCCTGTCCCGCATCTTGTGTTGTCTTTTGTTTTATTGATGCCATTCTGATACATGCATAGGGGGAAATTTCTTTATAAGAAGACAGTAATTTTGGAAGAGTCGGAAGACTTACCTATACCTCCAATCTCTTCTTAGGTAGCTTGAAGACTTAACAATCTAGCCCATATTTTAAAATATTGCAATAAAATATTGTTGTGACATGTATGACCACACATGTGATGTTTGTTTGAAAGAAGATCTTGTAGGCATGGAGGAGTGGAGATCATCTCCGTCTATGGCATGAAGAGCAGGGAGCCTGTTCTTTGCAAGGCCCCCTACACCTGTCCCTTGGGGGAGCAATAGCCAGAGAGTGTTTTGACTTGTGCCCCGGTCTGGAAGCTGACTCATCCCAGTCATACACATCTGGGCCCTAGGAGGAGATTTACATTAGTTTTACTGTTGGTGGGAATGCAGTTTGGTGCAGCCACTATGGAAAACAAAATATGGGGGGTTCCTTAAAAAACTACAAATAGACTTACCCTCTGATCCAGCAGTCCCACTCCTGGGTATCTATTCGGAGGGAACCCTAATTCGAAAAGACGCATGCACTCCAATGTTCGTAGCAGCACTATTCACAATAGCCAAGACATGGAAACAACCTAAATGTCCATCGACAGATGATTGGATAAAGAAGTTGTGGTACATATATACAATGGAATGCTACTCAGCCACTCAGTCATAAAAAAGAATAAAATAATGCCATTTACAGCAACATGGGTGGACCAGGAGATCATGATTCTAAGTGAAGTAAGCCAGAAAGAGAAAGAGAAAATACAATATGATATCACTTAATGTGGAATCTAAAAACAAGACTCAAATTAACTTATTTACAAAACAGAAACAGATTTATAGACCCAGAAAACAAACTTACAGTTACCAGTGGGGAAAGGAGGTGGGAAAGGATAAATTGGAAGTTCGAGATTTGTAGATACTAATTACTATATACAAAACAGATGAATAGCAAGTTTTTACTGTATAGCTCAGGGAACTATATTCAGTATCTTGTAGTAACCTGTAATGCAAAAAGAATATGGAAAGGAATGTATGTATATGTATGACTGAAACATTATTTTGTACACCAGAAATTGACACAACACTGTAAATTGACTATACTTCAATTTAAAAAATGGAAAAAATAAAATAGATAAACAACAAGGACGTACTATAGAGCACAGAGAACTATATTCAATATCCTGAAATAAGTCATATGGAAAAGAATATGAAAAAGATTATGTATATACATGTATAACTGAATCCCTTTGCTGTACACCAGAAATTAGCACAATATTTAAATACAGTATACTTCAATAAAATTTTTTTTTAATTTATGGTAGTTTTCAACAACCTGAGAATTGTAAATTTGAGTTCTTGTATTTTTTTAATCTATCGTTTGCCAGAGGGACAGAGAATATGTAACTTCAAAGTGCCTAAAAGTTGATTTAAGCTTATTAGACACTGGTACGTCAAAGAACAAATTTTTTTAAAAAACTTGAAAACAGAATGAGGGAAATCTCTATGTAAATATACATTAATATACAGGCAAACCTCATTTTATTGTGCTTGGCTTCCTTGTGCATCACAGATACTGAATTTTTAAACAAATTGACAGTTTGGGGCAACTCTGCGTTGAGCACGTCTGTCCGCGCCGTTTTCCCAGCAGCATTTGCTCACTTCATGTCTCTGTGCACATTTTGGCAATTCTCACAATACTTCAAGCTTTTTCATTATTAATCTATTTGTTACAGTGATCTGTGATCAGGATCTCTGATGTTACTATTGCAAAAAAGATAACTTGCTGACAGCTCAATTGATGGTTAGCATTTTTTTAAGTGATAATGTGTTTTTAATTAAGATAGATACATTGTTTTTCTAGACAAAATGCTATTGCACACGTAATAGTCTACTGTACAGCGTGAACGTAACTGTTATATGCACTGGAAAACCAAAAAGGGTGTGACTCGCTTTATTGTGATACTCGCTTCATGGCAGTGGTCTGGAACCAGACCCACAATATCCTGGAGGGATGTCTGTATAAATGAAGTGTATATACATACATAGGTTCAAGGTTTCCCCATGTTTAAGGACACAAAATGCTTTTCATTCTCCACCTGAAAATAATGTTTTCTCTGAGCCAAATTGGCTCATCATAAAAAATATCACCAAAAAGCAAAAAGGCAGGAGAGGTTGTCCTGTGACGGAGTGAGCAGGACCGGCGGAGCACAGATGGCTGGGGCTGCAGCCTCTCGAGGACCCGGAGGAGGTTGTGCTGTGGTTGTTTGGCTCCAAGTGGGGCCACCTCTCCAAGCATCTTGTAATAACTCGACTGAACAGTTGTAGCCACTTCAGATCATTTGAAATGTGTCAGCTGGGGAAGGGTGATGGACAAGGTGTGTGACTTGCTGCCCTGTGCTCAGGGGAAGCCTTTATGGATTCACGGCATCACCCGGGACCCAGAGAGAAGACAGGAACAAGACAAAACAAAACAAAGCAAAACAAAATAGGAGACGAACAGCCCGTGATATGCAGGCAGCGAGTGAACAGCTTAAAAACCAGGAACTTCGGGATGTGGCGATTTGTATTTTAAATGCAATAACTCTTGACTTTTGATTTAAAACAAAAGAGTTTTCTGAGAGCCAGAATTGTCCCCCAAATGCTGGCTTTCTTGCATTTGGTTACTGGACTTGATAGATAGCCTTTTGGGCTGTGATTCTGCCTGGAAGCCTCTCCGGGAGTGAGTGAAGGCGCATGTATAATTCTCGGTTGATAATCATCGTAATCTCAGAGCACATTGGTGTTTAATTGTGCTGAGGGCTCAAAATGTCACAAGCCATCTCTCTTCTGTAGGAATTTACAACCACACATGCGAAAGTAATGGAGAGTCACGTACAGAGAATCATCAGTAAAAGGACATTAAGTCAGATAAGAATAAGGGCTTTGACTTTTCCAAAAACAATACTGTCATGAGTGTATGTTTCAAGGGAAGGGTGTGCACAGAACTCTGGGTGGTGGTTCGGGGAGGGGGTGCTGGCTTTTCTTAATTCAAATGGAAACGCTTATGGACAAGACTAAATGACAGGTGTGGGTAAGTGGGTGAGAGGTGGTTCTTCTGCTCAGACGGGGAGGACTCTTCAGGCATCAGGGGGCTACTTTGTAAAACAAACAGGAATCACAGGACACTTACCTTTGTTGAAGGAAAGCCATGCCATGTCCTTTGTGTATGTGTGTCCTCACAGCAAGTGGAACTGTGCCTTTGACTTAGCAAGTGCTGAGTAAATGTCATTAGCCTGATCAATAGGACTTTAAAAAGGCAGAAAGGAAGCCTTTCCCAGCCACAGTGAGAGAAAGCAGTGTTATGCGAGTTCTAACTTTGCACAAACACAGCGGAAAAGGTGCTGAGGAAAAGGAGAGATTTGGGAGCATTTTTCTCTGAAGACCAGAGTTCTTGAAATGTATAGTGAAATGGGCCTGTTGTTTTGTGCATAGAATCTAGAAGCCTGATACAATTCCTTTCTTTTAGAGTGCTTTGAAGAACAAAGGCAAGATAGATAAAAAAAACTTTAATTAAAAAAAAAGAAGGAAAGTCAGGGAAGAAAGAAATTTGGCAAGAGATAGGGAGGTGTATCCTTGTTTTGATGAAGTTGGCAAATGCCTTGGGGTGATTAAAAAAGGGATTCGATGTTATTGCAGAAATTGTGCAAACCTCTCTAGAAACAGGACTTTCTGAATAGTTTTCTTCAATGAGGATCTTACTCTGGCACATTTCAGTACCTCATAGTTTTAGTCCAGATCTGTAAATTAAGTGTGGCGGGCAATTTGTGAGGTATGATTCTTACGGCAAACCTACGCATTGCCTAGGACAGAGAGAAAAAAATGCATTTAAATGTTTCAAATATGCCAAAACACACTTCTAACCAGTGAAGGATCATTAGTTTAAATTTTTACCATAGTTCAAACAAAATGTATAAAACAAACAAAATACATTGGAGTCCGGTATGAAATTCATGGTTCTTTTGTACATCAATTCTAGGTTATTCATGATAAAATTCTGATATTTTGATAAATAGTTACTCAGACTTATCTGTATTCAGAAGGAGTCAGAATAAACCAAAGCAGAAATACATAGTTTTAGGTATTGATTTTTTTTTTCTGTTTATCTTCAGATGCAATAGATTTAAAAGTCTTTCGTGGTGCTGTATATATGTGTGTCTTTTAAAGTTGGAGACAGAAGTCTGTTCACCTAAGAGAGCGACCTAAGAATCTAGCACGTGTAAGAAAGTTATTTATCTGAGAGCTACTAAGAACTTACAAATGTGACCCTGGAATAAGTAAGTGTGGCTATTTTTATAAGTTCTTACAAACCAGAAAACTCCTCCCTCAAATATGTCAGGCTTAATTTTCTGCTCTGTGGAGCACAGTTAGTAGGAGGGCAAAACCCAGTGACATTTTCCACAGCCTGAATTGCCAACCACTAGATGCCTGGGGCAGTGTTTAAATCTCCAGCAAACAAGCCAACAATTGGTCAAGAAAGGATTATGTAATACTTCTTTAATATTCCTTTCTGTGGTGTTTGCATCACTGTCAAATAGAATCATCAAGGCAAAACTGGTGCCTGTCTGCTAAGGAAGCATTTTCTAACAGCCATGAGCCCGTATGATCTTGATGCTTCTCTGTGGGTCATTTGGGTTAACTTCTCCATCCTTTGCTAAACTCCTAATGAAATGGACCATATTTGAGTGTGCTGACTTAACACGTGTGTTTAGGGCTGTGATTTCAGTGGTCATTATTTTTGCAGATTGGTTTATGTTAATTCCAATGTCTCCTGGGGAGCATTAATTAGCAAGATAATAACATGCTGTGACCTGGGTTCTGATAAATGCTTCAGTAATTAGATCCAGCTTACAAATGGAAACATGGCTAATGACAGTAGGAAGAGTTAAATTCAGAGGAACTGAGAAACCGTTTTTATTATATGAGTAGAGTAGAACAAAAGTCAAAGGAGGACCCCGTGGTATCATGGACAAAAATATTTGTATGTTATGAAACTATCAAAGTGAAGTAAGTCAGGCAGAGAAAGACAAATGTCGTATGATACCACTTCTTTGTGGGCACTAAAATAAATGATGCAAATGAACTGAACCAGAAACAGACTCTCAGACATAGAAAACCAACTCTGGTTACCAAAGGAGAAACGGTGGGAGAAGAGGGGTAAATTAGGAGTTTGGGATTAACTTACACACTACTGTATATAAAATAGATAAACAACAAGGACCTACTGTAGAGCACAGGGAACCATATTCAGTATCTTGTAATAACCTATGATGGAAGAGAATCTGAAAAAGAAGATACATGTCTGTGTGTGTATAACTGAATCACTATGCTGTACACCTGAAACTAACACAACATTGTAAACAACCTGACTTCAAGAAAAAATAAAGTTAAAAAAAGAGTACCTCTACAGTATAATGGACAAAAATATTTGTTATAAGATAATATGTTATAAAACTATCAAAAGTTCCAGGGGGAATAAGATTATCCAGATGGTGCTCCTAAAGCTCCTTTTTCCCCCCAACTCTGTAAATGATGTTTTGTATGTGCACAGTAATACGCCATTTACCTGGCAGTTGTGTTGAGCAGAATGGTAATAAATTCCTAGATAATTGGAACATATCCCAAATGCCAGATTTAACTTACCGTATTATTTTGCTTTTTATAATTGAATGTATATGTGTTTCCCAGCCTTCTCTTAACAGAAGATAGTCATAATTGAACTATTCCTTTTTGTGTAAAGAACTTATTGTATGGATGCAGAAAAATAATATATTGATACTAGCCGTGTTAAAGACACTGTATTGTAGTCCCTGTGAGTAATGTAGAGGCTGATACAGACCCTGAACATCTCACAGGCTATTGGTAGAGTCAGTACTTGTGGACTAGTCCTCACATTTCACCTGTCAAGTGTAGATTTCATATATCATAATTTCTGTCTTCCGTGAGAGAATGTGAAATCCTGAAGGAAAGGGACTGTGTATTGCTCATTTTTTTAAAAGTAGAACTTTCAGAGAGGAAAATCATGGATGATTGCAGTTTTAAGAAATTTCAAACTAACGTTAGTTGACTTTAGTTAATTTGAATTGCTAAAGATGGAAAATTCTAGGAATTACGCAATTATTGAGGAAAATTGTGATTATATTTTGTCATCATAATATGATCATACTATATTTACTTTTAATGTTGAGAAAAATTGAAAATACGTTGTTGGTATTAGTGCTTTTATATAGCTGAAAGTATTTGGTTAGTTTAGAAAAATATAATGCCTTACTTTATTTTATAATGCCTCATTTTAAATTTGTTTTTTCTTAAACATTCAGGGTTGGTACACTTAATTAAAATATTTTTCTAAGATGTCCCAGAGTACTGAACTGGATAGTAACCAATAACTAACACTTCCCTCCATTTTATAATGCCTCATTTTAAATTTGTTTTTTCTTAAACATTCAGGGTTGGTACACTTAATTAAAATATTTTTCTAAGATGTCCCAGAGTACTGAACTGGATAGTAACCAATAACTAACACTTCCCTCCATTTTTTGAGAAGAAGTGAACACTTTGAACAGATGGAATAATCAGCATTTATTGTAAAAACCAAGATATTATCTTTTCTCACTCTATACAGTAATGAACAGAGCTAAAGCACCCATTTTCAGCAAAAGAATTGGAGATAAAAGCCGTTCTTTTCCTTTTTTCTGTTATTTTATGGAGAACTGCATTCTCAGAAATGAATACTTTCTTTTAATTGCATTCCTTGGAAAGCTCTCTCTGATAAGATGGAATATTTAAACTATGAAATGAAGAGAAAAGAATTCATTCAAGAAAAAATATTTTTTCTCTTAATTTCCATTGAATTATAATCTACATACAATATGGGACATGAATCTTAAGTGTACAGCTTAATGAACATGAGGCTAAGTACACCAGTATAAACCCCACTGATATAAAGTTGATATTAGTTGAAATTGGTAGAGATGAAAAATTCTAGAAATTTTACAAGTATTGCATTACAGTTGTTGCAATTACTTCATCCCAAAGAACTCCCTTGTCTCACTTCCTAAATAATACCCTCCAGGGGTAATCACTATAATACATTGTTTACTATACATTAGTGTTATCAACTTTTTGAGTTTTATATAAATGGAACGATGCATTATGTTCTCTTGATTTTTTTTTCCCTTGATATTGTCTCTGTGGGGTTTATTCATGTTGCAGGCAACAGTTGTCTGATCTTCTTTGTGCCTATACAGCTGTCAGTTTTATAAATACGGCATAATTTATTAATCAGTTCTATTATTGATGGACATTACCTTGTTGCTGGATTTTGGGTTTTGTGAATAAAAGCGGTATCATGATTCTGGTCCATATCTTTTGGTGCACATACCTACTCATTCCCTTGGTTATATTCCTAGGAGTGGGGTGTTGGTCAAAGGCTCTGTATTTGTTCAACTTTAGCCACACAGTCTTTCAAAATGATGGAACCAATTTACACTTAGACCAGTCACATACAAATTCCACTTTGTCTAGACCTTTACCAATACGGGGTATTGTTTTTTTGTAATTTTAGCCATTTTTCTAGAAGCTGTCTTGTTTTACCTTTCTTATTAGTCAACAGTCCATCTGGGATTATTTTTATGTTTTGGATACAGTGTGAGAAAGTGGTCAAGACTCGTGTTTTTCCACATGCATTTTCAATTTATCAAGCACTGTTTATGGAAAAGACCCAATTCATTGTTTTCCCTGCTTACTGAGATGGTACCTTTGTCATTAATTAGATGGCCATATGTGTGGTGGGGGGTGATTCTTGACTTCTTGTTGTTTGTAAGTCACTGGCATAAAGTTATTTCTAACACCCTTTTATTTACTGTAGAGATGCCCTCATTTTCATGAGATATTGCCAAATTTCATTTTTTTTCCTTAAAGTCTTATTAAGAGTTTATAGAAACAACTTTCAGCATAGTTGAGTTTTTCCATTATGTATCTTGTTTCAACTCAGTTGATTTCCATACTCATTTTTATCATCTATTATCTTTGTATTTAATTTGCTAGTCTTTTTCTAGGTATTTCTGAAATGTTTTTAAACTTTCATTTGGAAGTAATTTGAGTTACAAAATGTTTGCAAAAATATTACAAAGTTCCCATAAACCTATCATTCAGCTTCATTAAATGTTGACATCTTATGTAACAATTGTATAATTTTAAAGTCATGAAATTAATATTACCTATAAAAATTGGTACTGTCTATAAATCTTCTTCAAACTTTGCCAGTTGTGCCACAGATGTCTTTTTCCTGGTTCAGGATCAAATTCGGGATGACACATTGTATTCAGTTGTTAGGTCTCTTTATTTTCCTTTGACTTGGGGAACTGCTTTAGATTTTGTCTATTTTCATGGCCTTGACATTTTTGAAGAATGCTAGCCGTTTAGTTTGGGGAATGCCCCTCAATTTGGATTTTGCTGATGTTTCTTCATAATTAACTTCAGATTACTCATTTTTTGGCAAGAATACTCAGAAGCAATGATGTAACCTCAGTGAGTCATGCAAGGGGGTCAGCGATGTTGACATGTCGCTTTCCTGGTGATGTCAAGTTTGATCACTTGATTGAGGTGGAGTCCGTCAGTTTTCTCCACTATAAATTTATATTTTCTTTCTTTGTAGTTAATAAGTATCTTAGGCAGACAGTCTGAGATGATGCAGATACCCTGTTTTCTCATATACCTTTGACCACTAACTGTAGCCTCCATCAGTGATTCATGCCTTTGCAAAAGTTATTACAGTGATAGTTGCAAGATGGTGATTTTCTGTTTGCATCATTCCTTCTGTATTTAGTGGTTTGAATTCTACTTTAAAGATGAGCTGTCTCAGCCTGTTCATTCATTCATTCATCATTCATTCAATCACCTATTTCTAATATGAGCTCAAGGATATTTGTTTTATTCCAAGAGATAAAAATTAATCATTGTATTATTTAGTTTGTTGTTCACTTTATTCTAGGTCTGGCCATTAGGAGCTAAAAGACTTGTTTCCTTTGCTCACTGACTCTCAATTTTTAAAATAATACTATTATTCTTAGTACTTCAAGAGTGTAGAGGTTTTCCCATCTCAAGCAATTCTCAGATTCTCTGGACACCAGCTGAATGTTGTACAATTTAGCTTAGTTTTGATGTTATAGCATCAGACCCTCCGGGTTAAGGGCTCAGTCCCACAAGATTGCCCCAAGCCCTTCAGACACCAGTTGCAAGTCCAGGGTGTTACCTGGCCAGCTGGCTATGATTTGGATGTTCCCATGACCTCCACCTTGGGTTTGAATAATTTGTTAAGGTGGCTCCCAGAACTCAGGAAAACAGTTTACTTATTAGATCACCAGTTTATGACAAAGCATATTAAAGGAATATGAATGAACAGACAGATGAAGAGGTGCATAGGGCAAGGTCTGAAAGGATCCAAAGCACGGAAGTTTCTCTCCTTGTGGAATTTGAGTGCACCACCCTCCCAGCATGTGGTTGTGTTCTTGTTCACCAACCTGGGAGCTCTCTGAAACCCATCTTTTGGGTTTTTTGGATGCCTCATTTCATAAGCACGATTGGCTAAGTCATTGGCCATTAGTGATTGATTCAACTTTCCAGCCCCCGTCTTTCCCCGGAGGCTGGAACATGGGGCTGAATTCTAATCACATGGCTGGTTCCCCTGGCAAACAGCCTCTCCTTGGGGACTTTCTAAAAGTTACCTCATTAACAGAAACTCAGATGTGACTGAAAGGGGCTTTTTTTGAATCATAAGACACTGTTAACCTTCATCACTTTGGAGCTATTTCAGGAACTGGAGCTTTTTGGGGACAAAAGACCAAACATCACAAAGGATTATCCTATTGTTCTTATTGCTTAGAAAGCTTCCAAGAGTTTTAGAAGCTCTGTGCCGGGATTGGAAGGAGGACCAAATGTATATTTCTTATTATAAATCACGATGTCATAGAGGACAGACCTCCCCAAAGATACAAACTAAATGATTTCTTTCATATAAATTTCAAAAATAGGCAAGACTTGCCTGTGGTGTTAGGAGAAGATATTGGTTACTCCAGTTCTTGGAGAGGGGCTGTGACTAGTAACATCCTGTTTCTTGATCTGGGTACTGGTTACAAGGTTGTGTTCAATGTAAAGTTTCAACATAATAAATACTTGCAATTTCTGATTTTCTGTATGTATGTTATACTATGTTTAAATGTACCTAAGGAGAAATAAAGAAAAGCAGAAATAGAGGGAGACAGAGGGGAGAAGGAGGAGATGAAGGGAGGGAGAGAGGGAGGAGAGAAGGGAAGGAAAGAGAGGAAATGCTAATAGAAAAAAAAAAAGAAATTCCATTCAAGACAACTTTTATATTCATCAAAATAATTTTTATGAGGAATATACTTTATGAAGAAAATTGTATCTTCATTGAGATATAATTGATTTACAGTATTATATTAGTTTGAGGTGTACAGCATAGTGATTAAACATTTTGATAGATTTTACTCCATTTAAACTTATTATAAAATAAAGGCTATATTTTCCTGTGCTGTACAACTTATCCTTGTGTCTTTTTAATTTTACACATAGTAGTTTAATCTTAATTTCCCCCATCCTCTTAATCTCCTACCCCTATCTTTCCTCTCCCCCCTTTTCCCTCCCCATGGTAACCACTAATTTGTCCTCTATATCTGTGAATCTGTTTCTTTTTTTGTTGTATTCACTAGTTTTATTTTTTAGATTCCACATTCAAGTTATAACATCCAGTAATTGTCTTTCTCTGTCTAACTTATTTCACTTATTTCACCCTCCAAATCCATCTATATTGTTACAAATGGCATCATTTTATTTTTAATGGCTTAATAGTATTCCACTGTATATGTGTATACCAAATCTTCTTTATCTGTTCATCTGTTGGTGGACACTTAGGCTGCTTCCATATGTTGGCTATTGCAAGTAATGCTGCTATGAATATTGATGTGTTGCCATGTGTCTTTTCAAATTAGTGGAAAATGATAACATTTTAATTGAGAGCAATAAAAGGGCAAGAAATTGAGTAGAGATAATGTGTTCTTGGATAGAAAGAAAGAAAACTTCATAAAGATGTATCTTCTTTGCAAATTCTTTTTTTGATAAAATTTCCAGCTGAACTTCTTTGGGATATTTTGAGAAAGTGGAAAAACTATTAAGTTCAATCAGAAAAATAAGTGTGTGAGCATAATGATGAAAATATGAAAAAGAAAAACAATGGCGATGATCTGTAGGTTAAATGTCCTGTCAGATATTTAACATAATTTAAATCAGCAGTAAATAAGAGTCTTACACCTGCAAAAGAGAAGATGAAACATTAGAACAAATAGTAACTTGGAATTTGAAATGTAACTAATGTATTCAAGAATGACAAATATATTTAAGAATTTAATACATAGGAAAAGATATTGTATTAATGACTGCCAATGTGAAAGAGAATTAAGTTTCCTGAGTTTCACACTGTATATTAATGTATTTTAAAAGCTAAGCCTTGTCTTAGCTTGGGATGCTGTAACAAAATGCCATAGCCTGGCTGGCTTAAACAGTAGACAGTTATTTCTCACAGTTATGGAGGCTGGGAAGTCCAAGATCAGCGTGGTGGCAGGTTCAGTTCTTGGTGAGGACCCTCTTCCTGGCCTGCAGACATCTGTCTTCTTGCTGTGTCCTCAGATGTCTGAGAGAGGGAGCTCTGGTTCTTCCTTTTCTTCTAAGAGCACTAATCCCATCATGGGGCCCCACCCTCATGAGCTCATTTAAACCTGATTACCTCCCAAGGTCCCCATCTCCAAATACCTTCACGTTGGGGGTTAGGACTTCAACATATGAATTTAGGGGGAACATTATTTAGCCCATAAGAAGCATGACTCATTAAAATCAGGGGAAAACAAATATTAGATATTATTAGATTTGTAGAAAGGGCATGCTGCTTAAAGGTACTATCAATCATCCAAGAATAATACATTTGACTTCAGAGTATTTTAATGTTTTGCATTCAAATCAGTTCAACAAGCATTCATTGAGTGCTCCCTCCGAGACAGATGATGTGCTGATGTCGTGGACACAGCCATGAGTGAGGGAAACAGCAGGTGCTTTGGCGGGGGGGAAAGTCGGGAGTAGGGGCACCTAGTGATCCTGAGATGGCAGGCAAAGCTTCCTGAGGTGACTTCTGCTAGGCATCCTGGACGATGAACAGCAGTTAGCTAATCTGTGCATTGGATCAGAATTGGGGGAGGGCCAAAGTATTTTAGGCAAAGAGAGCAGCGCATGTGACCGAGCCTTGGAGGGAAGGAAGTATGATAGGAGTAATGAGTTTTTTCTCGTTGCCTTAATGTTTTCTTAAAAGCCCAAAGCTGAGAAGAAGGGATCATAAATGTCTCATAGGTGTGTATTTGCCTTTCATATGTGTGTGTGTATACACAACACAAACACACACACACACACACGTGTATATAGTTGTGCAGGTCCACAACTACTTATCCAAAATTCTAAGGGTTTCAGAAATCAGACCAGGGGGAGGGGAGAGTGCAATGGTAGAACACATGCTCAGCATGCACGAGGTCCTGGGCTCAATCCCTAGTACCTTTGTCAAAAATAAATAAGTAAATAAACCTAACTACCCCCCCCCAAATAACAAAAAAAAACCCAAAAAAACAGAATTCAGACCTTTTTCAAAGTTAAGAACAGTAATACGGACCATGTAGATACGTTGTATGATGCCCCCGAGGAGTTCTGGGGCAGGACCCCGTAATCAAACCCCTTAGTATTTCTATTGAGAAATGTAAGAATATTCATACTAAGTGTCGTAAATAATGGTGGTAAGTAGCCTGACGTCAGTTCAGGTCAGATCTGGGTTTCCTGCCAAATAGGACACAGGACACTTTATCTTCAAAAACTTCTCTGGAGTTTTGCAGTGTCAGTAAGGGTTTATGGATCTGTATTCCATAATAATAAAAATACTAAAAGTGAAAATTTTATATAAAATGTACGTAGTTGCACTATTTAATAAGAAAATATTTACAAACTATTGAAACCTTGAACTGTTTATGTTCTATTAAGACAATAAACGAGATCAAGTGTTGTGTTATATATCAGGAAAAAAGGCTAACTGTAGAAAAACAGTCTAGAAGAAAATGTACCATATTGTTAGCAATGACTTTGATGATGTGGAATTATGATTAAATATTTTGATTTTATACTCTGCAGATTTTTAATGAAGATACTAACTTTGTAATGAAAAAGCACTTTTATCTAATTGACTGTAGTATGTAGTCTTAATTGTTCTGTAAATTGACTATAAGCACTTTGAAAAAGCTGCCTTTTGCTATCTTTTCATGTGATAAATTCTGCTATAAACCAGTCCCACATGATAGAGGTCAATAGAAATTTCTTTGAATATTGTTTTAATGTGTTTGTTTCATGTGCCAAATTTTACTAGCTAATTTCATTATCAGTCATTCTAGCTCCTAAAACTTAGTGTATGTACACTTAGGAGAAGTTTATTCAAAATCGTATTTTATATTAAACAAATAGAGTTAGACTTAAGATATTGTCTGGTTTGCTGTGGATGGTGTCAAAATTTGACAGGTAGCTCCTCAAATATGAAAGGATTCAGACGGAAGGACCTGGAAGAGCAGACAGACATGAGTTAGGTCCCAGCTTTACTAGATTTTTATTGTCTAACTTCAGCAAATTGCTAATTCCCTGAATCTCACTTTCCTTATTTGTAAAACAGAAGTAATAACATCTCTTCTGAGGTTGAAGTGAGATCATTTCTACAAAGTGCCAACCCAGTGCTCTATGTTGTGTGCTCAGTAAATGGACATTCTACCTTCCTAAGTTTTAACCAAGAGCAGAAAAAAGAGAAAGAAGGAATAAAATATCTACTGTTTACTGAGCATAGTTAGCAGCACTTTATTTGTATTAATTTAATTATCGTTTTCATAGCCCTCTGCGGAGGGCATACATAGCTTTCCAAGGAGGTAAGGTGGTGGCTGAGCTGTGTTGTGAAGTCCCTTGCTCTGACCCAGAGCCCACGCTGTAATGACTAGACTAGCCCCTCTGAACTATTAGTGTAACTATAAAAGTAAGGCTGCTTTCATGTGGCTTAATACGTATAAGTAGTCTTGGAAAAGTAACTCCGCAGCTCGGGTAACAGACTGGCATTTCTTTCTTACCCCTCCTGTGTTTCAGCGCACAGTGAATGGTGTTCTGAGCGCCTCCTGTGATCACTGCTCACTCCTTCTCCTGGGCACCCCCTTAAAAGGACCCCCAAACCCCCAGTGGACTCAGACATAATCCCAGATTCATGGAGTTGATGCAGAGCAGATTACTCTCGTCTCACTAAGACTGGGTAAGAGTTTGGAAATACTTTTACTGTGGTGGGTGATGTTTGATGTCATGATATGTTTGGAAGTATTTTTGCCTTGTTATAAATCGGAAGGTTAGAATAACCAAGTAGATGCCTGGTGGAGGGGAATAAATAAGCTACACTGAAAAGGCCTTGGTATATTGCTTGTTATGTTTATTATTAGTTAAGCAGATGCTGATGTATTTGAAGGAATTTTTATTACTTGCGTAAAGCATAATGCGTTAACATTATCACGGGGGATTTCATGAGACGTGTTCTTTTTTAAAAATATAACTGCAGTACAGTTTTATGAAACCTGTAATTGCTACAATCAGTGTTGTCTCTGCTGCTGTAAAATCAGTCACTGTGGGATGGAGAGGCTAGCTCCTTGAAATTGGTGATGATGAAAAGGTACCTGTTAGGATTACCTCTCTGCAAGTCCTGCCCTGACTGTCAGCTTCCCTTACCTGTACTTCTAATGCATATAATTTTACCTCTGCATATATTCTCCTCAATTTTCTGTTCCACTATACTAAATGGCCAGTCACTCCATGCAGGGTTAGTTATTGAGACAGAATTGAGGCCGGGGAAAGACAGTAAAATTGAATCTGATGGCAGAATAGGAGTAGTTACCAAGGGAGCACTGGGGGGAGATGAAGGATGAGCAGGTGAGTCTGCATCAGTTCGAAGGATGCTCCGTGGCTACAAAGGGGCACAGACTAAAGGATGAAAGTAGGCGCTTTGCCCATGACATGGAATTATCTTGGATGGACACGTGTTGAGAAGTAAAGGTTTTTCTTCTCAAGGATACAAGTTATTCAGCATCTCAGACATCTGAGATTCAAGGTGAGTTGGTACCTCTAAGACATAAATAGAAAGATATTCAGTTGGAGGACTAGACCTCTTGGAATACATACTCATACTCAATATATAAGAACTTTTCAGGTATTTCATATACAATGTATGCAGGGTAGGAAATCTTCCAAAAATTCCCGAGTTTACAGAGCCTGCCCCATGGGAGCTAGGAGGGCTGGAGGTGTGTAAATGCCCTGGTCATAGCATGGTGGGTGAAGCCAGGGGCTTTGGGGACAGATCAGTGTCTCTGCTTTGAATCCTGATTCTGCCACCTTTGGCCACGACTCCTGTGGTAGTTGTGAAAATTCACAACTTGTAAATTTGTAAATTAGCTCACAATAAGTGTTCTAAAACAGGTATGATTATGTTAAGTGATTATGCAGATATTTGTAGTTTTACCAGTTCTTGATCTTAATACCGTTTTCTCTGTGAGAACTTAACATTTCTCATCTGTAAACCCTCCCACTATGCTGAACTTTCTTCAGTCTCACCAAGCCAGCCATAGTTGGGAAGACATTACTATATTTTTCAAGAGTAGATTGTTGGCTTTCAAATCTGGCAGGTGTTATATTTCTGAGATCATTGGTCTTTGGTCTTTTAAGTTTTATAATATCAAATCGGCCACTTTCTGGCATCTTAATATAGGGTGGATTATCTAACTTTTCTGAATAGTCTCACCTTTGAAATCAGAACATTAGAATTAGAATGTGAGAATTTTTATGATGAAGATATGGTGTATGAGATGGAAATACTCAATACACGGGAGCTCCTGTGACTATTACTACCATTGTTGTTATAATTATTCTTCTTAAACATATTCTGCTATACCTCTAGTGTGATTGCTAATGTTGTTAGTCTTTAATTTACGGAACTTGAAACAGGATATTCTACAGGTTTTTGTCAAATACTAATAATATGCAAATTCTTATGCCGCTTTTTAACTTTTGAAAGCATGATTCGCAATCATCATTCTGTAACTTCCAAATACAGTCAATTTCCTTTCAATGCAAATCTCATTTCATCATGTCCCTAAAGTATGTATGGGGACAGCTGGTTTTGAAATTCCCCAAAATTGAGCCTTCCTAGAGGCAGTTATATAACCTGCATTTGAAATTGCTTTACCTTTTGAAGATTCTTAATATCGGAGTTTGACTGTTTCACCCTTAACTTTTCATCCTTAACTTTACACTACTAACCCAACCTACTGAGTCTATAAAAGCCATACAATCAATCGTACAGGAAATGCCAGGTAATCAGAATCCTCTTTACTTCCTACTCCATCTGACTTTGTACTCTGTCTTCTCTCCGTAGTTCTGAATGTTTATATCTTGATCCCGTAATCCAACCTCAGTTCCCAACTCTGACTCAGATATTTGCCATAGTGCAGTACTGGGTGTGAAATAACCAGTGAATTCTAGGAAAATGAAAAATGTGACTCCTTTCATACTATTCTAGGAAAATGAAAAATGTGACTCCCTTCATACTAAGATCTGATACTGACCGTACAAAGCTATGTACCAGTTAGTGATGATAATGTTCCTATAAATTGTTGTAAAAGATGAAAATCAAAACTTTTAAGGTTTTCCTCTCCACTTTATTCTCTTTAGTTTTCTGGTTTATTTCTAAACTATTTTTAAATAAGTTAATTGTTTGAACAAGTAGGAGTAAGAATATGTCAGATGTTTCGATATGAATCTAAAGGTTTATGGTGTATGTAGAATTAACCAATAAAGTAAATTTTCAGTAGAGCTAATTTACCTTTTTATGTAATCAGGGCCTAAGCCAGATTTTTGACAAGAACAATTTAATTAAATTATTTCACATAAGTTTTTACAAGTAAGTTTATCATGAGAGCTTTCAAAGTGGGCAACAAAGTAACATTAGACCCTTTGAATAAATGTTATAACTTTTCAATTTGCCACTTAAAGTATCTGGATAAAAAAAGGACTTATCAGGCAAATATATATAAAAGTTAGAAACTGTTTTTATTGAAAAGACAACAAAATTTTAAAGCCATTTAGTCTTAGTGAAATAAAATATTTTCTTCCTAATTTAAAAACATAATACCTTCGAGAGTATTTATGCAAACAGTGTGTTTTTCTATTCATATCTTTGAACATTTTGTAGTCCAAAAATAAGAAATTCAAAAAAAACTCATTGCCTACCATTAAATTCCAAACATTATCAAGTGCAAAGTATTTGTTTCAGGTAACCTCAGTATGACTAGAAACACTTCACTGCCAAGTTTAGGTGGTCAGAGAAGAGGATCACTTTTGGGGTGTTGGTCATTACGAGGTATTTAATCTTGCCTTTCATTTGGATTATATTTTCCACTTCATTTTTCTAGCAAAGACTTCTTAAGAAAAAAGCATCCTCCCAAGTAAGGTCTACATGGAATCCTTGTTCTGATGTCTGACAAGACATAAGCAACGCCAGGTGTATCGATACCACTTAGAGTTTCTGGGCTATCTGCCCTGTTTCTCTTACAGTTT